>NC_045596.1:54152614-54455641 GCF_009762305.2 Zalophus californianus | reverse complement strand
GCTGAGGAATTAGTATTTTTAAGGAATTCTTTGTGATTATAATCAGTCTCCTACTGTGTTGTACTTGTGCAATGGGTGATTACAAACCCTTATACCATCTTTGTAGATTAATGTTTTTACAAAAGAAATATGGGTTGATTTTAAGCTAGCAAAACGACAACATCAGGGGAAAACATGGAAATTGATCATTTTTATGTATTTCCAGTAAGAGAGAATGGCATAGTTTTCCTGTTAGAAAAGAGCTTCTAAGTACACTTCATGTCTCTAGCATGATTTCTAGCTAGATAATTAGAATGATTTATATTTGATAAATTCATCAAATCAGATTTCACCGAAACCTAGTGAGGCTTTTTTGGCATTGCTAGAATTTAGGAGAATCTGCTGTGGAAAATTGTATAGAGGGAAATGTATTTAATTGAAGCCTAGGAAAATAAAAACTTCATTTAGAAAGGACCATAGGTTTCTAACTTATATCATTACATAGGAATGTATATATCAGTGAGTTACTCTCACAGCCATATTCTGTGGTTTCCCCATGAATTGGTTTCACTCAGGAAAGATAATGAAGTTGTATGCGATAATGTTTAATTCTGGTACTGAGGTAAGCAACTTGGTAATCAGGATCAGGAAAATAGAGGTAATTTTCTCTACAAGCAAGATCTTCCTTTTAAAAATAATAAGTTATCAAGATACATAAAGGTAGTTTTCCTCTTTTACTTTCATGCAATATATAGATTTTTCTCCTTTCTCTTCTCCCTTATGTGGTGGAAAATAATGCTTAATAAAATAAAGAACCAATATCAAGGCACAGGGCAGTTCTTTATTTTCAAATGTAAATTGATTTTCCTGTTGTACTTGGAACATTGGTGGTGTGTTTATTAAATATTAGTTAATTAAATAATGAATATTCATATGCTTTTTAAATTTTTATTTTATTCTTGACTTGTGATTTGGCTCCTAATGAATTTTTCTCTAGGGAACATTTTTTTCTTCCTGACTAGCTTAATATCAGTTACCTACCCTACCATATTTTAAAGTGGCTTTTAGTTTTGTTGTTTCTTTTTTTTTAAAGATTTTATTTTTAAGTACTCTCTACACCCAATGTGGAGCTTGAACTCACAACCCCAGTGCTCTACTGACTGAGCCAGCCAGGTGCCCCAAAAGTAGCTTGTATTTAAACTGCTGATTTCTGAAGCTGGGAAAAATAAACTGAGGAAATATCTTTGACTATTTGGTTCTATCATTGCTTTTCCTTTTGGTGCCAAAGAAAAAGCTGAATGCTGGCATGAGTTAACATCAAGGATCAAAGAAAAAAAAATCTCATTTTCTTTTTGATAGTATGTTTTTGGAAACACTTTAATTTTCTCCAAGTCTCCAGATTTTAACCCTTAGGTGCTCTACAACTTCCATTTCCTAACTCAAGGCAAATTAAAGCTAAGGGCTCCTGCATCCCCACTATGCCCCAATCAGCTATGGAGTCCAAACTCCCTAAAACAATTGTAGGGTTCCCCAAAGTTTCCTTGAAGCTTAAGCACCATCTGTCAAGATGGGTTTTGCTGTTTTTGTACTTTGTTTTATTTTGTTTTTAAGTCCTTTCTCCACTGTCATGTACTCTTCCAGTTTACTCTTCCATCATCTTTCTGCTTTTCAAAGAAAATACATTACTCTACAGAAGATAGTCTGATTATTTCAAGGCTCTCTCCATGTGATCATCTAATTCTATCTGTTCATATGTCGTGTTGCTCCCTCACTCTTTTAATAAGGGAATCTGATATGCAGGGAGGTTGAGTAATTTGTTTCGGATCACAAAGCAAACTGAACCAGTTCAGTCACCAGAGCAATAATAATCTGGTTGTCTGTTTCTAAAAGCATTGACATTTTACACGAACAGCCCATTTTTGGTTATTTCTTTCCACTCATTTTTTTTTTTTAAAGATTTTATTTATTTGACAGAGAGATAGCGAGAGCAGGAACACAAGCAGGGGGAGTGGGAGAGGGAGAGCAGGCTTCCCCCCGAGCAGGGAGCCCGATGCGGGGCTCAATCCCAGGACCCTGGGACCATGACCTGAGCCGAAGGCAGACGCTTAACGACTGAGCCACCCAGGCGCCCCTATTTCTTACCATTCCTTATTTATTTTTCTCTTCTGGCCCTGCTCTGAGGATGACTCCATCTCCAAGCACTAACTACACTGTAGCAATAGAGGCAGCATAAGCACCTAACACCCCCAGAGAAAGCTCATCCTGGCCAGAGAACCTGGGAAAACGTGGCCTAAAGAATGGGTGGACAGAGTGGGTGGGGGTTGCCAGGGAGAAAGGTTGGAATTCCTGTTAGTTTTTTCTTCTTCTTCTTTTAATGTCTTTTCCTCAAAGGCGGTCCCAGTCTCCACAGAACTACACGGTGGCACTGATGGCTAAAACTCTTAAGAAACCCCATCTTTAAAAGACCAGGAAAAAGGACCTTTGGTAGCAGGAAAGTGGGGGAAATCCTGGAGAGGTGAGAGAACTGAAAAAGCATCTCCTATAAGTTCCAGGCTCACCCCTAAGCTGTGCCTGCACAGAACATATAAAACAGATAACGAAGGCTTTGAGAAGTAAAAACTACTGAACTATATAAGTTGTATATAGTCTTTATGTAGTTTATTATATATATGTATAGTTTATAACTAAACTATAAACCACTGCCTAAGTCCTAGGTCAATCCCTGACACATAGATGCATTAGACCCAAACCAACATAACAAAGGCTTTGAAAACTGAACCGATACTGGAACTTCTTCCCACAAAGAGTAAGGCAGACAGAATTGGTTCAATCTAATCAGGATGATTATCTGCTTTAAATTTTAAAAAAAGTCTCCAGGGGCACCTGGGTGGCTCAATTGGTTAAGCGTCCGACTCTTGATTTCACTCAAATTATGAGTTCAAGCCTTGCCTTGGCTGGCAGTGGGCATGGAACCTGCTTAAGATTCTTCATCTCCCTCTCCTTCTGCCCCTCCCCACGCCCCGCTCAAAAAAATGGAAAAAGTGCAGAAGACCCAACTAAGGGAGGCCCAGACTCCCAACCCACAGAAACAGGAAAGGATAGGGTGAAGGGTTGGAGGGGGGGAGAATATGAATATCTGTATACAAATATCTATCACTGGAGATGTCAATCACTGAGAAGGTTTTTTTAAAAAGGCTTCAGAAATAAACATGGGTTTGGATTCCAACTTCATTTACTAGTTGTGTTTCTGACTTAACTTTAGTCATATGTGAAAACTACTTAGGTAGTGATTATATGAATCGTCTCATTTTTATTTCTCCCAATAATCTTATAAGGAAAGTATGATTATTATCCTTGTTTTATGACGATTCACATAATCATGGCACTTCACACAGTGCCTATCACAGAGTTAAGTATACAGTCGCACAGGCTCTAGTTACTTGCAATAGTCCTTTCCTGTTTCTCAGAATGACAGTTTTCCTTTAGGAAGAAGAGAGGGTTGCTTCCTCCTTCCCTAATGTTATGCTTATTCATTCATCTATCTATTCTACCAATATCCATCAGCTTCTACTTTGTTCCAGGCCCTAGGCCAGAAGACTAATTCAAGGACTTAGAAAAAAATGAACAATTCCTTAAAAAAATTACCAAAATTCACTCAAGAAAAAATAGATAACTGAATTATCCTACATCTATTAAAGAAATTGAATTCATAGTTAAAAACCTTCAGAAAGAAATCTTCAGGCCCATATGGCTGATTGGGTGAATTCTACCAACTATTGAAGTAAGAAAAAAATACCAATTCTACACATATTTTCCAGACCACAGAAGAAGAAGGAATGCTTCCCACCTCATTTTTTGACGGCAGCATTACATTAATACCAAAACTAGACAAAATAAAAGGAAACTTTCTCAGTCTGATAAATCATCTTTTTAAAACCTACAGCCAACATTATACTTCTTAGTGAAAGATGAAATGTTATTGTCCTTTAAAACCGGAAGCAAGGAATGCCTGGGTGGCTCAGTTGGTTAAGTGTCTGCCTTCTGTTCAGGTCATGATCCCAGGGCCCTGGGATCGAGTCCCTCATCAGGCTCCCTGCTCAATGGGGAGCCTGCCTCTCCCCCTGCTTGTGCTGTCTATCTCTTTCTCTCTGACAAATAAAATCTTTAAAAAAAAGAAAATTACAAGGAATCTAAAGAAAAAGCTTTTAGAAATGAATAAAAGTCTAGCAAATGGAATCTTGGAATTGCAAGATCAATATATAAAAAGTGTATTTCTATATATTACCAATAAATAATTGGAATCCAAAATGTTAAAAACTACCATTTATAATAGCACCAAAAAATTAAGTCGTTAGGTATTAATCTAACAAAATATGTGCAGGATCTGTATGCTGAAAATTATAAAGAACTATAAAAGAAATAAAAAAAAAAACCTAAATAACTGGAAGGGTATATTATTCCTGATTTGGAAGATAATATTGTCAAGAGGTCAGTTCTCCCTTAACTCATCTAAAGCTTCAACAAAATCCAAATCAAAACTCTGGAGGATTTTTCTGTAAGTACCATGCTGATTCCAAAACTTAACACAGAAAGGCAGAGAAACTACATTGGTCCAAACAATTTTGTCAAGAAGAACAAAGTTGGATTTATATTTTCTGATTTTAAGAACTACTATAAAGCTACAGTAATCAAGATAGCATGGTATTGGCAAAAGGGTAAGAACATATATCAATGGAAATTGATCCACAAAAATATGGTCAATTGATTATTTTTTATTTTACAAAGGTACAAAGGCTATTTAAATGAAGAAAAGATGATGTTTTTTTAACTAACAGTGCTCAAACAATTATATACCTAAATGCAAATAAAATGAATTCTGCCCTTAAAATTAATTTCAAGTAGGTCATAGACCTAGTGTAAAACATAAAACTATGACACTTAAAGAAGAAAACCAGGGAGAAAAATCTCTGTGATCTTAGGTTAAGCAAAGAGTTCTCAGATACAACACCAAAAGTACAATCTATATACAGAAGCAAAAATTGATCATTTTTACTTCATTAAAATTTAAAACTTAAGCTTTGCAAAGATACTATTAAAAGAATGAAAAAATAAAATATTTGCAAATTATATCTGACAATATCTGAATATGCACTGAATTATCAAATTTCAACCATAAAAAAACAAAAACCAAACAAAAATGTGGTCAGAAGGTTTAAACGGATATTTACCAAATTAGATATATGAGTGTCAAATAGCACATGAACAGATGTTCAACATAATTAATCTTGAGGGAAATGCATATTAAAACCACAGAGATACTATTAGAGTAACTTTTTTAAAAACGTGACAATACCAATGGGGTGTGGCTGGCTCAGTTGGTAGAGCATGCAACTCTTGATCCTCAGGGTCATGAGTTCAAGCCCCATGTGTGGTGTAGAGTTTACTCAAAATTAAAGAAAAAAAAATTTAATGACAATACCAAGTGCTGATGAGGATGCAACTACAACTCTCCAGCATCAATGGCAGATGTGCAAAAAGGTAGAACTGCTTGTGAAAAGAGTTTGGCTGTTTCTTATAAAGTTAGTTGGATTCTTTCCATATAACCCAGTAATCTCATTCCTAAATATTTTACCCAAGTGAAATGAAGACTTATGTTTACACAAAATCTGCATATGAGTATTAATATAGTCAGTAAGTAATTGCCAAAAACTGGAAACAACCCTAATACAGTTTAATTGTTGGATGGATAAACAAACTAGTTCTTCCATACAGTGAAATACTATTCAGCAATAAAAAAAGAACAAGCTAGGGGCACCTGGGTGGCTCAGTCGGTTAAGCGGCTGCCTTCAGCTCAGGTCATGATCCAGGGTCCTGGGATTGAGCCCCATGTCAGGCTCAATAGAGAGCCTGCTTCTCCCACTCCCTCTGCCTGCCCCTCTGCTACTTGTGCTCTCTCTCTGTCAAAGAAATAAAATCTTAAAAAAAAAAAAAGCTAGTAATACACACAACACTTGTGTGAATCTAGACATTATGATGAATGAAAGTAATCAGCCTCAAAAGATTTCAATACTTGTGATTCCATTTATATAACTCTGGAAAGTGCAAAACTATAGGAATCGAAAACATCAGTAGTTGCCAGGGATTATGGGTGTGAGAAGGGGGTTGACTACAAAGAAAGAACATTAGGGCATTTTTTTGATGTGGTAGAACTTTCTGAATCTTGATTCTGGTGGTGGTTGTCAAAACTCATTGGACTGTATACCAAGAAAAGAGTGAATTTTATTGCATGTAAGTTAAATTTTTTAAAAAGAAAGAAGTATAGCCCTTGTACATAAGACGCATCACACTTAGATTTATTCAATTCACAGTTTCTCCTATACTAAAAGCTCCAACAGGGCCATACTTGATCCTTAACACTAAGAATTTCTAGCCCAAGGACTTGAGGTTTCCTTCTCCTCTTAACGGCTCTGAGATCTCATGTGAGAGAGCCTGAGCTAACTCCTCAAGTATTAGAGAATAAGTGAGGAGAGTGGTTCAGCCAGCTCCAGCTGGCCGCCAGCGCCAGATGTGTGAATGAGGCCAACTTGAAACATACAGCCCCGGTCAGGCCATCAGCTGGTTAGTCGTGTAAGTGACAGCAAGTGAGACTAGCAGAACTCTCCAACTGAATCCAATCCAAATTGCCAATGCACAGAATCGTGAGCAAATAAAATAGTTGTTGATATAACTACCATGTTTTGGGGTGGTTTGTTACACAGCATTAGATAACTGACATGAAGCAAATTATAGCAGATTCACCGTCACCCTAAACATTTTTTTTAAATTTTAGAGGTGTAACAGGAAATCGTTTGGTCTCTGAAAAAAAAAAAAAAATATATATATATATATATATCAATAGTTACTTCTTATATTAATCATATTAAGTAATAGTTAATAGATTTCTATAAATGGTGTTTTCCTGCATTAAGCCTGTGTAATATATTATTCTGGCCATATCTGTAGTAATGTCTTCATTCCTTGTAGGTATATTTTAAGAGAGATGTTCAGAAATTAGTATATAGAAAAGGTCAAAGATGTGATAAGAGGGCTAAAGGAACCAATAACTCACAGAGGACAGAGACTAAGGGGCAGGGGGCATTGTGGCTGCTTTTATATATTTGACGGGCTTTTTAAAACCCTGAGTTGTTCCAAAGCCAGAAATGGATTAATATATAGAAGTTAAAGGAAGAAATATTTCAGACTCACTATTAAGGAAGAATTCTCTAAGATGAGCACTGATAGAAGTGAAGTGTGCTGCCTCAAAAACCAGTGAGGCGACCATCATTAGGAATTTTCAAACAAGCTGATTGGTCACATCTTAGAGATGTCTTCTGACTCAGTGTGCGGGTGATTCCTGTATAGAGTGAGACACTGTACTAGACAGTTTCCCTGAAGTTCCTTCAGACTCTGAGTTTCTTTATTTGGCATCACAAGATTCATAACTATGTTTTCAACCTTGGACTTTTAAAGTTGCTGGCTTTTTAAACTTAGACTTTTCTGCAGGTAGCCAAACAAAGTTGTTTGACCTCATAATCTGTAGGAATGGGGACGTATATATCTTACACTTAGACTTCTGCCTTTATGATAGAATAAGCCTCTCTCTCAAGTCATCTACTGCCTAATGGCCAATTCCCATAGTCTCTCTTTAATCTTCATCCATTTCAATCTGACTAGAGCATCTGATATTGTTGACAGATCGTACTTTTAAAATCCCTGTTTGGTTTCCATGACTCTGTACGAGTATGGTTTTCATCTTATCGCTGAACTTGTTTGATAAAGCCAACTAGAGGGGCGCCTGCATGGCTCAATCCGTTAAGCGTCTGCCTTCAGCTCAGGTCATGATCCCAAGGTTCTGGGATCGATCCCTGCATCAGGCTCCCTGTTCAGAGGGGAGCCTGCTTCTCCCTCTCCCTCTGCCTGCCATTCCCTGTGCTTGTGCTCTGTCTCTCTCTCATTCTCTGTCAAATAAATAAAAAATCTTAAAAAAAAAAAAAGGCCCAAGTAGAATGATGATGAAATTAGTAGTCACAATACATACCTTTCGGCTTTTCTTTCTCTAGAATGGACCAGTACTCATCCACCAGAATATATTGGTACTCCCTTATTTTCACAGGGTTAGTGACCAAATGACTTACAAATAGATAAACTTAAAAGCTGAACTACGTTCCTACCTGGTTGGTATTACAAATCATATACGGGGGGGGGTGGGGGAGGGGTTGTTGTTTTGTTTTGTTTTGCTTTCCTTAATACAGCAATGAAGTGAACATACCAAGGGTTTCATCAGTTGAATATATAAATGGTCGTAAATTTCCTTGAGTCTCCTTCATGAAATAATCAATGACACTGAAAAGGTTTGGGAGTGTTACCTGTACAAAGAGAGTGAGAGAAGGCTCAGTGTCATCCATGTGAAGAGAGAGTAAAAGAAAGCTCAGATGAAATAATGATTACTGTGAATTTCCTGATCTCTAGTAAAACATGTCAGTACTCCACTTCAATGAGGTACTGAGTGGCCAGTGTTTCCTACCCATGCATTTTTTTTCTCTTTTATAATACCCAATTCCCTGTTGAGAAATTTCCCCCTCCCCATGGGATACATTTTGGTGGACAATAATAGGTCCTCTGCTCTTCCCTAGTTATTGCATGAGAATGTGACTCAGGTTAGGCCAGAAAATTCTCCCTTCCTGAAGTTTTAACTTGAGTAGAGGAACAAGGAAGGATAGCATATTCCTAATCAGGTGGTTCTCACTACAGTTGACCCTTGAACAACAGGTTTAGGGATGCCAGCCCCCATGCACTCAAAAATCCATGTTATAACTTTTGACTCCTCCCAAAATGAAACACTAAAAGCCTACTGTTGACCAGAAGCCTTACTGATAACATAATTAGTTGATTAACACATATTTAGTATGTTCTACGTATTATATACTATATTCTTACAATAAAGTAAGCCAGAGAAAAGGAAATGTTATTAAGAAAAATACATTTAGCAGCAC
This sequence comes from Zalophus californianus, assembly GCF_009762305.2. NCBI lineage: Eukaryota > Metazoa > Chordata > Mammalia > Carnivora > Otariidae > Zalophus > Zalophus californianus. The sequence continues at coordinate 54,446,630 of NC_045596.1, read as the reverse complement.
TGTACTGTATTTATCAAAAAAAAAAAAAAATCCACATGTAAGTGGACCCATGCAGTTCCAACCCGTGTTGTTCAAGGGTCACCTGTTCCTAGTCCCTGGAGGTGCTCCAGCTTTCCAGTCCCTTTATGTACTTCCTATGTTCTTAAATCTGTCTTTGCTTAAGTTAAGTTACTTGGTTTCTTTTGTTTGAAACCAAAGAGCCCTTAAAGCCAGAGAATTTAGCATTTTAATACCTCCCTTTAACAGGATAATTTACTTGGCCAAAAGTAGCTGAAATGGGTTGCCACCCACAAACCATATTTTTATACAAGTAAAATCAGGTTAAACCTGAATATCCCTGGAATTCATAAAATGGCAAGCTGGTTGAAGGGTAGGGTAGGGGAGTGTGAAAGGTGAAAGAACAACCCAGGCTGTTAGCTTTCCTTACACTGGGCACTGTTCGGGCTAATTACAGATGAACGAGCCCCAGTTTACTAGTCACAGAAGCACATTCTTCCTCCCTGACCTTTGCTTCCAGTCAGTTGGTTATTTGGGTTGTCCTTCAGCAATCTACTTGTTTGTTTTCTTCATTAGAATTTTTGAAAAAGCCCCGGCAGGCATGGACATGAGAGCTGAGAAGCTCTGGGAAGCATTTATGGCAAAGATGAAAGTGGGGTATATGAGTCAGCAGCTTCCCTCCTCTTGCAAAGGTCACTACTGCATTCTAAGAAGTAGGGTCTAAACCTAAAAACTTCAGGGACACCTGCATGGCTCAGTCGGTTGAGTGTCTGCCTTCAGCTCAGGTCATGATCACAGGGCCTGGGATGAGTCCCATATCAGACTCCTTGCTCATCAGGGAGCCGGCTTCTCCCTCTGCCTGCCACTCCCCACCTGCTTGTGCGCTCTCCTCTCTGTCTCTCTCTGTCTCTCTCTGACAAATAAAATCTTTAAAAAAATAAAAATAAACATAAAAATTCAACCATACTGCCCGTTTCTCTATTTGATCAACACAGTGGGCTTGGAGAGGCAGAGGCACTAAGAGCTCAATTTTAGAGATGTTAAAATAAATATCTTAAGATTCATCAGTTCCATTTATGTGATATCACTTCCCTGGTCCAATCTTCCCACCGCTGCAGCTTAAGATCACACAGCTATATTCCCTTTTTCTGGCACCTGGACCATAGCTCACATCACTACATCGTCATTGGTTGAGATGAGTGTAAATACCAGTTTTCCCACCTGTATAATAGGCATTCCCTCAGGGTAATGGTGAAGATTAAGTGATATATGTAAGGTACTTAGCTCTCTGCCTAATACAGTGACCTAGTGATTATGATATTGTATCACTAGCCCCATGGTAAGTTGATTGGGATGGGAGAGGGGTTGCAGACCAGGAAGAAACCATTTCTTCATGATTATATTGCTATTATGAGGGGGATTTCTGAACTTCTGCATGATGGGTATTAGAGGACTAGGCATTCACATATTTTTTTTCCCCATTAGAAATAAGCACATTGAAATACATATCATTGGTGGCTGTAAAACAGACGATTAAGAAAAAATTCTTCCCTCATTGAAATAATCGTATTGATAAGGATTACAGAGAAACAAAAGTAGAAAGAATTATTAGCAGATTATTTTCTACTGTGCCTCCTCATCCACCTGCTCTTTTATCTCGCTTCTCACCCTGGATATCTGCCACTTTCGGGGCTCCTTCACCTGGCTGTTTTTCACCAGCACTATGTTCCTAGGCAAGGGGTCTGCTTTTCCACCTTTCTTTGAATTCTGTAAGGTAGATTTGGGCAAAAGCAGGAGAAAATTCATCAAAAACAAGAAATAGCTACTTACAGGTTTTTCCAATTCAATAGTGTACTTTTTTCCTACATTCATCACTTTGTAATGCTTGATTCTTGGCATACTAAAATGAAAAAAAAAAGGTTAATCTTCATTTGAATATACTATTGGATGAAATCAAACTAAAGTGAATATAAAATATCTCCCCTATAGTAAAACCTATGTTCCCATTCCAGTAGTTAGGCAAAAAAAAAAAAAAAAAAAAAAAGGATGGGGGGGGATGGTGGTTTTTTCTTTTATTTACCCGTTCTCTATGTCTGTTTTTGGAGGGGTTATACACTAGGGATATAGGAAACTGAGTCATTGAGTGGTGATTGGATAACAGGAAGAAATGAATCAAGAACTGAAAATCTTTCAGGCAGAAATTTAATGCCAGTAATATACAAAGCAGGCAACATTATAAAATCCTGTGTAGGTACATACAAATCAGATTTTTATTCTCTAGATTAAAAGGGAAGTAGAAAGAATTGCTGAAAGCAAATTACTTTCTACTCTACCTCATCACTATTCCTATCAGAAATCCCTGAACGGCTTTTCTTCCTGCTAGCTCATTGCCCACCTTGGATATCTGTTAACTTCAGGGCTAACTTAGAGATAATGGAAAATGCTCAGTGAGAATGTAAACACAGTAGATGAACTGTAATGTCTTCCTCTTCTATGGTCACATAGCACTCTAAATTATTACCACCCTAAACACATGGTATTTTATTGACTAGAATTGTGTAAGAACAAGAAGCACGATCTATTCACCTTTGTCTTCCAGCATTAGGCACACAATATTTATGAAACTGAATTTTTAAAATATTACAAGCTCATCTTATAGTGCTATTTGCTACAATTAATTTATACTGAGAGCAGAAGTCAGTAGGTTTGCTTTGAACTCCTTTGATTCATGTGACAACAGTGTCAGGACCAAGACTTTATCTAATGTTGAAAAGTTAAAAGCATTTATTACACTGCCATTTGCTTGAAAGAGAAACTAATTCAACATCTGTCCAATTTACAGAAGCAGTCTAAAGCTATCAGGTTAAGTTTGTTGGCAGGGGCTCCCACCTTCTTTTTTATCACCCGTCTCTCCATTTCCAGGTCCCATTCCTCTAGAACTGAACTACACTTCTTTTCAGGGACTTTTTCCCCAGCTACCACTCTATCCCAATATTCTCTCAATTGAGTATCATTGGAAAACTGCTAATAATTTTATTCCAGTGGCTTATTCTAGAACTTTACTTTTAAAACATGGGACAAAACCTAACTCTCTCCCGTCCTAAAAAAAAAAAAATTAAAAATATAAAGTATTCTTTATTGCCAATCTTCCAGGAATCACTAGCAGACTGGTGAAGGAAACATTTTTGGATAGAGGTCTTACAAGTACCTTCTTTTGGGGTGGTTGGCTCTGGCTTTATTTTTTTTTTTTTAAGATTTTATTTATTTGAGAGAGAGAATGAGAGAGAAAGCACATGAGATGGGGGAGGGTCAGAGGGAGAAGCAGACTCCCCGCCGAGCAGGGAGCCCGATGCGGGACTCAATCCAGGGACTCCAGGATCATGACCCGAGCCGAAGGCAGTCGCTCAACCAACTGAGCCACCCAGGCGCCCTCTGGCTTTATTTTTTATCCCTACATGAAAAGACTTTTATAATCATATAGCTACTTTTGAAAACTCATCCATTCCAATTAGAATTCCTGTATTCCTATGAAATAAATGATTAATATTGCTTGGAAGACTGATAGAAAACTTGAAGGGCATGATGTTTATAACCAGAAAGATCGAGGTTCAAATTCTGGTTCTACGTGTAAATTCTCAGCCTTCATTTCTTCATCTATAAAATAGAGATGGTAATCCCATTCCTCATAGGGTTGTTGTGAATTGATGTCTGAAAAGTCTTAGTACAGTGTCTTGCACATTTAGACACATAGCAAGTTGTAACTGTTTTTACTACGTTTTAAGTGTATCATTTTATCTTAGTCGTTTCTGCAAGGCTCAGCTCCTTCATTTATAAAAACATGGAAAAAACAGTCTCAGTTTTTACTGTGCCTGAAGGAAATGCTTGTCAAGCACCCAACACAGCACTCACAAATGGTACCCTGGAAGGGGTGACAATGATTGTTGTTAGTAACAGCTATTATATCATCATCATCATTATTCATGACAAAGCTGTGGAGGAAAAGCAGCAAAGATTAACAGAGTCTCTCGAACTTTTGACTAAAAGGACTAAGTTCTGAAGCAGAAAGTATGTAGAAAAAAAATTCCATTGAAGTCACTTAGGCTTTGAATCTCATTTTACACCTTTGTTTTTCTTTCATATTTTGTTTTGTTTTTCCCAAGAAATAAGAGGAAAAAATGAGATTGATAAAATTTGCTATATTGAGGTTTCCTGGTTATGACCTCAAAAAAGAAGTAACCTGTCTTTTAACAAGTGTGTGGCCTTAAATGTGATATAAATACTTGTTTTTAGCTTCTGACCCAAAGTTTTGCAAAGGAATTAATCTGGGGTCAATATTTTCTACTGTTTCCTTGACTAATGGCTTTCCAAAGTGTATATACTACTAGCTTGCCATGTAGTCATAACAGCTTTTTTTTTTTATTTAAAGATTTTATTTATTTGACAGAGAGAGAGAGAGACAGAGGGAGAGGCAGGCTTCCCGCTGAGCAGAGAGCCCGATGTGGGGCTTGATCCCAGGACCCTGGGATCATGACCTGAGCCGAAGGCAGACGCTTAATGACTGAGCCACCCAGGCACCCTAGTCGTAACAACTTTAAGAAAACAAAGCCAAACCACTAAGTTTGTTGTAGGAATAGCTCTGTTTTAGGAATTCACACACCACTGGGTTGGGTAAAGTGGAATATTTTACATCAAGAGAGGGTCACCTGATAATTGGGCACTGAATGAGTTTTGCTTCTTCCCAAGAACTACTATCTTCCCTCCTACAGCTGATTGGTTAACTGATGGAGACAGTTTTACTTTCAAGCACTGCTTTGTATACTAGCCTGTCCTTTTCAGCTAGTATTTTGCCAGACACACATAAACTTGCATGGCTGCACATTTCTCCTACAACCTGTAAGAGAATGAATTGGTTCTGTGGGTTGTTATCCACCTGTGTTCAGGTGCTTCCTAATCATCTAGATTTTTTGCCAAAGTCTTTACATTAAGCTCTGCAGTCTAACAAACTAACATTCTACTACTCTCTACAACGGCTACCCTTTCTGGTAAACAGAAGATATGAAATCTAGTCCTTCTAAGAGTTCTATTTTGAGGCATTAGACAACACATATAACAATCCCTAACATCATAGATATATCTGGCTCATAAGGAAAATTGGTGCAACAACAGTTAAAATTTTTCTTACCCATTTCCAACCATAAACTATTCCCCAGAGCGTAAATGAGCATATTCCCGCTCTAGCATTAGAACGTGCTAGTTTGACCATTCCCCTCACTCTGCTTTCCAAATATGCACTTTTGGGGGGAGGAGGATTAGTTTTATGAAATGTTATGTTTTGAGAACCACCAGCTGTACAAAAGCACGAATTTCTATGTGAATTCAAACTGGAAGTGATTTTACTAAATTAGAATTACAGAAGTTTGATATGAATTCCTTTGCCAGACTCTTAGGAGTTTAAATATAGCTTAAATACAATAGAGATATAAGTAAAAACTGTGATGTTCAGTTCATATCCTAAGTATAGAAACTCATTGTGTTTGGTCGCAAACCACATCTTCAGCAGAAACACTGTTATTTCTGATAGCTCACGTTTACGGAAAATACAGTGCAAAACCTGGGCTAATTTAGACCATCTTAAAAAGATCAGGCTGCTGTTGTGCAGAAAATATGTGGTCTGTAAAGAGTCATTAGGTTCGGGCACTTTGTTCATTTCATACAGAATAATAATGCAGGGCTCACATGCTAATGGGTCAAACACTCAATCCAGCCAAGAAAATAAAATGAAGGAAAAAAGCTAATCACTCTCTTGTGTGATTTAGCTTTCCAGCAGTTAAATTTCTTTTTAAAACAAAATCTGAGAAATAGATTTTAATTCAGTTTTATGTGCTCTTAATTTTTTAAAGGCATACTCAATGCAATTTCCTAAATGCTGAAAAAGGACAAGGCTCCTTGACCAGGATGTACTCAACAGAAAAATTCACTTTTCTCCCAAGGCTTCTTCTAAGCTCACTTATATGTAGTGGCAGTCACAATTTTTATTTCTTTTGGATTTGTTTCAGAAGAGCTAATTGAATTATAAATCAAATTAAAATTGAGTAATCTGTGATATTCTACCATATTAGTTGAAAATACATTAACTCCAAATGTCAGCCTTTAAAATAGAAAATAATGAAACAACAAGAAGGTTAAGTTGACGTAGGTATTCATTGTGGAAAATCGTACACACACACACACACACACAGAGCTCTCTCACTTCACACACAGAACCAGGACCTGATCTACCTCTAACATTCTTGCCATCCATTCAGGGCACATGGCTGGTGTCTAAAGACAAGTATCTGTTTATATGGAGTAATTGGCAAGTGATGAAGCTTGTTGGGCTATGGCTCATTGTAATTATTTATTTTTACTGCCTTTACTCACTGTCAGTGTCTTTGTATTTAATATATTTAGAATTATTGATATTTTATAGTGGACTGACTGGTAAATAGATGCATTGATAGATATGTTTCAGCTAAAATAATTAATGGAATATTATTCCCAGAAAGAATAGCAAATTCAAGGATCAAAGTTCTGCTTATGCTTTTATATGAAAGATAATTACTTATTGAACATTTTCATTTAGGACAAAACCTGTATTTTAATTTCATTATCATTTGTCAAAGTGTTAACTAACCTGGAGTGCTTATTTATTGAAATGCAAGATTTCATAGACTCAGAGGTGGAGTGGACCTTAGCAGATCCAACCACCTTAGCTACATGGAAAAATCAACTTTTGCATGTAAGTATTACTGACTTTATCAAAGGTAAGCCATTTACCAGAAAGAAATTCTTAACCTTGACAAGAGGCTCCAAGGGCTCCTTTATATAGATGTCAGATTATGTCACTTCTTCATGCATCACAGTCCAGTGGCCTCTTGTGTCATTCAGAGTATATAACCTTAGCCCTTAGTGACCTGTAGGGCTCAGAGTGATCAGTCCCTCCCCTACCTCTGGAATCTCATTTACCACTGTTTGCTTGCTCACTGTATTGCAATCACAGAGGCCTCTTTTTGGTTTGAACAAACTGAGCCTTCTCCTGCCTCTGGGAATATGCACTTGCTGCCTGGAATGCTCTTGTCCTAGATACTGGCTTGGTTTGTCCCCTCACTTCCTTCAGGGCCTTGCTTAAATGTTAGCTAATGAAGTGGGCCTTCCCTGACCACTCTATATTAAAACAATAGAATCAGAAAGCGTTTCTCTGAACATCATCTCTGAGTATTCCCATCTCCCTCATCCTATTTAATTTTGTCCATAGACAAAATTACTTACTACTATATATATGACTTTGTAGTTTTGTATTTATTTACAGTCCATGATGCCTTACAAGAATGTGAAACTCCTTAAACCAGGGATGTTGTTTTGTTCAATAAAGATATGTGAAACAAATGAATGAATAGGAAAACTTACCCAGGATCAAAGTAATTTGCCCATTCTTCTTTTTCCCTATTACAAATATTAGCCTTGGCTCTGCTTCTGTAACATTCTCTCCCTAGTCTTGTGTTTATATTTTTAGCCCCAACAGAACACGTAGCAAGTGCTGATCTTGTGTGACTTTGCTTTTTAAAGTGATACCTTGCTTTTAACAATACCATACTTTTTTAATTAAACATACTCTATCTCCTGCCGGATAGTGATGGAGTAGCTTTTACTGTCACTACCAGGTCTCAGGATCATATTTCCCAAAGAAGGGTTCTTCTCAAGCATCTCAGTTGCTTCTTTCCGGGACACAATATAAAAACATCTACAGAGGTGAGACAAAAAACAGGATTTTTTTTTTTTAACTGATGAAGATCATTACTTGAAAAAATGCTACCAAAGTAACTCGAAGAGCTGCAGTTACTAACTTTTCTTAACTTAATTCCCAGCTTTCTTATTATAGTTACAGTGATACAGTTACTGTTATTACAATCCTGTGCCACTATTAAATACACTTTATGCTTAAGGCCTTCCCTCCTTCATTCCCTCCAAACCTCTTTCTTTAACCAAAAAAGACTTGAAAAGTTATCTGTTGGTCAGCATGTAATCACCAGTATCATCTGAAAATCTAAGATAAGAATTAATAGTGTATCCCCAGTTCATAATCTCAGTTTATAGTAAGCTCTTAGATAAATAACATTTGTTGGTGGTTTCTCTTCAGGGACACAAAGCATCTCTTTATATGCTTCTCTTGTATGGTCTGTTTTAAATAACTGGTATTTAAGGATATGTCTGAATTCACTCCTTTGGGTATAATATAGCTTTCTAATGGCATTGGTGCTATTTTTATGTGTAACATTTTTAAGAAAGCACTTCCCATCTCTATAGTAAATATTGTCGCCAATGAAAAGTCTGGTTTGTTTTTTTTTAAAGATTTTTATTTATTTATTTGACAGAGAGATAGCGAGAGAGGGAACACAAGCAGGGGGAGTGGGGAGGGAGAAGCAGGCTTCCCGCCGAGCAGGGAGCCCTGTGCGGGGCTCGATCCCAGGACCCTGGGATCATGACCTGAGCCAAAGGCAGACGCTTACCAACTGAGCCACCCAGGCTCCCCGAAAAGTCTGCTTAATCAACAGAGAAAAATCTGGCAGGATATGCAATACCCTGTTATGTTAACGGTGAATATCTCTGACTGGTTGGACAAAGAAGGATTTAATAGTCTTTTTATCTATCTGTAATAAATATATATTACTTGTTTTATTGAGCAAAAAAGAAAAAGAAGCAGTCTTCTTGACTTTTAACCCATCAGTCCATCAGATGTCCCTGGTTTCAGCCAAGAGTGATGGTAGGCAAGTTTCAGCAATTGTGGTACAGCCAGACTCTGTGTGAGAACCTGATGTCACGGGTGGTACCCGGACAAGTTTCCCCGACAAGAAGACCACGATTCCAGGAGGAAAGACCTCACCATCTTAGTCACACTTTCCAGCAATGTAAGAGCAAAAAATAAAGGTGTTGCTGAATTCAGCCTGTCTGTGCCTCTTCATTTCCCCAACACCACCTTACACACTTTACACAGGGCCTTCCTCAAGTTCAAGCTCAATGACTACTCACTGACGGGACAACTGAATAGAAAATTCAGATACTTAAAACTCTTTGGTGTAATTTTCTGACAGAAAATCAGTCCATCATGGATTTGCATGGTGGAAAAAAAAAAAAAAACTTATTTTCTTTCTTTCTACATAGCAGTTTTTATTTAGGTTTGGGCTTTGGAAAGAAGATCTATTTGGTCTGAAGGTGTGGGTGGAAGGGAGTTTCCTGTGTGGTAAGAGGGTTGGTTCAAAGCTGCATTTTGCATTTTGTTGATCATGACACAGAAGAGGAACTGTGGCATCAACTCAGAGATCTAATGTGACGGCTTACTGTCCCTGCTTGAATGAGGTCAGGGGCTCACTGTCTTTGATAACTGGAAATTAATATTAACAACCTAATAACAAACCCCGGAGTTCGCGGTGCACTTACGCTGGCATAGGACTCAGTGCATCTGCATAATCTTCAATCGGTTCCTTCTCCTTTTCCATAGCTGAGCTCGGGGTCCGCTCTATCTCAATCCTCCTTTTTTTCTCTCTCTGTAGGACTTCATGCAGTCGAATTACTTGCCCAGGGAGGAGGGACATGTGTAGGGGAACTGACAGCTGAAACCAATGAAAGCAGTAGGCAAACAAGAAAGCAGAATGACTAACTGGTGTTAGCAACAAGGAGACCGCTGTGGTCCTCAGGGGCTCCACTTATCTGACACAGCGGATGGATAGAATCGTGAATAGAGGATCTTGGTGTCTTAAAACTACCTCCCAACCAACCAAACAGCTTTAACCTGTGCACGGTGCCCAACCTTCCTACAAGTGTTCCTTTCAACCTGGCACACAGCAAAGTATACCCACCTTGCACTACAAGCTAATTCGAGTAACAAACCTCTCACTGTTCATGCTGAGTTCACTCGTTCTTGCTGCCAGGGAAGTCCCAGAGCACCTGCAAGGTGCCCTGCTCTCCCACAGCTAACCTAGAATTAGCTCCCCCAGCCATATGACAACATGGAGTTAAGATGAACTCTTCATTAGATGACTGAGAATTGGTAGTCAGAGGTCCATATTCCAGTTTATTTGTATGTATATTTCAAACTGACATTCACACATTAGGATTACGATACTGCTCTACTTCGTTTTGACCTTTTTTAGAGATGTATTTTGGATTGAGCAACCTATGCCCTCCTGATATTCATACCTCTGATATACATCTCCTTATGGCCTATTTACATGTTCTTATTAATTCTTATTGTTTCTCTCTTATACATTGCATATATATGACATTTGAAATAAAAACATAATAAGGGTATGCAATCAAAAAGTTATTCCTCTGGATAACTAAGCTAATAATCACTACAGCTATTTCCTTATATACCTATCCAGAAAAAAATAATAGAATGAGGTGAAACTAATGAAAAAGCTACAGCTTATTAATTGCCTATTATGTCCCAAGAATTGTGCTATCCCAAATCCTCACAGCAATACTATAATATAGGTAATGTTATTCCTACTCTACAAGTAGGAAAAAAAAAGATTCAGAAAGATTAAATAACTAGCCCAGGGTCACACAGCTAGAAAGTTTATTTAATTCAAAAGCAAAGTCTCTGCTCTTTCGACTACAATCTGTGCTTCTCAAACTTCTGGTAAAATTCTCTTAACAACAGCACGGTGGGAATATACACAGAGAGTGTTCAGGGAACATAGTAAAAACCAACATTTACAGAGCACAAAATTTAAGACAACTTTTCTTCTCTTGGAAATTCACATGAATTTTATTTTGTATTCTGAATATACCTATGTACATGTTAATATGAAAACAATGCTTTTTATCCTTACCGCAAAGAAAAAAACTAAAAACACATTTTTTATGCCAAAACATCAAGTATAATTAGTGTGCCAGGAGGAGGCACCCCAAGGTTTTCCAGTGGCTTTAGTGTTCTCCTCGATAACCTTACTCACATACCCTTGGGGGACTTGGATCCCAATGTAAGAAGTGCCGTGCCACACAATGATGCTTTTCCACAACACCAAAGCAGTTTCCCAAAAAGTTTCTTCCGCTTCACAAGGCAACGTGTCTCACATCTTTAACTGGCCCCCTTTTCTAGCCTCCTGTGACTTCCCCGCATGGTAGCCGAGCCTCCAACTTTTACCTGTTATTGGCTGATATAAAGAACCAGCATCTATCATCTCGGTAAAGTGCGGTGCGTATTTCATATGACCGCAAAGCCTTCACTTAGGAGCTAGCGTTGGACAGACTCTGTATTTAACTGACGGTGATAAACATAGAAAGTTTTCTTCTCTAAAGGTATCAGAGAACATGGTGCTTTTTGGGGGGCTGGCTCTCAAAGTCCCTCATGTTTATGACAATTGCTACAATAGCTGCATTTAAAATAATGGAGATCCTGCTGCAACAGTTAACCGTAAGCAGTTTTGGTCTTACTGTTTGTCTCTGATAAGATGCCACAGAATTGAACATGTAAGCATCGCTTTGTCTTACGACTCACTAAGCAAATGTTTGAAGGTGAATTTTCATTTTGATTGGCTGTCTGTTATATTGTTTATGTTCTTCACGACATTCATCTCTTAGCATTTTATAAATATGTTTTAAGTGAATAAGAAAGTAATTGGAAAGTACTTTAGAAGATGCTGTGTGAGCTATAGATATCAGCATTACAAAGGACCACTGTGTTAAAGGACAGGACCAAAAAGTCTATCTCCCTGACCACCTGTAACTCTCCAGCTAGCGTAAGGCCCTGTTTACTTTCTACACAACAGTTACCACAATTTTAAATTATCTTGTTCATTTTCTTTCTTCCTTTCCATCCACCTGATAAAAATATGAATTTCACGAGTAAGTGTAAGGGTTTATATCTCTCCTTTCCAATTCTTGTATTTTTGACCCCTTTCACTCTGTGTGGTTCATAGCCAGTGTCCAGTAAATATTTGTTGAATTAATGAATCAATCGAAAGTAATGTCCTTCCTACCTACCTCTGTTACTGTAAGAATGAAGCCTCTCCATTCTTCCCCACTTTCTGTGTTCTCTGTCTAAAGAGGAAAACAAAAAGATAAAGACAAAGAAGAAAAGACATGAATGATTGTAAACATTAACTTCAGATAACTTTAGAATTTCATACAATTGTTTCATAAGTCTCAAAATGTGTAAAGCCATCAAAACCCAGCAAATCTTGATTTCGGCTCAGGTCATGACCTCAGGGTCATGGATTGAGCGCCCCATCGGGCTCCCTGCTCAGCGTGGAATCTGCTTGAAATTCTCTCGCTCTCTCTCTCCCCCTCTCCTTCTGCCCCTCCCCCCACTCATGCTTTTTCTCTCTCTCTCTCTCAAAATACATAAAATCTTAAACAATCTTATTGTACTGTACTCACCCTTCTTGTGATGATGTGAGCTGATAAAATGACTACATGATGAAATGAAGTGATATGTATGACATAGGCACTGTGACGGAGTGGTAGGCTACTACTGACCTTCTGATGATAGGTCGGAAGGAGGATCATCTGCTTCTGGACCGCAGTTGACTGCAGGTAACTGCAATCGCTTTAAACAGAGACTACGGTACTGTAATATTTTTTTCTGGGTGTACAGTGACAACTTGAACAAACAGATCTCTGCTCATGGGGAGTTTAGATTTTTGTGAGATTAATACCGTATTTTACAAACTGTGTATCTAACACAGTTCTTTTTGGAGTTTTTCTAACTGTAACAATAATGTTCTTTGTCATTTTTTTTCCTTTTCTAATACAGAATCCAATCCAGGATCACACATCACATTTAGTTGTCATAACCCCAGTTTCCATAATTGGGAGCAGGTGTCCAGTGTTCCTTTGGCTTTTCTTACAGTGGTATTTTTGAAGACTATAAGCCAATTACTTTGCAAAATATGTCTCGATTTGTGAAATATGGGTTTGTCTAATTCAGTGGTTCCCAACATGTATCATGTTGGACATGTCTCAGATTCATCTGGGAACTTGGTGAATGTCAATTCAAGAACAAATTTTTAAAAACACCAGATGGGATCTCTGACTTTGTTGGAGGACAAAAATATATGGTTTCAATGTGCTTGTATACTAAACAAGGGAACATAACCTTTCAAGTCCCTATTTAGAAAACTGCCGTTTTTGGCAAAAGGCAAGAAATATTAACAAAGTACAAGACTTGGCAGCTTGGCAGCTCCTCTTATAATTCCTCTTTTTCTCAGCCACTGGATTGTGAAGAGGCCAATACTATTTATAACCACAACTTGTTTCCAACTGATTGCTTCTCCTTACTCACCTTCAGTTGCACTTCCTCTTTTGGCAAAACAAGGGTGAATTTTGCACAATTCTTTTCAGTTGAATTCTGGTCAGTAAGGCATGTGAGGTCTATTAGGTCTAACTTGTCGACATACTGCAGAGATAAAGGAAATCTCATTACATTATTTCATGGGTAACATACATTAGGTCTGGCAGGCAGGAATATAAGTAATCTCTTCCTTTCAACTGATTTGTACCTTGCATGTTATCCTGGTTTTCAACTGGGCATTGCAACTCTTCCGAACCCAGAGGGCGTTTGGAAAACGTATTATGTGGCGGTGTGCTGGACCCGACTCATACAGGTTAGCAAAAGCTGATTTTTTAATTTTTAGGAATTTTGTAAGACAGTCACTAAACAACAGCCATTATTAAAAATTAAATGATATAGGCATACAATTATTTTTAAAACAAGGTAATTAAATTCAAAACTCATTATTTCCTTTTTTTTTCTAAAGATCTTATTTATTTATTTGACAGAGACATAGCGAGAGAAGGAACACAAGCAGGGGGAGTGGGAGAGGGAGAAGCAGGCTTCCCACAGAGCAGGGAGCCCAATGCAGGGCTCCATCCCAGGACCCTGGGATCATGACCTGAGCCAAAGACAGACACTTAACGACTGAGCCACCCAGGCACCCCACAAAACTCATTATTTTCTAATTGTATTACTAAATAGTATTCAGTATGCTCTTGAGGTTATTTACATCTTCATTTCTGTTTGATGGAATACCATCTAATGGTGCATTACTGTACCTTTCTTCCCAATTCAGTGAGGTCACACTCATAGGTTGAAATCAGCTATGGTGGAAGTATTTGCATCCTGGAAATTGGCAAATCTTACAAATTAGGGCTTGATTTACTCTTTAATTGTCCTAGGGGCCAGCAATTTTTTCTTTTTTTTTCTGCACAGGCTAGATAGTAAATGCTTCCGGCTTTGTGGACCAAATGGAGTCTCTGTTGCAAATTCCTATTGTTGTTGTTTTAATACAATACTTTAAAAATGTAAAAAATATTCTTAGCTCATAGACTGTACAAAATCAGGCCCACTGGCTAGATTTGGCTCAAGGACCACAATTTGCTCTGCTCTGGTTGAGACATAAGAAAGTGAGGGAGAAAAATGTTAATAATGCAGGTGAAACTATTTTTTTATTTATTTTTTTAAAGATTTTATTTATTTATTCATGAGAGACAGAGAGAGAGAGAGAAGCAGAGGGAGAAGCAGGCTCCCAAGGAGCAGGGAGCCCAATGCGGAACTCGATCCCAGGACCCTGGGATCATGACCTGAGCCGAAGGCAGACGCTTAACCATCTGAGCCACCCAGGCACCCGATGCAGGTGAAACTTTAAAGTTTGTTGTGTCTGAAACTTTTTCATTGTTAACAGAACAAAAAATTGACAAAATATTCTTCCGTAATTAGAAACTATTGTTACTCAGCAAAGAACTTGCCCGTGTCATTGACAAAGAGGTGACATATATAATTATTGCTTTACTTTCCTCTTATTCCTTAATGTAAACAAAAATATCAGCCAACGTTCATGTCAAATGTCATATTTAATGACAATAAATTTATTAGGGAAACAGCAGATTGGGAAACAACTCCATTTGTCAAATCATGATTGAATTGCAATCATAGTTGGCTATGGATCCAAATTCAGAAAAATCACTGAAAGTATTCTATGGGAATCAATTACCTATATGGAAATTACAATAAAGAATATTGTGTATTTTATTTTTTAACTGTGTGCTACACATTCTTATCAGTAATATTTATAATAGATTTATGTACATATATTCATATACACAATTTTTTCCAGAATGCTATTCGACATTTTTCACATGCCACTGGTTATGAGGATCCTATTAAGAAATTCCTATCTTATCCCAATACAATAAGAATGTAATATATGGTGATTAACATAACATAATAAAAAAAAGAAAAATAAATTAAAAAAATTTCTTCTGAACAATTGGTATCTATGGACTGGTCTGTATGCAACTGGTCTGTATGCAATTGGCTTTCTAATATTAGATCAAAACCACTTCCAGTAAGCTCAGTAGAGTTTTTATGGCATAATATTTTTTCTGAATTAGCCTCATTCTTTACTTCTTTTTATTTTCCTCTGTTTTGCCCAACATAACTTATTTTGCTCTGTTCTTGTAGGTCTCCTTATTTTACTTTTCTGAATAAAGTAAGGCATAAAAATAAGTAAGTAAATTTTTTTCCAGATCTATTCCTATGTTGATGAAGTTAAGGGTAATTTGGGTTGGCCTATTTATTTTCAGTGAACAAAGAGCAAAATTTAAAATGGAAGGGAAGGTATAAGGGAAGCAGGATAGAATTTCAAATTACATAAGATCTTTTTCTGATAGATTGTCTAGATTAAGCTAAATGAATTTTGCTGATACAAAGGAGGAAGCAACAGAGGAAGAAGTGGCCAAATTAGATAGAGTGCTGTAAACTGATCTATTGATTAAAAGAAAGGAAGTTCTATCTTTTTTTTTTTTAACTATAGTGTTGAAAAGAGCCTTAAAGCTCATCTGTCTAATCTATTGCCCTCATGCTTGAATCTCCTTCACGGTATCCCTCCATGTAGCCATCCTGTCTATGCTGGAATATCTCAAACAACAGGAAACTCAGGCCTCCTATGCCACTCTGCCTACTAGAGCAAGCTTTTCCTCATATTAAGCCATAGTTTTTCTTCCAGAGAATTTCCATCCATTGGTCCCAGTCCCCTTTCTCTGCAATAACATGAAACAAATTCACAGGCTCTTTCGCATGACTCCTGACAGCCTTTCAAATAAAGGCAGCTTTAAATTCTGCCCAACTATCTGCCGAATATGTACAGTTCTCACCTGTTCTGTCTCTGTGCTTTCTCCTGAGAAGATCACCCAACACATTCCTAAAGCCTGTACCCTCTTTTAACAAAATCGGTAGATGGACAGTTCTGCAGTATTTCATTGCAACAGTCTCTTCGTGGCACAATGGTTCAGAATGCTGGCTCAGGAGCAAGATCTGGATTCTACCTCTTTTGTTCACTGTCTGATCTTGCACAATTTCTGAATCCTGAAACTTGACTACCCTCATCTATAAGTGGTGATTAAAACAGTACCCACTCTGCACAGTTGTTGTGAGAATTAGATGAGATATTGTATATAAAATGCTTGAATTGCGGGCATCTGGGTGACTCAGTCGGTTAAGCATCTGCCTTTGGCTCAAGTCATGATTCCAGGGTCCTGGGATCGAGTCCCACGTCGGGCTTCTTGCTCAGCGGGGAGCCTGCTTCTCCGCCCCTCCCTGGCTTGTGCACTCTCTCTCTCTCTCACTCTCTCTCAAATAAATAAAATTTTAAAAGTTGAAAAAATAATAAAATGCTTGATTGCTTACTCTGTGCCAGCTACTCAAGTCCTTACCTTCACTACCTCGTTTAAACCTTTTGATAACCTCATGACATGGGCTACTCTTTTCATCCTAATTTTAGAGATGTGAAAGTAAACATGTTGGACATGATCTTTTATTTGGTCGTCTAGGTATACTTTTATCCCTTCACTACACAGTGCTACGCACCAGGAGAGAGACTGATGTGGACAACATCTGACTTCCCACTGCGTGGGACCCTGGTTGACACTGGCAGAAGATCAGAAGACCAAGGAGAGTGAGCTATTTATTATCCTATGCAATTGTTTCCTCAAAGATCATACTCCTCTCAATACACTCACCTTCGCACACCTCGGTTCACCGTTCTCCCCACTTTTTTTTCATATCCTGGACATGATAGAAGGGTGCTGTTACTAGCCTCAGAGTTCTGTTCTACCCTTTGTGGTTTTCCTATATCCTGTCCACAGCTTTGAATATAGCATCTTCATTAAATTTTCTTCAAAAATGCCCAATTTGAGGAGTGCCTGATTGGCTCAGTCAGTGGAGCATGAACTCTTCATCTCGGGCGTTCAAGCCCCACGTTGGGTGTAGAGATTACTTAAAAATAAAATCTTTAAAAAAAATGCCCAATTTGAGATGTCATCTGTTTCCTACCACTTCCCTGTCTGATAGACTGAGACACAGAGAGGTTGGTAACTGGCCCGAGAACCCACAGCTCACAGTGGCAGGGCCAGCATAAACACCCAGGCAGTCAGCCTGAAGAGCAGGTACCGCCTCCTGCCAGGGAGTAAGTGAGCAGTACGTGTTTGCTCTGCTGCTTACCTGTACTACACAAGGTGTAGGCCAGGGGTTGTCACGGGTTTACTGCCATCAGTAGGAAGTAGGAAGGCACAACAGAAGAATTCATTTTGTTAAAATTTATTATAGTGTTTGGAAACACCTTTACACAAATCTATCCAGAACTCCAGTGAAGGATGATCATTTTAAGTTTGTTTTTTGTTTATTTTTTAAAACGACGTCTGGTGAGTTTACTACAAATGGCACTGAAATGCCTGCAGGTGGAATACATCACAAAGGCTCTTTTTCTGTTCCTTTCATTAGATCTGGACATGTAATAATGATGTTCTAAGAACTGTGGGCTACTATATCCACGGTCCAAAGTGTTTATATTTAAACAAGTGACCAGGGGCGCCTGGGTGGCTCAGTCGTTACGTGTCTGCCTTCGGCTCAGGTCATGATCCCGGGGTCCTGGGATCGAGCCCCACATCGGGCTCCCTGCTCGGCAGGAAGCCTGCTTCTCCCTCTCCCACTCCCCCTGCTTGTGTTCCCTCTCTTGCTGTCTCTCTCTGTCAAATAAATAAATAAAATCTTAAAAAATAATTTAAAAAAAAAAGCAAGTGACCAGATCATAAAATCTCCTAAGGGCATTGCATTCCAAGGTAGGCAAGCATTTGGCACTAAAATATTATTTGTGGAAAAAATGAAATATACATTTTTCCATTTTTGTGGGAAAGTTGAAATATAAATCACTTATTTGAAATTACTACTAATAAATAAGTCTTAGAATCTCTTTATTGTTATTCTCATGCTTAAGCTCTTAGAAGTCCTCTGTAGTGGGTTATGTTTTTGTTTCCCTAGGAAAATTAAATTGTGTCATATGTTATAAGGCTTTGGGGGTTATCTAGCTCCTTTCAGATCATTAGTGCATGCTAGAGCAAGGTAAAAAGCTGGGGAAATTTAGGCTATCCCTTGGCATTAAATAAGTTGTATCTAGATATCTGGCTAAAGTTTTCACATTTCGAGACACCTCCGTGGCTCAGTCAGTTAAATATCTGCTTTCAGCTCAGGTTATGATCTTGGGGTCCTGGGATAGAGCTCTGCGTCCAGCTCCCTGCTCGACAGGGAGTCTGCTTCTCCCTCTCCCTCGGCCCTTCCCCCCTGCTTGTGCTCTCTCTCTCTCAAATAAATACACAAAATCTTAAAAAAAAGTAAAATAAAAATTTCATGTCTCAGCTATGTTTCTATTATTGGCATCCGAAAGAAAAAAAATGCAAAGTGTTTTTTTTTTTAAGATTCATTCATTTATTTTGACAGAGAGAGCCACAGCGAGAGAGGTATAATAAAAGTTCTTATTTGAATTGGTTTTACTAGAATATCTTTATGTCAGAAGACAGAAAACCCCAAATGAATAAAACTATATGACAAGTCTATATTAGGAAAAATTCAGTCAACTGAATATGTTTTACTACTTACTGTTGGACTTTTTTTGTCAGAATAAAAGAAAAGTGTAGTTCCTCTCAACTCTGTCCAATAATGTTTATACACCTGTGGGAAAAAATTATAAGCATTATTTCATTGGTATATATTCAACTATTTTCCTATTAATATTTTTCTTTATAACTTTCTTAATCGCTATTTGATATAAGGTTCTTCTTTATCCTGAGATAAATCACCTAATTTTATAGCTTAATTTTACATTTAACTCTTGATTAAATCCTTTACAAATTTATTTTAGCATAAGGTGTGAGGTAAGGATGTAATTTGATTTGTGTTTAAATAGATCATTTTTCAAAACTTTCCCCATTGATTTAAGACACGACTTTTTATGTAGGTTTCAGTGGAAGTTTGCACCTGTAAGAGGGGTCATTTAAAGGGTCAGGATAGGACAAGCATTAAATATCTACATTCCAGAACAGTTGAAAGGATTGAATGGATTGATAAATGTAAAGCACTTAGCAGAGTACATGGCTCGTAGTTTCAGTTCTATAAATAGTATATGTTTATATAAATAAAGGCAATGTGAACCGTTCATAATCATAAAAATAATTTAACATGATCAAAACTGAACTTTGAAGTCCAAATTTCATTCGTGTGGTGAATATTTCATTATTGCTACATTCACATTATTATGGGTTCTATAGAAATACAACTTTTTAAGTTTAAAAAAATGTAAAGTCTCATTTCACTCAAGTGAAAATTTATTTAAATAAGGGGAATTTACCTTTTATTTTTTATTTATTTTTTATTTATTTTTGAGAGAGAGAGAATGACAGAGAGAGAGAGAATGAGAGGAGTGAGGGTCAGAGGGAGAAGCAGACTCCCTGCTAAGCAGGAAGCCCGATGTGGGACTCGATCCCGGGACTCCAGGATCATGACCTGAGCCAAAGGCAGTCGCTTAACCAACTGAGCCACCCAGGCGCCCCAGGGAATTTACATGTAATATGAAGACTGTCTATATTACGAAAGAATGGCAAGGGGATTTCAAGAATAAAATCCTTCCACATCTTAAGACTTACCTCATACACAGCTCTTTCCAAAAGTATGTTTTTTAAAAATTCCAGTTTCATAGACATGTTGATCATTCTTCCTTTAGGGTTTAATAAGCTCAATTTTTATAACACATTGGATTATCTTGATTTATATTGAGGATTAATATAAGGGAATTACATGAAATTTTTTTCTTTTGCTTATAAAATGTGAAGATACTTTTATATATTATGGTATTTTGGGTCTCTTTAATACTGACATATCATTTATCCTTTTTTTGACCAGAAAACGTCACCTCTTCAGAATTTATATACGTCTTTTCTCAAATACTGGGAACTCTACGGCCCATCTTGTTTTTATTTGCCTCGGCTCCCCGGAAGCTCAAGATTAAATTCATTTTGAATTAAAACAACCATCTTTCTTATGTTCTTAATAGAACTACTTTCTCCCTTTCTCTTCATGCCTGATAAGGTGCTATTTTAGTTAGCTTTTACTGTGTAACACGCCACCCTAAAACTTAGCAGACCAAAATAGCAAACATTTTCTATTTCCCATCATGCTGAGGCTGGTGATGATTCTTTGGGCATACCTCCCTGTGGCAGATCTAGGGTGGCCTCACTCACTTGCCTGGGGTCTTAGCTGGAAGGCAGAACTGAGAGTGATACAATCAGAAACATATTTGGTCTTTTTCCCCAGTTCCTGGCATAGAGATTCTAAAACTCGGCATTTCCTGAGGGACAGGAGTGTTTTTATTATTCACAATGAGCCCCTTTACATAATACCTGAGTTTATACTAATGAGGTGACTTCGGATGGGACCCCTGGTAGCTTCAGGCTAGGTCTGGTGGCCAGAAGAACAACTGATTAATGGGTTGGAATTTTCAGCTCCACCCACCAACCTCTAGGCAAAAAGGGGGGTGGGCTGGGAGATTTAAGTTTCATAAAAACTCTTGAACAATGTGATTTGATGAGATTCGTAATTGGTGAACACATCCACATCCTGGGAGGGTAGTGCGGCCCGACTCAATAGAGACACAATAGTGTTTGGGACCCTTCCAGACCTTGCCCCAAGTACCTCTTCATCGGCCTGTTCTTTTGCATCCCTCACCAGTAAATATAAGTAAAGTGTTTTCCTGAGTGCTGTGGGCCATTCTAGTAAATTATCAACTCTTAGGAGGGGGTCATGGGAACTCTTTTTTTTTACCTTAAGATTTATTTATTTATTTTAGAGAGAGAGAGAGAGAGAGAGAGCCAGCAGGGGGAGGGGCACAGGAAGAGGGAAAGACAGAATCCCAAGCAGACTCCCCGCCAAGCATGGAGCCCAACTCAGGGCTCCATCTCACAGCCCTGAGGTCATGACCAGAGCCAAAATCAAGAGCTGGACATTTAACCGACTAAGCCATTCAGGTGCCCCAGGAACTCTTGATTTATAGTGAATTGATCAGAAGTATGGGAGGCCTGGAACTTAAAATTGGTGACTGAAGTGGAGGGCAGCCCTGTGGGACTGAGCCCTTAATTAAGCCAAGGGCAGCCCTGTGGGACTGAGCCCCTAATTAAGCCCATAATTAAGTGTCAGAATTGAGCTGAATTGTTCAACACCCACTTGGTGTCCAGAGAATCAGAGAAGTGATTGTTGGTGTTGGAAAACCCCCCACTGAGGCAACTGGAGTCTCACTCCATAGGGTCTTGTCTCCAGTCAGGTAACCTAGACTTGTTCACATGCTAGCGGAAGGATTCCCAGGAACAAGAGCGGGCAAGATCCAATGTCTGAGTACTTTCTAATGTGCTTTTGTCACGTTCACCAAAGCATGACCCAGTCCAGATTTCGAGGGGTAGAAAAATAAAGGCAATCTCTTGATGGAAGAGCAGAAAAGTCACATTTCAAAGGGAGATGCATACAGTGAGGCTTGAACAAATTGGTAGTATTACTGTAGCGATCTACCTTAGGGACAGAGCTGGAACGTGGCACAGGTTTCCTTTGTCCAGGACCTGTGGTCTTTCCACAACATCCTACCTCCTAATTGACAGTTGGCTATAATGTAATGTATGGAACCTGCTGATGCCTCCTGAGCCAAGAACAAATTAACAAAGACCAATTCTAAGGGGCATAGGATTGAAGGATCAGCCAAAAGATGGCCCCCAAAGGAACAATTATGAAAATGGGCAAATAAATTCTTCCTTTTATCTGAAATCCAGATACCCAGTATTTACCTGAGTCAAGAAGTGTAATAAGGCCAGAGAACAAACCTTGCCTTCAGCCCCATCAGAAATCTTTTATTTCCCTCTTTTCATATACATAGTGTTTGTTATTGGCATTGCGGTAGCGCTTTGCCTGGATTTTCTGCTGCCTTCTTATGCCCTCCGATCTACCCTGCACAGTGCAAGAGAGTGAATTATCTCCTCCACAGACAGTAGGACTGTCCCAGGTTGGGAGACAATATGCTCAACTTAGTCCCTTTCCATCCTCTCTCTGCTCAGCCTACTGGGAGGGAGTGGGCAATCTGCTCTGGTCATGCCATGTGGCAAAGGGCCTCTAAGAGGGGCAGCATTGTGGCTCTTAAACTGAGTCAGTGAGTGACTCAAGGTAGCTCAAGCCTATCTAAATTTGGGGTAAAGTGTTAGCATTGTTTTGGCCATAAATCTAAACCACATATTATTAATAGATTTTATTGATGATAAAAGTACCTGACTGATCTTTGTGGGATTCCTCTGTCTTAATTTTTAGTTGGTTTCATACTTAGGAGACAAAAAAAAAAAAAAAAAAAAGATCCCACAAATGGATATAAAAATCTACAGAGCAGGGGAAGTGGGAGTAACTGCTAATGGGGTTCCTTTTTAGCATGAGGAAAAGGTTCTAGAACTAGATTGTGGTAATGTTGCACAACTTTGTGAATGTATTAAAAGTACTGAATTATAACGGTGATGATGATGATGACAACTGTGTCTCCTATATGAGGGGGCACTGTTAAGGGACCAAGAGTAGAGGTAGACACCAGCCTCTTGCTCTTGCTTCTTAGAGTTGTTTAAGGATTAAATGGAATAATACTATATATAAAGCACATAGGACCTGGGATTTAGCAAGTGTTCCATAAATGTTAGCCACTTAAAAAAAAAAAAAAAGCATTGTCTCATCACTCATATTAACAGGTACTTTGCATTTTAAATTATCCATATATTTTTTGCACAATAGTGATTTTATGTGTGTATGTGACAGTGGTAGCATCTAAAAATCTCCAAAATAGATCTTTTTTGATGGGATTCAGTATGAGAAGGGAAGGATATTTTGTGAGCCAGGATAATGAAACCCATTACCTTTCACAAATAGTATGAAAGTGTGCTTTCATATTGTCTTAAATAGAGAAATAGAAAACTACATTGAGAAATTCGGCTTGAGAAGTTGCTAATATATATACTGTCTCTATGATCAGGCAGATATTCTGTAAAACCCATGAGGGCATCTGGTTACTCTGTTGAAAAATACTTGAATTTTCTCAGGTTTGACTTTCTTTCCTTTTTTTTTAAGAGTTTATTTATTTATTTGACAGAGAGAGAGAGCACAAGCAGGGGAAGAGGCAGGCAGAGGGAGAGGGAAAAGCAGGCTCCCCACTGAGCAGGGAGCCTGATGTGGGACTCGATCCCAGGACACTGAGATCATGATCTGAACTGAAGGCAGACGCTTAACCGACTAAGCCACCCAGGCACCCCAATTATCAGGTTTGACTTTTTTTTTTAAGATTTTATTTTATTTTAAGACTTTTTATTTTAAGATTTATTTTACAGAGAGAGACACAGCGAGAGAGGAAACACAAGCAGGGGGAGTGGGAGAGGGAGAAGCAGGCTTCTTACAGAGCAGGGAGCCCTATGCGGGGCTTGATGCCCAAGGACTGACCCACCCAGGCACCCCAGGTTTGACTTTCTTTCTTTTTTTTTTTTTTTAAGATTTTATTTATTTTATTTTGACAGAGAGAGAGAGGGAGAACACAAGTAGGCAGAGTGGCAGGCAGAGGGAGAGGGAGAAGCAGACTCCCCTCTAAGCAGAGAGCCAGACATGGGGCTCCATCCCAGGACCCTGGGATCACGACTGGAGTTGAAGGCAGCCTCTCAACCAACTGAGCCACCCAGGCGCCCCTTGACTTTCAATTAATAATAAAACAATTCAAATTTGAAGAGGGAAGCTTTTTTTTTTAATCATATTCTTTTTAAGGCTTTCACATTCTGTTCTAGTGATAAGCCTGTGCAGTGCAAGGAGCAAGTCAAAGCTACACTGTATTTTGGAACTAGGATGGGGGTGAGGGAGAGTGGGAGATATCAGAATACAGGCACTTTAATTGGAGAACCTAATCACGGGTTGTGTAGTTTTCTGGAATATCGCATCTAAGACTCAAGTTCAAACTGGAGATTCTCTGATTCTCGGAGGAAAAGAAAGCATGAGAAAACCCTGAAGTCAAAGTGTAGCACTCTGTTCATCTTCTTAATTAGCCTCATGAGTATTAACCTGCCATAAGACAGAGAAACTAAAATCACTAATAGCCAAAGTGTATTGAGTTTTTTCTGTGTATACAGACAGACATCCATCTGTGCTTCTAAGAAAAATTACTGAGGTGTTCAGTCATGAGAGAGAGTAGAATTAATCAGGGAAAAATAAGAATTTTACTGGTTGGGGTGCCTGGGTGGCTCAGTCAGTTAAACATCCACTCTTGGTTTTGGCTCAGGTCATGATCTCAGGGTGATGGGATCGAGCCCCGCGTAGGGCTCTGTCCTCAGCACAGAGTCTGCTTGTCCCTCTCCCTTCCCCTCTGCTCATCTCTCAGCTCTAAATAAAATCTTTTTAAAAAAAGAGCTTTACTGGGAAACAAACATACAGACTCATGGAAAGGATTAAAGAGGGTTTGTTAAGTGGGGGAAGAAGTAAGAACAAAGGCACTGAGTTGATAGTAAAGGCAGCCTGGAGGAAAAGAAAGATTACAAATAGCAGTAGGTCCTGTGAACTCCAACCACAGCTACAAACCTAAGAACAGATCAAACTTGAATTCAGAATGCAGAGATCACAGTCTTGATTTAGTTTCTGATAAGCTCTTATGAACATACCAGTACAATCTGAGGCATCTATAAATATCAATCTCAATAATCAACACCTTGGTATATATTTATATCTATAGAGATATGTAAATATTTTAAAAAATTAATTTTGAAGAACACATTTTTGAATGAAATACATTTAGCACAAAGTTTTTTTAAATTTTTTAACAATCATTAGTGTTGAATTTCTGAAGAAAAAGGACTGAAATGGGATTTTGAATTTATCGCTAGCTTCATAACTATTAGCTGACCTTGCATTTAGAGTTCAAGGTCAGTATCTCATTTTTATTTAATTAAACAAATGTTTTTGAAAGTCTACTGAGCTACTATTGAGCTCAATATGATAAAGAATCTAGTGATGAGACATCCCCAACCTTTGGAAGCCCACAATCAAATGGAATTAGTTTAGTTTGTGAGGCATCATGATGTCAAATGCTTTTCAATAAAATCCAAGCTAGCCTCCTTAATGGATGAGGATCCTTGAACATAACCTTTGTGTCACAACTCATTCACCTGTGAAGTAAGTAAAATAATTTCTACACAGAAGAGTTACTGTGAGGATCAGAGCAACAGGACATAACAGAGCATAAGATAGTATGGTATCTATCTTATGTCCATATCTCAGAAAAATATACCCATTATTATATAGTCCATTTGATCATCACAAGAACCCATTCAGTTACACGAGAAAGTAATTATCTATCTTACAAAAGAGGAAACAGATTAAAAGATTTAAGGGAATTGCCCAGCTTCCATAGTTGGACTGATATTTATATCTCCTGGCTCTCCAGTGCTCTTTTTTTTTATTGTTGTAACTAGTAAAAATGGATTACAATGCAAAATCCAATTAAGCTCCTCTCTATCCCCTGTCCCCAATAAAAAGTTCCGATTCTTTTTCCTGTGAGCAAGTCAAGTACCTTTGCTCAAGGAAGGATGTTGTATAGTGGTCTCCAAAGTGGGGCACAAAAACTCCAAAGGTGTGCAAGATAATTCCACTGGGGAAGAAACTTTTAGGATATCTAATTATATTTCATTTATGTTTCTTAATAACTTTTCTGTATATACGAAATATTTTTTGAAGTATTAGTACAGGAGTACAATACATAGCTTCTAAATAAATTAATATTCTTATATTAGAGATCTGTGCTCAAAAATGTTTTCTTGAAAGGAGTGCATTGTTTAAAACATTTGGAGGTTACCAGCATAGAGAACTATGTTTAAGGGCACAACTGAGATAGCCCTAAATTTTTTCTCAATGAATTAATGGCAATTAGAGGACTAGTCAGAGAAATATTATTTTGATACTATTATGATGACCACATTCTTATGTTCAGGCTAATAAGAAGACATATGATACACATTATCCTTAATTTTAGCATATCACAAATTGAAGAAACTATGAGCTTTCTCTTTTTAAACAATTCCAGAAAAATGAGAATTTTCCCCATCTGCAAGAACTGTGTTTTCATTGGTTTCCTGCCATGGCATGCTCTTATTATCATCTTCCTGATCAATCCAAAATTCTAGTATTGTGGCTTAAGTAAGTCTTCCTTCATTATCTTTCCCACGAAGATTATGTATTTTTAATGGGTTCTTGACCTGGAATCCATGGGCTTTCTGGAATTGTATTTAAAATAGTATATGTTGGCACCTTTTCCTAGGGGCAAAATTCCTTAAATTCTTAAAAGTGCCCCTGTCACAAAACAGCTAAGAAACACCTCTAAATGTGTGATCCCCTTACAGACTAGGTTACTCCTCGGTTATATTTTCTCTAGCTTAAATGTTTTGAGTTCCATGCTCGCTTCAGCAGCACATATACTAAATGTTTTGAGTTCCTTCAGCAAAGACCCCGCTTAATGTTCTGCAGAACATCACAACTTCCTCTAGCCCATTTTCTTTAAAGATAACCTTTTATTACCCCTGACTCACCCTCACTTTCAACGGTTCCCTTGCTGCTGCTTGCCTAGAAATCCCATTATTTTCCTTAACTTTTTCTCCCAGCTTTTATTTACTAGCACTGTAGCCCTGTGGCTCTCCTTTGAGCCGTATTAACAGTTGACCCTTCAACAATGCAGAGGGGTTAGAGGTGCTGACCCTCCTGCACAGCTGAAAATTGCGTTTCACTTTTGACTCCAGAAAAATTTAACTACTAATAGCCCGCTGTTGACCAGAGGCCTTGCCAGTAACATAAATGGTCATTTAACACATACTTTATATGTTATATGTATTATATACTGTATCCTTATAATAAAGTAAGCCAGAGAAAAGAAAATGATATTGAGAAAATCATCAGGAAGAAAAAATACATATATAACACTGTACTGTATGTATTAAAAAAAAAAATCCGAATGTAAGTGGGCCTACACAGTTCAAACCCATGCTGTTTATGGGTCAACTGTACTTATGGACTTAAAACTGATCTTAGTATGTTAATAAGAATATGACAAATAATGAAATGGAAGGAGAATGAATCTAATCTTTAGTGTAAACCAGGTATTTTATATGTTATCTCTTTAATCCTTGAAACCACCCTATAAGTCGACATTATTGTCCTCTTGTTCTCCTTGACATACAAGTAAAAGATACGTTGCTATGAATTCAAGTGGAAACACAAGCTAATTTGATCAGAAATATTTATACCTACAGTTTATTCTTTCCATTTCAAAACATGCTTTCTAAGAAAAGGTAGAGTAGCAATCAGGTAAGGGAGTCATCCCTCCTTATAAACTAAGCCTCTTGAAGGTAGGGTGTTTGTGTTATGTTTATATTCTCTAGAAGTCCATATGATGTTTGGTGCATAGGAGACACACAATAAACATTGCTTGAATGAATAAATTAATTGAGTACCTGTTGTGTCCCAGGCATAGTACCTTGGGTAGCGAGTCATATTTTTTCCATTTTATAGTTTGAGAAAATTGAATCTCAAGGAGATAGGATAACTTGTACAAGATCACAAGCTGTTTAAGTGGCAAAACCATTAGGTAAAGACATATTTTACTGACTCTCTAAAATCCTTGTTCTTTCTGTTAACCATACCAATGGAATACCTTCTTTAAATATTTTTAAAAACCCCAATATCAGAAACAGTTATTATAAATACTTTGATAGATATTTAATGAATAACCAAATTTAAATTACAAATCAGAAATTTTGTTTTCCCAATTCCAGTTTCCTGGCAAAGTGTAACTATGTGGATAACCTGTTGTAACAAGATAGAATTCACTTTAAAAGCATAAAGGAGGAACAAAAAATATTCTAATGAGCTGCCAAATTTACTAATACATATTTAACACCCATAACAGAATGTAAGCTACCATGTCTTTGCAAAAAAACCGGAATGTGCTATTACAGATATTTTCACATACACAATTTTTCTGTTAATAAATCTTAAGAAAATATATCCTATTATCATTATTAAACATTTCCTATGACATTTCTTGAAACAATTTTTTCTACTTTCTTAGTATTAAAATTTCATAAAATTTGACCTAACTTAATTATTTCCTTTTTCATTAGTAACAGGCACTTTCATGTTTATTTCTCTCATTAATTTCAAATTCTCCGTAATTGGTATTTTAAAAACACTGATTTTAACTAATTATAAGTTTTCATTTTTACATTTAAAAAAATACGAAATGCTTTTTGCATTTTCTTAGAGTGAATGTATTTATGTAGCTTTGTGTATATATTACCCACACTGCACCTACATATTAGCTTTTCAAGTCACCATGTTAATGTGTTAGAATATATAACTATGCATAATGATAAACAGTATCAATTTTATCATTTTCATAATTTTTTACAAAAGTTTACTATTAAAAGATAATTTTAACATTGTTTGTAAACTTCAAATAACCGAGAGTAGGAGGAAAATGCTTATTTTGCATAACTCATAGTATGTTATCTTAATGATACACGTCATCGTGGAAGCATACTAGTAAATTGCAGAAAAAAATATAGGAAACATTTTATCTTCTAAGCTGAAATCTTCTGTAATGTTTAAATAAATTCTTTGGAAATGTAGATTATTAAATTTTCTTACATTACTAACAACATTAGAATGTTATATACAATACAGATATATATACATGTGTGTGTTTAAGCCATACGTTGTCTTTAAATTGTGCAAAATTGGCATATTTCTGAGTTCAAGGAAGAGGGTTTTTTTTTTTTTTAAGATTTTATTTATTTATTTGACAGAGACACAGCTAGAGAGGGAACAGAAGCAGGGAGAGTGGGAGAGGGAGAAGCAGGCTTCCCGATGCAGAGCTCGATCCCAGGAACTGGGATCATAACCTGAGCAGAAGGCGGACGCTTATTGACTGAGCCACCCAGGTGCCCCAAGGAAGAGGGTTTAATAGCAACAGAAACAAGGAGGCCCTTGTCACATCACATCAAATCACCATGAAATTACTTTTATGTTAAGACAGAAACTGCTAGTTTAACATTATCATCTATGGACTTACCTGGTATTCTGACCTCTTGACTAACAAAAACCCTTCAAAGTACAAAGGTAGAGCAGTAATCTTTAACCTTTCTTGGAAGATCCTTCGAGGGGCTGGTTTCGGGGGCTTCTCAGCCATCATACCCTCTCGGTGTGTGGTTTGATTTCAACTATATCCAGGCTCAAACAAAATGAGATCTCCTTTGTGTGAGAGGAAAAAGCAACTGTTCAAAGAGGAAGTCCCAACTCGATATTTAACCACCAACAGTACACACACACACACACACACACACACACACACACACACACACACACTTTTTTTTCCTTTACTTTTTGTGAGGTGAGAAAGAACAGGCATAGACCAAATTTGAAAGAGCAATCTCTGGGTAAATTTAGAATTACTTAGGATTACAGTAGCAAAATAAACAGAAGATTAACATCACCAGGGGATGAAAGGAACCAATGTGGTGATTATGGACTTTGGAGGAGTCATCAAGGTCACATTTGTTTTCTTTCACCTTTTTTTATTTATTGCTTTCCATTTTCATGCCTAGAAGACATGACTTGAATTAACTCCACTTCATTAAAAATCACTTCACGGGATAATTTTATTAGTACTATTTGTGTTATAAATCTTTTAGGACTGAGCTTTGCTTACATTTTTTTGAAAACTGGAGTTCTTTATCCCATGCGCATTTTGATGGTCCACTAACTACAAACCATAGTTATGGGAACATGGGATTTTTTACTTTTTTGTCAATAAGAATTTTTGAGTTTGTGGGTTACCAGTTGATGTTCAGCAAAATCTGTCTGACAGAGAAAGCTATAATATTTAAAATTTTTGTTCTTGTATGCTTTCTGAGTTGTGGATCACTGATGCTATGATGCATAGATGGGGGTCTCTACAGTTATCTAGTGAGATTTAGAGAGCTACACTGGGGCCAAAATGCATTCAGTAGCTGCATGTGAAAAAGGGTCCATGACAGACTGGATTTGGCCCAGCACTGTGCAAGGAGTGATGGGAGAAGGGAACCATGGAAGGAATACTGGTATGTTTCACAGGGACCCTGCCAAGTTCCACCATTTCTTATTTCACCCTCTGTATTTAAGATTTATTCTAGATTTAGTATAGCCCAGGCCTGAGCATTCTCCCCAGTTAGACCAGTTGATTCTTAGAAATCAAAATAAGACAGGAATCTCCAGTTTGTTCCTCCTTTCCTAATGGAGACATTACATGGTTTTCTCTGCCACTACGGGTTCCATTGAATATGTGCAGCCAAAGTGTCTACAAAGTGAAGTATAACAATACAGACAGATTATCAGTAAACTAGAGGAGAGTGTTTAATGCATCATCAAAATGAAAATGGTTTGAAACAGACATTGGGAGTTGAAGATTCAAAATTACTCCTTTGCTTTTATATTATCTCAAGACCTGCTTCCTATTATTACTCAAACCCTCTAATATAAACCTTCAATATAAGTTGAGCTTATTTTTTTGAGACAAGACCATGCTATTTTTTAGTTTCAATGTAAAAGGAAAATGAATTGAATGACAAAGGAAAACCTCCCGATTTGATAAATGACCTCATCCACCTTCTTGGCAGCTGGCAGCTGGTGTAACAGGGAGGAAAGGAAAGGAGGGATAAGGCCTGAGAATGGAAAGAAAAAGGGAAGTGAGGCAGGATGCCGCGAACTAGGAGTAATTGGAATATGAGAAAGCAGTCACTGGCTTTATGGTCAGAGAGTTTCATGGGAGAAAAGAATGCTTCTACAAAAAGGTAAACGTAGCAATGTTTCTGAGAAATAATCATCTAGTTAATTATGTCTCTCTTACCTTTAAAAGAATAAGCAAAATTAAAGAAAAACCAGTTTATCAGCCTAAGTTGCTTTGGTTTGCTGACTTGCAAGTCACATTAATAGTTAATATACCAATGTTCAAATTATGTCTTCCAAAAAAAACAACTCCAGGATGGCAAAAATCCTGCTGAAGCATGATTAGCCAGTTAGATCTGTCCATAGTTTCCAATTGCATCATTACAATGGAAATGCTTTTAGAGATATCTCAGATTTTAGGTGGTGAATAATGGATTTGTAGGTAAGGAATCATAGTAGAAAAAGTGTTTGAGTGTAGAGAGAAAAGCCAATTTTGTTTTAACCGGCTCAGAGACCTTGAACAAACCATTTAACTTACCTGGGCTCACAGCTTCTTCCCTTCTTGTCTCCAGAGCAGCAGTACATTTCTCAGTTGTCTACTTTTCACACTTTTTCTTCTCTGACTCATTTAAATGCAGTCTAATCAAGTCACTCCCCTGCTTAAAACACTTTGATGGATTCTCACTACTACACACTCACTAAGTCCAAATATTATAGCCATCATCAGTATCTGTACCACAGGAATTTGTTATACATCAGGTACATGGCTAATACAATTCAACAACTTTGAATGGAAGATTAACTCATATAACACCAAAATCTCAGGGCTCTTTTGAGTCATTTATGTTATAATGCAATTCAAATGAATGAATGCACATTTTTACAACAGTTAAGGCTCTCTAAACTACTTTATTATCCACTTATCAGAATTGATTCAATCAGTAAGTCTGTATAGGAGCCCCCAAACCCTCTCCTGTACTTCCAAATTTCTGACCTTTGTTTTACTTAATGTTTATTGATGCTTTTTGCCATTTTCATCACAATTCATTGCAGTAAATTTTGAAGATGTTTCAATTGAATGCATTTACATTTATGATCCATAACTGAATACATCTTTAATTTTAATGACTATGTGGAATACTTTGTGCCATGCTGAGTCATTATTATTAAAAAAATATTTCTACTAGGTCTTTTGGGACTGAAAAAAAAAAGGCGAGGAATCACTTTTGTAGAAGGGATATTAGTAGCTCTGTCGGAGTGGTTTAATTTGCTAACACAATTTTTAGTACAAAGAGTTGCATCTAGGATATAAGAGTTTTTCTAGTTATATGTTCTCACTATTTATGCAGTGTAGGGTGTAATTTATATGACTGAGAAATATTTCTTGGATGTCACATAGATGCAGGACACATAATAGTTTCTAAATAACATAAGTCAGAGTATAATGGTAGCTTTAATAAAAACTCAAAACTCCAGATAGGATGATAGTTTTGGGGGAAGAGCAATAATGAATTTGGTTTTAACCACATCAAGCTCAATATATAGAAATGTTCGGTCTGCATTTTTGTTCCTTTTCACTTCATTTAAGATCCACTACTGCTGTTTTATGGGATAAGGTAGATTGGTGCTCAATATCCATCCCAGCCCCTTCCAGTGTGCCATTCTTAACTGCAGAGGCTGAAAAGCTAAAAACGACATATCTAGACTTTTCTGCAGCTGGAGCTGGGGTGCATGCCATATTAGCAAGGAAGAACAGAGTCAGAATTTATTCTTAATTTGGCTTTTTTTTTTCCTAGAGGGAAGCATGGTCAGGAGACATCTCATTTTTCTGTGGCAATATTATCAGAAGTCCCAGTATCCAACCTCTGGTTTCATGGTGGTGATAGTCAAAGCATGGAACATCAGTTTTCTGATACCTATCATGACAGGTATGGTGTGTTTCTAGAGCCAGAAGCAATAAGGAGGCTTCCTGCTCATGGAGACATCTTATTTGTCGTGTCTTCCTAGACATGGCAGTTTTGTAACTGCAGTGACTTCCTGATTAAGCAGTATCACTATGGTTCTGGAGACTCCGGCATCAGCTTCAGCTTCCCAAGTCTTCAATTTGCAGCAGCTGGCTTTTGGTGGTTCACTTCCTAGTGTGTCTTTGGGAATCATTCCTGCAAGCCCCAAATACATTATTTCTCCATCCCTCCCCAACAATTCTGTAAACCAATAAATGCCTATTAGTAGTTCCCCTTTTTGGCCTCAATTAGCTGTTATGAATTAGATTCTATAGAATTGACCCCTGATCTATATAGTTCTGCACAGTCTATGGGAAGAAGTGAAAAATTATGTTAACATTGAAGGTGCTCCATAATCTAGTTCTATTTTGCAAACATGAATACTCTATGATATCTGACAATTTTTGACAACAGCACATCATTTCTGCTTCATGTCTTTGGTTGCAGTTTATTTTCCTACTTCTCTCACCCCTTATATCTCTTACGGCTAGGCATTGTCTGCAAGCTACAGTGTGGGCACTTTGTTTATGAATCTCTAAGGGACTTGAATTGACAAACATACATCATGTTCTATAAATACTTAAAATAGTTTATTTTTCTTCATAAATGGAAAACTTATATAAGTTTTAAGTCTTTAGGCATAAAGAAGAAAATGAAAATCACATGCTATTCCACCATCCACCATGAGCACTGTTTGGATAGGTACCATTACTTTTTTGGCACATTTTCTCTAGTTGTGTGTATTTATTTTATTTATTTTTATTTTTTAAAAAAAGATTTTATTTATTTATTTAATTGACAGAGGGAGAGAGAGACAGCGAGAGAGGGAACACAAGCAGGGGGAGGGTCAGAGGGAGAAGCAGGCTTCCCGCGGAGCAGGGAGCTCGATGCGGGGCTCCATCCCAGGACCCCGAGATCATGACCTGAGCTGAAGGCAGTTGCTTAACCAACTGAGCCACCTAGGCGCCCCTAGTTGTGTGTATTTATATAATCAGATTAGTACATGCTGTTTGATGAACTGCATTTTTCATACAGTGTATGTACAGCACATTTCCATGTCAATAAATATTAACATTCATTATTTAAATTTTTGCCTAGTACCACCAAAGTAATATATGTCTTTGCAAGGTTAAAATTGTAACGCAGAAAGTATATTATTAAGCTTGTGGTTATTGATTTTTTTTTAGTTTATTTCTTTTTTTTTAATTGAAGTATGATTGACACGTTACATTAGTCAGGTGTACAACATAGTGAATCTAAATTAAATGTGTTTTAAATGAAAAGCTCCTTTTTAAGAATTATGCTGACCAGAAGTAAACTATAGGCTACAAAATGGAGATCCAGAGAATAGTCTATTTGTTGTGTTCCTCTATTTATTTATTCAAAAATTTTTTGTAAGTAAACTCTATCTCCAAGGTGGGGTTCTAACTCTCAACTCTGAGATCTAGAGTCACATATTCTACCTACCCAACCAGCCTCACTGGTTGTATTCTTGTTAAGAGTAACAATGTATATCATAATAGAATTCAGTTACAACTAAGAAGCAAACACACACAGAGGTAACTGTAAAGCTTTTTACACAGCACTAAAATTAAGAACTCATGGGGACCTTTTCTCAACGCATAGTATAATTGGTTTTTTTTTGTGTGTGAACATTGCTGCCACCTACCTGCATATTGCAAGCACACTTTACTAATGTGGCAATTAGAGTCTTAGAGCCTTCCTATCTGAGGATAATTTTGTCAGAAAAGGCTACTTAAAGGCTACTTAACACATGGATAACATTTGATAGTAAGGAATTTTAAAAATTGAAATATTATATTAAAAAATACACTCCAAGAAATAAACTACAAAATTATACAAATAAGTTTACTTTAGCAAATTTTAAGTTATAATTGCAATGTCATAATTTTTACAAATTGATTTTTGGAGTGTAATTTTTTCTGACAAAATTCTCTTACAGTAATTTCCTAACATTTTCATTTTTGACTTCTGCAGAATTTTTTTTTGCAGAAATTCTGAGAACATCTGCAATTTTTTTTAAAGATTTTATTTATTTATATGACAGAGAGAGACACAGCTAGAGAGGGAACACAAGCAGGGGGAGTGGGAGAGGGAGAAGCAGGCTTCCCACAGAGCAGGGAGCCTGATGCGGGGCTCCATCCCAGAATCCTGGGATCATGACCTGATCCGAAGGCAGACGCTTAAGGACTAAGCCACCCAGGCGCCCCAAAGACCTGCAATTTTATTAATGCCACTTTGCCCTATCATTTTACCATGAAAAGTTTCAAACATACAGAGAAGCTAAAAGAGCAGTATTAATAAACACCTACACATCTACCATGTAGTTTCAGTAATTATTAACATTTTGCCATATTTGCTTTAACTATATCTCTATCTTCTTTTTTAAGATTTGGTTTTTTTAAGTAATCTCTGCAATGAAACTGGGGCTCAAACTTACAACCCTGAGATCAAGAGTCACATGTTCCACTGACTGAGCCAACCAGGCACCCCTCTTTTTTTAAACTGAACCAATTTAAAGTACGTACAAACATCTCGTTTTACCCCTCAATACTTAAATATGTATATCCTTATCCTAAAAGAATAAGGGCATTCTCAACACAATGGCACTATAATATCTAAGAAAATTTTACATTTCCCTGTCATTTAATAATCACTGTTTTAGTTTTCTACTTTTTAATGCTCTTTATGGCTTCTTTGTTTTGAATCAGACTGGCCCTAATTCACACATTACATTTGGCTGGTATCTTTCTTTCTCTCTCTACTGGCCTGACCCCCTGAGCTTGCACAGATGAATCATAAAGTGCCAGAGGCAACCTCAGTTCCATTATAATGTTAAAATCCCTTCTGAATATTCATCCCAAATCCTAATAAGAGGAGCCTGCTTTCCCTTGTTTGGGAGACACTGTTTTGGAAATTAATACCTGTGATCTCGTTTGTACAAATAAAATTGACACTGTGAGGTGACTCTTCCTGGGGTAACCTGACTATAACTCACCAAGGAGTGGGCCTACTTTGGTTTGTTAACACTTTCTCTAACGTCCTTAATTTTTTAAGTCAAGTTTATTGAGGTGTGATTTACAGCAAAAGTCATCCTGAGAGTTTTGACAAAAACATAAGAGTATTATAATCACCATCATAATCAAGACATAGACTGTTTCCACCATCTTAAAAGTTCCCTCATGGCCTCTGTTGTCAGCGTCTTCAATCCCCAACTTCATCTCCTGGCAACTACTGGTCTAATTTCTATTTGTATAGTTTTATGTAGGCAAATATAGGGAATCATACAGCAGGTTGTCTTTTATGTCTGGCCTCTTTTACTTAGTATAGTGCTTTTGAGATTCATCTGAGTTGTTGCCTGTATCAGTAGTTTGTTCTTATTACTGAGGAATATTCTGCTATATGGAGGTACCACAGTTTGTTTATTTACCAGTTGATGGGCATATAACCAGTTTGGGTTTATTATGAATAAAGCAAATTTTAAGTTTTAATAGTAATTGTGTTACTATTTCTAGAACAAATTCATTTTTAGAGTGCCATTTTTAATGTCTAAAATATTCTTTAAAATCGTTTTAACAATTACCGATTTAAAATCTACATAAAATCCTAAGTAAACGTGTCTACTACCCTTTCAAGTTAAATTTCTGGATACTTTATTTCCCATATACCCATCTAATATACATACTTCCATAGACTGATACACACACACACACACACACACACACACACACACATACTCCTTGCCTAGGTTTCAGTAGTTGTGATAGAAAACTTCAAGATTTAGTCAGTTACCATAGAAGTTCATAAGGAGTGATCTGGATGTATTTTGGGGCGCAGTGGGCCTATAATGACAAATCTGGGTTTTATAAACATTAATTAACTAGCAACCCTATTTTTGGATGCTAAAAACATGGTGGAGCTATTAAATAATAGGACAGATGCAGAGGGAACTAAAAAATTTGTTTGGGAATGAAAGGAGGAGTCTCCACAACTTTGGTTTTCATGAAAGTGCTCCTCCATTTTCTCTGTGGAACATACCAGTTCATCACCAATACCCTTTGTGTCCTACATTTTACACCAGGTCAAGTATTTCAAAATACCTCTGAGAGTCACTGTCTTCAGTGGAAATCATTTTATATGTAGAACTTTTACATCTGTGATTGTGCTTGCTAAAATTTCTCACTGAGAGGTAAAAAAAAAGTGTAGTGATTAAGTGCTCAGTTCTAGAGTCAGGACAGCAGGCTTCATCCCCAGTTCTGCCCTTTAATGGTAGTGCAATTTGGGGCAGGTTACTTAAGCACTGTCCCAGTTCTGTTGTCAGTAAAATGGGGATATTAGTCATCTTCCCTTAATAAGAATGTTCTAAGAATTAAATAAGTTACTGCATGGAGAGCATTAAGAAAAAAAACTTGGCATACAGTGTGAATTGAATAAATGATAGTTTTTATTATAATCTGTTCTAAATGCGATAGCATCAAATTATATTATGTAGTCTGATTGGCAAAACTTCTGCTAGAGCAAGTAAAAAACTCCATAATAATACTAATAATACATAATAATACTAAATAATAATTATTTATTGAATTCTTACTATGTTCCAGGAATTTCACCTAGATATTAAAAGGAATTAATCCAATATCTCAGCAGTTTTACAGACATTTTACAGACAAGGGATTTGAGAAAGAAATAGTTTAACTTGCCCACTATGGCAGAATTTGTGAAGTAGAATGAAATACAGCCTGATTGCAGAGTTAATATATAACCTCTCTTCCCTACCAAAAGTAAATAAATAAAAACCCTCAGCAGGTGATAACATTTGTTAAATCATTACAAGTTTGAAAAAGTTTATTAGCTCAACTCTTGACTAATGAATTTATTCAATAAGTATTTTCTGTTTAAAATTCTCTGCAAATTTTTATTAAATCACAAAAAATAGACACAAGTTTCATAGAATCATAAAATGGTCAAGTTTTCAGAGGATCTAATTTAGCTCTCCCATTATATAACTATATTAAGGAAACACCCAGAATGGTGGCGCAAATTGTCCTGGATGACATTGCTAATGGCTGAGTAAATTCAAGACTCCTGATAAAGACTCCCTTCAGGATATTATACCTAAATGACAGATATTTACCTAGGTCATTTTGTTGGCAATGCTTCATGAAAATATTATCTACATATCCGAAAAAAGAATACATCGTCATCATTATATTATTATGACTTTCAGATTTGATGCATAGACGGGCTGGGGGTGGTTGACAAGTCTGCATAGTGAAATATTTCTCGTCAAACAACTTCTGCAATTTCTACCTCTTATCCTTCCAAGTATTATTTTTTACTGTATAAGAGAACCCTTGACAAGTCTTACATTGGGCTCAAGGGCAAAGGCTGCTCTCGAAACGATCTCTAGCTACGTAAAACTCCAGCTTTTTAAGCTCAGTCTCCGCTTGGCTGGGGAGCGAAGGAGGATCCAGCGTTAAGTAGAGAGGGAGGGCGGGGCTACGGGAAAGATGGGGCGGGGCTTCGGTGGACGCTGCGATGGGCGGGTCTGTTGGAGCGTCCAGTGAAGGGGCGAGCCCGTAACGGCTTTCTATTGGGTTGCTCGTCTGGTTTGCGCATGTGCAGACCGTTTCAAACCCCGGAGTTTGCAGGGCGCTGTGCCTGTGAAGGGCTGCGCCAATGGGTGAGGACCGTCGGTAGCGCGCTTACTGGCTCGCAGGTCTCTCGATTTTGCCGCCTCCCACCCCAGGAGAGCTCCTGGGGCTCAGTCTAACCGCTCCTCCCGCGACTCTTGTCAGTGCCAGGCTTCTTCGAGTCACGGCCCGCGAGTACTTCCGTGCCAGACTCCGGGGGCCGGGTCGGAACATGGCTGCGTCGGGTCTGGTAAGTGCAGGCTCTTGCCGCTTATGGCGAACCGGAGCTCGGGGCAGGGGAGAATGTAAATGTTTAGCTGGTGCTGTGGCTTCTTGGAGATTTCAGTGGGAAAGCCCGCGAATTTTTTGAGATCAACGCTGATCGTATGCCGATAGCCAGAGTTAATTTCCGTGTATTGTTTCCTCAAGGTTTCTTTTAATTTTGTTTGTGATGGCATCTTTCTCTTCAGAGAATCTTGTGATTTCTACTTTTTTTGGCCTAACTCTGCTTCTTAGTCCTCCAAATAATTTCCTGTCCATAGAAGTATTGGGACGCCTTAAAAGTGTGGACTTGATGGTCTGGAGAAGCAGATTATTTGTAGATAGGTATCTGTTATTGATAAAGTTTTCTGAAAGGCAGCTATTAGTTAAAAGGTGCTTAAGGTGGGAATGACTAAAGGGGGCGGGCTCTCATCTTTTGTTTCCGTTTCTGGGCTCTCTTGGTATTCACTATTCTGTATTTCACACTTTGCTTATGGTTACAGTATATTATACAACCCATATCAGCCCCTTCCTAGTGTATTTTCTACTTTATCTCTCCCCTTTTAAGAAAATCTTCAGTGATCTCCCACTTATGTAAAGTTATAAATGTATGCTTGTATGCATGAAGGTGTATAAAAGGATGCTATAGAGCGTACTTTTTGCTGTGAGCACGTACATTGTTTACATTACGTAGAATTTAAAAAAAAAAGGGAATAAAGCCATTCTCATTGGAGGAAAAGGAAGGGAATAAATTTACCAAATGCCCACGGTTCCTTTTTTAAAAGAGTTTATTTATTTATTAAAGATTTTATTTATTTATTTGACAGAGAGAGACACAGCGAGAGAGGGAACACAAGCAGGGGGAGTGGGAGAGGGAGAAGCAGGCTCCCCGCCGAGCAAGGAGCCTGACCTGGGACTCGATCCCAGGATCCTGAGATCATGACCTGAGCCGAAGGCAGACGCTTAACGACTGAGCCACCCAGGCGCCCCAAGAGTTCATTTTTTTAGAGCAGTCTTAGGTTCTTAGCAAAACTAAGCAGGAAGGTACAGAGATTTTTCCATACCCCCTAGCCCCCACACATGCTTAGCCACCCCTATTATCAGTATCCCCCACCATAGTGGTACATTTATTACAATTGATGAACCTACATCGACACATCATGGACTGGCCAAAGTCCATAATGTACAATAGGGTTCACTCCTGGTGTTGTACATTCTGTGGGTTTGGACAAAAATCTAAAGACACATATCCATCATTATGGTATCATATAGAGAGTATTTTCACTGCCCTGTATATCCTTTGTGTTCTGCCTGTTTACCCCTTCCTCCCCACACAGCTCTGGTAACCACTCATCTTTTTACCATCTTCATAGTTTTGCCTTTTCCAGAATGTCATGTAGTTGGAATAATACATACATAGCCTTTTCAGATTGACTTTCATTTGGTATTACACATTTAAGGTTTCTTCATATCTTTTCATGGCTTGATAGTTCATTTCTTTTTAGTGCTGAATAATATTCCATTGTCTGGATGTACCCCAGTTTATCCATTCACCTAATTGACATCTGGTTGCTTTCAAGTTTTGGCAATTATAAATAAAGTTGCAATAAACATCTGTATGCAGATTGTTGTGTGGACAGCTGTTGTGTGGACAACTCCCTTGGGTAAATACCAAGCAGTACGATTACTAAGTCATGGTAAGAGTCTGTTTAGTTTTGTAAAAACCACCAAACTCTTCCAAAGTGGCTGTACTATTTTGCATTCAAAAATAAATGAGAGTTGGGCGCCTGTGTGGCTCAGTTGGTTAAGCGACTGCCTTCAGCTCAGGTCATGATCCTGGAGTCCTGGGATCGAGTCCCGCATCGGGCTCCCTGCTCAGCAGGGAGTCTGCTTCTCCCTCTGACCCTCTTCCCTCTCGTGCTCTCTCTCTCTATCTCATTCTCTCTCTCAAATAAATAAATAAAAATCTTTAAAAAAAATAAATGAGAGTTTCTTTTGTGCCATATCCTTACCAGCATTTGGAGTTGTCGGTGTACCAGATTTTCGTTATTCTAATAGGTATAGTGGTATCTCATTGTTTTAATGTGCTTTTCCCTGATGACATATGATGTGAAGCATCTTTTCATATGCTTATTTACCATTTGTACATCATCTTACTTGAGCTATAAGGTCTTTGGCCCATTTATTTTTTAATTTGGTTGTTTGTTTTCTTAATGTTG
This sequence comes from Zalophus californianus, assembly GCF_009762305.2. Lineage (NCBI taxonomy): Eukaryota > Metazoa > Chordata > Mammalia > Carnivora > Otariidae > Zalophus > Zalophus californianus. The sequence goes on along the minus strand of NC_045596.1, from coordinate 54,405,337 downwards.
AGTTTTAAGCATTGTTCCTATATTTTGGATAATAGTCCTTACCAGATGTGTCTTTTACAAATATTTTTTTTAAAGATTTATTTATTTTGAGAGAGTGAGATTGAGAGAGAGAGAGAGAGAGAGTACATGAGAAGGGGGGAGGGTTAGAGGGAGAAGCAGGCTCCTCGCCGAGCAGGGAACCCGATGCAGGACTCGATCCTGGGACTCCAGGATCATGACCTGACCCGAAGGCAGTCGCTTAACCAACTGAGTCACCCAGGTACCCACAAATACTTTCTTCCAGCCTGTTGCTTGTCCTCTCATTCTCCTTTTTAATTTTTTTTTAAACCATGATCAGTGTTTTATTTGGATAAATGTTGGCATGGATTTAAAATCTGTGATTGATAATAATAGCATCAATGATATTAATAAACAGTTTATTTTTGCATTGTGATCTCTGCCTTTCTTTTATGAATTTCTTCATAAAAATGTCAGATGCATGAGTGGGGTAAAGAGAGTGTTTATATGTGGTGGGGTCATTTATATCCCAATGGGCCAAGTAAAGGCTCAATAAATATTTGGTATTGATAATAGTTTTTAAAGCATGCTGTTCATCCTATGACTACCCAATTTTCAACTAGATTTGATTTTACAATAAAAAGATAGTACCCTAAGTATCTCAGATATGCTCTCGACTTCCAAAATCAGCATGTCTCTGTGTTTTATTTTTCCTCTTGTTCCCAGTGATGGGGCTGCTTCCTGGTTGGAGTTAATGATTTTTTTTCTTTCTGGAAGCATTCTAGTATTTTTTATTCTCAATTTTTCATAAATGTCACTATTATGTCCGAGGTATGGATTCTCTTATATTCATCATGCTGGCTGTTTATGCCCTAATTTATGCCCTACACATTTAGGGAATTTGTGTATTTTCTTAGAGTTATCTCTTTCCTTTTTCTTTGTTCTTCCCGGAATAGCAATTTGTCAGAAGTTGGACCTCCTGATTTTTAGATCTTCTTTGTTTTATTCTTTCTTCCATTTTCTACTTCCTCTTCATTTTTTGTCTTTTTTTCCCCCTCCCAGAAATATCCTTAGCTTTTTCATAATTATTGCATTTTTTACTTTAGGCAATGATATTTTTAATTATTAAGAATTTTTCTTGGTCTCACTGCTTATAGTATACCACTTTATTTTATGAGTCCAGTATTTCAAATCTCTCTTGAAGGTACTAATTAGAGTTTTGTTTTTTGTTTTTACGTTTTCTTTCTCTCTCACCCCCCCTTTTTTTTTAATAGAAGCCTAATTGAGGGGTGCCTGGGTGGCTCAGTCAATTAAGCATCTGCCATCTGCTCAGGTCATGATCCCAGGGTCCTGGGATCTAGGCCCCACATTGGGCTCCCTGCTCAGTGGGGAGCCTACTTCTCCCTCTTCCTCTGCCCCTCCCACCTGCTCATGCTGTCTCTCTCACTCTCTCAAATCAATCAATCAATATAGGGACACCTGGGTGACTCATTCGGTTAAGCGTCTGCCTTGGGCTCAAGTCATGATCCCAGGGTCCTGGGATGGAGTCCCTCATTGGGCTCCTTGCTCAGCAGGGAACCTGCTTCTCCCTCTGCCTGCCTCTCCCCCTGCTTGTGCTGTGTCTCTTTCTCTCTCTGACAAATAAACAAATAAAATCTTAAAAAAAAAAAAATAGAAGCCTAGTTGACACTCAATGTTACATTACTTTCAAATGTACAACATAATAATTCGACAGGTTTATATGTTGGGTTATGCTCTTCTTTCTCATTCTTGGTTTCAGTTTTCTCTTGGGCCTTTTTCTTTTCCATTTTTAAAATTTGTATCTTTTTTTTATTATTATGTTATGCTAACCACAATACATTACATCATGAGTTCTTGATTTTCCTGTTTTGCTTAGAGACTTTTAAATGTCTGGTGATCCATAAATGCTAGTGATATTTAAGACTGAGACAATAGAATAAAATTTTTTTAGCTCTGTGTTTTTTTTTTTTTTTAATTTAAATTCATTTAGCCAGTTAGCTCTGTGTTTATGGGGTAGGGGATGTGGGGGTCTGTTATTCTGTTCGTTCCCTTTCTCAGTCTTTCCTCCTTCATATTTCGAGTTTTCCTAGTTCAACATTGTTACGGCTTTTTCCTGGGCAGATCAGCTTTACTCCTCATCAGAAACTGGATCCTCCGAGCTTACTTTTGGCTCCTACTGCTTTTATTCTGTTTCATCAATTAACATACTCCATTTGTTTTCCATCTTCTAGAAATTTGTTTAATTTGTTTGTTAATAGATGGTCCTCTCTTCCATTCTCTTTTTCATTGTTGTTTTATGTCATTTTAATGCTTAACTATTATTTTACAGGGATCTGCCTGCAAGGAAAGGAGATAAGTAGATATTGCTAGTCAACCAATTTGAATTATTAGAAGCACAGATAGTTGGAATTTTGATGATAGAAAAGGTATGGGGGCAGGTGGAAGAAAAAGAGAAAGATGGAATAAATCCCAGGATGAGCAAATAATATAAGCAAAGATTTTGAAACAGTAGATATGAGGCAAGTTTTCTTTCACTTGATCCAGTGAATTCCTCTTTATAGTACTATAATGGGCAATTAGCAAAACTTGCTGAATGAATAAATGAAGAACTTAAGTTTTCACCAGTTGGGTGATTTACTTTTCTTTTAGGATCATCTCAAAAATGACTACAGAAGAAGATTTTGCCGACCTGTCAGGTGAGTTATATATTAGCTTTTAAGGCCATTTTTATGTCTGTCTTCAGAAAGTGATTTTTAAATGAAGAAGGGAAAAATTACTTCTAACATAATGATTTCTGTGCCCACTGATTAGGTATAGTCTACTTAGTAATTTTATATTTACAGAAATATTAATGCAAGCAGAGTAGTGACTTAGCACCAGTGAGAGAAGAAATTCAGCTGATAAATTATGGATCAGGAAGAGGCAGTCTTAGTTCTTACTAAATGACAGCCATGGGGAAAGCACTCTATAGAGTGGCTTGAATGGTAATATTACAAAGATGCAGCTTATTTGGTGGGGCTAAAAGAAAATGTGGGTGTAGGCTATAAAAAGACAATAAGGATCTTTGTAATGCGGACTGTTCAGTATCTTGACTGTGGTGATAATATGTGAACCTGCAGATGTGATAAATTGCACAGAACTAAGTATGAACATAAACGCACAAACGAGTACAGTTGACCCTTGAACAACTCAGGGGTTAGGGTTGCTGACCCCTATACAGTTGAAAATCTTCACATAATTTTGATACCCCAAAATCTTCTACTAATAGCCTACTGTTGCCTGGAAACCTTACCAATAACATAAATAGTCAGCACATACTTTGTATACTGTATATTATATATTGTATTCTACAATAAAATAAGCTAGAGAATAGAAAATGTTATTAAGAAAATCATAAGAGAAAACACATTTACAGAACTGTACTGTATTGATAACAGTAAGTTTTTGTTGTCTGTTTACAAGAGGAATCGTCTGTTATTACCTACTAATATAGTCTTATATGATACAAAACACTGTAGCTGTTATATATATTACTAGCACTAGACATCAGACATGAAAAAATGATGTGAAAAGAAATTCATATTTATTTACAGGTATAACAGGTATTGATAAAGAAGCAGCAGTATGATTACTTTATGGTAGCCTGGTGTGGTCAGTATGATTGTTTCATGGTAGCCTAGTCTATACATTAATGAATAGAATTGTTACAAATTTTTACGGCATATGGTATTATAGTTATATCCATAATATAGTTTGGAAACATTGTTATACTTTTATAAAACCACTTACCTGTGAGGAAAGACATACTGTATGGAAATATAATTCTTTGAAAGGAAAGTTACAAGGCAGTAAGATAACACATTATTAATTTTATATTAAATATCACTCACCTTATGCCTATGTAAGGATAGGCTATCCACTTCCATACAAGTTTTGCACAAGGTGTTCTACACAATGAATACTTAGAGGATGATAATGATGATGATGACATAAAAATGTCTCATACATTTCTTGCCATACAGTTACTAGATTTTCACATGAAGACACACGGATACACTGGAGTTTATTAATGGTATGGCATGCTGATTATTTACTGTTCATTAAGTGGGAGTGGATCATCATGAGGATCTTCATCCTCATTGTCTTCACATTGAGTAGGCTGAAGAAGAGGAGAAAGTTGAGGTGATCTTGTTTCAGGTGTGGCAGAGACAGAAGAGGTGGAGGAGGTAAAAGGGGAGGCAGGAGAGGCAGGCATACTTGGTGTAACTTTATGCAATTATATCATAATTTTTGTCTGACTTTTGCTTTTTCATTTCTCTAAACTTGGTTTTATATTCTGCTGTTTACCTTAGTTTCGTTGTATGCCTGTATCATAGAAGGCCCATGTCATAAAAGAGGTCAAAAGCAGTCTTGAGTAATTGGAAACCTCTATCAGATTGTCTAATGTCAATTTGCTTTCTGGTAGTGCTTCTACATCTTCTTCCACGTCATCTGGTATTGTTTTAGAAGCATTCATCTCCATACAGTCATCTTCTGTTAATTCCTCTGGTGTGATGTCTGTTAGCTCTTCAATTTCTCTAAGATCCTAATTTTGAAACCCTTCACCCCCCACCTTTTTTGCCATATCCACAATCTCTTTCATGATTTTTCTTGATTGGCTCTATCATAAATCCTGTGAAGTCATGTATAACATCTGTACACAGTTTTCTCCAGCAGGAATTTATTGCTTTGGGCTTGATGGTTTTCATAGCTTTTTCTATAACAATAATGGTATCTTCAATGCTGTAATCCTTCCAGACTTTCATGATGTTTTCTCTGTTCCATATTCCATAGCATTGGCAGTCCTTCCCCTAGAAAACCATGTGTAACAAGTCTTAAAGGTCCTTATGACCCCCTAATCTAGAGGCTGAATTTGAGAAGTGTGTTGGGGGCAAATATACCATTTTGACTCCTTCAGTGTTGAACTCCTGGGGTTTTGGGTGGCCAGTGGCATTGTTCAATATCAGGAGAACTTTAAAAGACAGACCCTTACTGGCAGGGTACTTCCTGACTTCAGGGACAAAGCATTGATAGAACCAGTCCAGAAGAAGGGTTCTCATTGCCCAGCTTTCTTGGTATAGTACAACCCAAAATCTGGCAGCTGGTGTTTATCTTTTTCCTTCAAAGCTGGGGTTTAGCAGCTTTGTAGATAAGTCAGTCCTGATTATAAAGCTGACTGCATTTGCACAAAATAGTAGAGTTAGCCGATCCTTTGCTTGCTTCTCTTCTTTAGTAATATATGTCCTTTATGATATTTAGGGAGAGAGAGAGAGAGAGAAGGCACGCATGTGTCTAAGCAGGGGGAGGGGCAGAGAGAGTGGGAGACAAGCAGACTCCTTGCTGTGAGGGAAGCTCGACGAGGGTTCGATCCCAGGATCCTGAGATCATGACCAAGGGTCGGACTCTAAACTGACTGAGCTACCCAGGTGCCCTCTTTTATTTTGAGAGAGAGAGAAATAGTATGCAAGCAGGAGGGAGGGAAGGGCAGAGGGAGAAGGAGAGAGAGACTCTTAAGCAGGCTCCATACTCAGCATGGAGCCCGATGTGGGGCTTAATCTCATGACCCTGAGATCATGACCTGAGCTGAAATCAAAAATTAGATGCCCAACCAGCTGAGCCACCCAGGTGCCCCCTTAGTGATGATGATGATTTTTTTTTTTTTTGAGAGAGAGAGCGCACAAGTGGTGGGGGCAGTGGATGGGCAGAGGGAAAGGAAGCTAATCTTAGGCAGACTCTGCAGTGAGTGGGGAGCTCAGTCTCACGACCATGAAATCATGACCTGAGCCACGGCATGTTGGAACTCATCTGCTGCCTCTTGTTCGACAGAAGGTTCTTCTCATGTTATCTTGACTCTTTTTTTTAAGCCAGCTCTCTTTCTAAATGCCATCCTTTTCTGGCATTAAATTCTCCAGCTTTAGATCCTTCACCTTCCTTTTGCTTTAAGATGTCTTATAATAACTTTGCTTTCTCTCAAGCCATATTATAATCTATATTTATGCCTTTCTTTGAACAAGTCCTGCAATCCACATAAAAGCTGCATTTTCAGTACAAGATAAAAAGGTATTTTGCAAAATGGCAAGGTTTTGTACCTGCTGGCGCAGCTGCAAAGACAGCTTCATAAATTTCCTTTTCTTTTTTTGCAATAGTCCTTATGCTGCATTTATTTATCTTGCAATGGCAGGCAACCACAGCTGCAGACTTCAGTCTATGGTATATATCAAGTAAATCAGCTTTTTCTTGTAGTGTCATGACGTCTCTGTTCCTTGGGAGCATTTCCAGCATCACTAGTGGTACCTTGTGGGTCCCGTGGTGTTACTCAGGGTTTACGGTATTGCACTAAACATAATGAAAAACGGGAGAACTGTGAGAGATCACTTTTTACTGCAATCCACAATTTACTGGAGAAGTAATTGCTTCTGCTCACTCAGAGTTGATTAATATTAGATGGCATTTTTAAGGGGATACTCACTAACACTTGGGCTCACCACAATAGCAACAGGGCTATAAAATTATTACAGTAGTACACCATGTACTACAGTTAATTTTATGCCATTATGATTTAAACTGCGTCTTTACATTTGTTCACATCTTTTGACTACAAATAACACCATGTATGTTCTGTATGTGTAAGTTTTGATTAATTTTAACTTCTAATAATAGATTTGTGTGTGTTTTATGGTAGCAAATGATAAAATAGACTGGTATCTACATGTATTTTAAGCATTCATGACATACTTAACTTTTTGTTAATTTTTTTTATATTTCTAGGCTATGTGGTTTGCGAGTTTTTTCAAATTTTGCAAATCTCCAAAAAATTTTCCAGTATGTTTACTGAAAAAAATCTGTGTGTGAGTGGACCCATGCAGTTCAAACCCATATTGTTCAGGGGTCAACTGTATATGTAGAACTGGAGAAATCTGAATAGGACTAGTGGATTGTATTGATATCAGTATCCTTGTTGTGGTAGTATAGTATAGTATAGTTTTACAAAATGTTACAATTTGGGGGAACTAGATAAAGTGAACAAGGGATTTCCTCTATATTATTTCTTACAACTGCATGTGAAACTACAGTGAAAATTCTATACTGATTCATAAGCTGCTGTTAAGGTTAATAATATTAAATAAAAAATGCATTTGAGAACTTCAAGGGAAGACTGTTACTTGGAGCTGTTAGGACTTGTGACCATAGAGTTTTTGTTTTTATTAAAGAAGTGTTTTAGTACTGATTGGATTTCTCCAAAACCATTTATATTCTTGTTTAGATATAGCAGTAGTCTAAAATGGCTTCAGATGTGGCTCTTCAGTCAAGGAATATAATTGTTAATGTAGATAACGACATACCGCTTCAGATACTTTTCTTGAAACTCTTGGACTCTCAAGTACTTGTTTTGTCTTAGATAGTGAAGGTTATATTTTTCCCATTAAGTAAAATGAAATTTTATAATGAGATATGAAATTTTCAAAGTAGATGGTAACATAAATAGCAAATATCTTCTGGAAATGATATGTAACATTTTCCCTTCATTCCTTCTTATTAGAGTACCTGACATTAATTCGAAGCAAGGCCAGAACATACTGGAAATCTTACAAGACTGTTTTGAAGAAAATAGTAAGGCATCTTCAAGATGGACTTTGATGGTTGGGTTGGATGAAAATATAAATTTGTCATATTAATTGATATTAAATTCAGCAAATGCATTCTAACATTTAAATATATGTAAAATATTTCCCCAGAAATGTTGAGTACATGTGCAGTCCTTTGTGTACTTCCTGTTACACTGAGGATAATAGTAGCAAAAATGAAAACAATTGTCATTTCCTTTAGTTCATACTAGATTCATACTAGATATAGTACTCTGGGAGTCCATAAATAATTATCATACACAAAAGAAAGTTATTTCATGTAGTGGGAATAAGTGTGCAGAATTCTTGGATCTCTATAAGAGATAATGTTTGATGATTTGCAGTTCTTTCTACAGAAATGAATTATGGCAAAACTTTTCAAAAGTGCTGGTCAGCATCAGAAGGTATTGAAATAAGAGAATAGGCCAACCAAAGAAACAAACACAGTGGAACAATATTTCTTCTATATAAGCTCTAAAAAAAGAGCTAGTACATTATTTCTTCAGGAATGTTGTTTGCCCTTTTCAGTTCCTGATGCCTTCTAGGAATATTTGAATGTTGAAGTGATGTCTGTACTTAATTTTAAACTAATTGTTTTTAAAGAGTTGACAGACTTTTTCACATTTCATTTAGGGCTTCTTTTAATTATAACTAAAAGATTTTATATCGTATTTATTTAAAATTTTTTTTTGCTTTTTTTAAGGTCTTGCCAAGGACTTTAGCACAAATTCTACAAAATCATTGCTTTATTCAACACCTAAAATAGGAGACATTTGTATTCAGTCACCAAGGAAAGAGGTAAGTCAAAAAGAAGAGCTTTAATATTTTAATGAATGAAGCATTACACAATATAGTTATGTCTATTTTGGTTGTTTTTAAGTCTTATTCTTAAAAGGGAATCCTATATTCCCACTCACTTTCTTTATAATTTAGAGGTGTTTGGTGAAAATTTTGACTTGATGTTTCATGTGTTTGAAATCGGAGGTCTGTGTGTAGAATTATCAAATTATAACACAGTCATTTTTCACCCCTCCTAAAATAATAGTTGAATTAGGTTTTTAGGAAAGTAGACAACTGCTGAAGTTCCTAATCCAGGTTGGCAAATCTGGTTATTTTCTGAAAACCAAAGTTGATTTATTGCTATAAGGACAATGAATCTTTTATAGGTTATATCTTAAGAGGATAGGCTGACCTAACTCTACAAAATAGCAAACTTTCAAATAGAGTTTGTGAAGCTAATGAATAAAGACAAGTTATTCAAAAGTACAATACAAATTGGAAAGAAAAATTATGTAGTGTAGAAATAACATTCATTAGAAACGTGTATAAACACTTAATTATACAGTTGAGTCTTGAACAACACAGAGGTTAGGGTTGCGGACCCACCCATGCAGTTGAAAATCCACTTATAACTTTTGACTCCCCAAACACTTACCTACTAATAGCCTACTCTTGACTAGAAGCCTTACTGATAACATAAACAGTTGATTAACACATACTTTGTATATGTATTATATATTGTATAGTTATAATAAAGTAAGTTAGAGGGGCGCCTGGATGGCGCAGTTGGTTAATTATCTGACTCTTGGTTTTGGCTCAGGTCGTGATCTTAGGGTCGTGAGCCCCACGTCAGGCTCTGAACTTAGCACAGAGTCTGCTTGAGACTCTGTCCGAGAGGGACAGAGTTTACCCCTCTCCTACTCTTGCTCTCTAAAATAAATAAATCTTACAAAAAAAATAAAACTAGAGAAAAGAAGTCTTAAGTTATAAGGAAGAGAAAATATATTTATGGTACTATGTTATATTTATTGCAAAAAATTGTGAGTAAGTGGACCCTCACAGTTCACACCCTTGTTCAGGGGTCAGCTATATATAGCCTTTGGTTCCAAGGAATGAAAACAGATCCATTTCTTTCAGAATTGAGAGACCTTCTTTAATGTGGTAAATTATATTACACTGATTTTTGAAAGTTACATCAACTTTAGTTTTCTGAGATAAACCACTCTCTTGAATTTTCTGTTCATCATTCCCATCTTTTTTTTATAGTTGCATAATGGGTGTGTTGCTGACATTTGTGTCAGCACTTCCTCCTTTACCTCTGACAGAGGTCCTGCTATTATCCATATGTTGGGTGCTTCACTAGAAGGACTCATGAGACTCATCATATAGTTGTTCTTGTGACTGAGATTTATTATAGCCAGGTAGGATACACAGCCAGATTGGTAAAGGAAAAAGACACCTCAGGCAGAATCTGGAGGAATCCATGTCAGGCTTTCTATGTTCCCCGCAGAGTCCACACAGAGTGTACTTGTTGCTTCCAGCAGTGAAATGTGTACGTCCTGTCTTTCTGCCCAGGGAAGCCTTCTGAGACTTAACCCATTTTTATTGTGGGCTGGTTACATAGGTACCCTCCGCCCACCACAATCCTATACTCCCTGAAGGAAAAAAAGCAGGTGTTCACTATAAATCACATTTTTGTACAGTCTAGGCAGCTGGCATAGTAGGTACAACCTTATCAGCTGGTAATGGAGGAAACGTTCTGAAAGCCAGGTCCTAGGTGCCAGCCAAGGGCTAGCCCTGCTGTAAGCAACTTCTTTAAATGATCAGGCATGCTATGTTAACTCCTCCATTGAGTTAATCCCTAAAATATATATATATATGTATATAGTTTTACATGTATCCACTTTGAACTTTATGTAAATGGGATTATGACATATTTCTGTGACTTGATTTTTTTTTTTGGTTAACAGTCATTTATTTCTGTTGCTGTAGTTTAGTCATTTCACTGTTGAATGTGTGATGTTGTTATAGGACTATACAATAATTTATCCAATTTACTGTCAGAATAGGTTTTTTGCTGTTCACAGCAGCATTGTTTCCGTGTTAGGTTATTTGAGATTTCAACTTTACTAGGTAATGCCAAATTGTTTTCTAAAGTAGTTAACTTCAGTATACAACTTTACCAGCTGGTTTATTGTTTTATATACTTGGGTTTTTTTTCCAATTTAAAACCAAATGTATTTAATCAGAATTACTAATTTTTAATAGGTCTAATGTTATATATCTTTTTAGGCTCAGTGCCAGAAATCTCATCCGAAGTCAGTTCCAGTTTCTTTAAGGAAGAAAGAGGCCTCTCTGCCGTTCATTGTAGAACCAAGTGAAGTCAACAGATCAGGTTGGTGGCATGCCCATAGATGTTATTTGCTTAGACATAATTAAAAGGAGATGCTGAAGGTGTTGCATGTGTTGGCTTGAGTGACAAACTCACAGGTCAGCCTAGGCAGAGTGGTCAGTGTTTGTTTTTTTTTAAACATGAAAAATAAACTTTATTTGAATATTCATTTCTTTGTTTTAGTGGTAAGAACATTGATTATTAGGATATGGTAAGAGACATTAAGTAAGAATTATTACAGAGGCTGTAGTTTTAAGAGTTTTCAAATAGATTTTTTTTTTTTTAAACAAATGATTAATATTATCTCATGTAGTTTCTGTGGGTCAGGAATTGAGAAGCAGCTTAGATGGTTCTGGCTTGAAATCTCTCATGATGAGGTGGTGGTCAAGATGTTGGCCGGTGTTGCAGTCATCTGAAGGCTTGATGGGGGCTAAGAATATATTTTCCAAGATGACTCATGTGGGGCTGGATGCAAGCAGGAAGCCTTAATTTCTTCTCACATGGCCCTCTCCATGAGCTTTTTGAGCATTTTTTTTTTTTAAACTGAGGTATAAGTGGCATGTAACATTATGTTAGCTTCAGGTATACAACATGATTTCAATATTTGTATACACATGGTTAGTGTTCTTTTTCTCTCTTATTTTGTTCATTTCCTTTAATTAGTTATGTGCTGCAACTTCTGAAAGTTTATCTACATTTTTCAAATTAGAAAAGTCCTTCATTTGAAGTAAGCCTCAAAGATTTAAAAAAGTAAAGCTACTAATTGTTATTCCCATTGTCCTGCTGAGGTAAACTTTGAATGAAAACATATATAAATGTATGCATGCATGTGTGTGCATGCTTTCAGAAGAAGCTTTACAATTTTCTTTTACACCAGCAGTGTAGGAAAGTATATCTTACCTGATAGATCATTTGCTATTTTATTTATTTTTTTTGCCAGTTTGATCAGTATTATATGATCTCATTGTCACCTTAGTGTCTATATCTGTGATACCCACTGAGTTTGAGCACCTTTTTATATATTTATTGGCTATTTGAATTTCCTTTTTTCTGAGTTGTCTATTCATGTCCTTTGTCCATTAGTTTTTTCTTGTTGATGAAAGGTCTTTGAATTGAGTATCTATGACTGTTGATCTGTAATTTGTGTGACAGATATTTTTCCAAATGATCCCTTGACTTTTACAGATTTTGTTTATAGTATCTTTAACCATATGATGAGTAAGATTTTTTATTTTCATTGTCAGATGTGTGACTTTATAGCTTTTTTTTTAAAGATTTTATTTATTTATTTGATGGAGAGAGAGCGTGCAAGCAGGGGAAGCGACAGGCAGAGGGAGAGGGAGAAGCAGATTCCCTGAGGAGCAGGAGCCCAATGCGGGGCTCGACCCCAGGACTCTGGGATCATGACGTGAGCTGAAGGCAGTCGATTAACCAACTGAGGTGCCCCTGACTGACTTTTATAGTTTTTGACCTTGTTTTGGTTAAAAGGTCTATCTTATCCTAATGATATATATAGAATCTTAGATTTTCATCTTTTTAAAAAAAGTTTTTATTTAAATTCCAGTTTGTTAACATACAATCTGATATTAGTTTCAGGTGTACAATATAGTGATTCAACACTTCTATACAACACCTGATGTTCATCACAGGTGCCTTCCTTAGTCCCCATCACCTATGTTACCCATCCCCCCACCCACTTCCCCTCTGGTAACCATCAGTTTGTTCCCTGTAGTTAAGAGTCTGTTCTTGGGGCGCCTGGGTGGCTCAGTCGTTAAGCGTCTGCCTTCGGCTCAGGTCATAATCCCAGGGTCCTGGGATTGAGCCCCGCATCGGGCTCCTTGCTCAGTGGGCAACCTGCTTCTCCCCTGCCTGCTGCTCCCCCTGCTTGTGCTTGCTCTCTCCCTCTCTATATCAAATAAATAAGAATTTTTAAAAAAAAGTCTGTTTCTTGGTTTTCCTCTTTCCCCTGCACCCCCCATATGTTCATTTGTTTCTTAAATTTCACATATGAATGAAATCATATGGTATTTATCTTTCTCCGACTGATTTATTTCACTTAGTATTATACTTTCTGGATCCATCCATTACTACATTTTGTTTTATTCATTTATCCATTGATGGATATTTGGGTGGTTTCCACTTTTTGTCTGTAGTGAATAATGCTGCTGTGAAGGAGAGCATACAAATATCTTTGCAGTCTCTGCTTTCAGTTCTTTTGGGTACATACCCAAGAAAGGAATTACTGGATCACATGGCAATTGTATTTTTAATTTTTTGAGTAATCACTAAACTGTTTTTGTAGTGGCTGCGTCATTTTACATTCTCATCAGCAGTGTGTAAGAGTTCTAATTACTCCACAGCTTCACCAATACTTGTTATTTTCTGTGCATGTGTGTGTGTTTTGTGATAATAGCCATCCTGTGGGTATGAAGTAGTATCTCATTGTGGGTTTGATTTGTTCATCATTGTCATTAGGGATTTTTTGAGTCATTAGGGAATTTTAAATTAAAATGGTAATTAGATACCACTGCACACCCAAAAGAATGGCTAAAATCTAAAAAACTGGTTCTCCTTTGTAACTCAGGAGAAACAAATGAAAATCAATTTATAATTGATTGTTAAAGCATTTTATGAAGGATGCTTTAAAATTCTTATTAAATAATTTCAACATTTGATTCATCTTGTCTGTGTCCGTTGATCATAATGTTTTTGTTCAGGTTGTGTTTTTCTGGCTTTTGGTATAATCAGTCATTTTGATTGTATTCTTGACATTTTGGTTATTATTTTAGAAGACTTGATTGTATTTAAATTGTTATAGCGTATAGTTGCCTTGTTTTGGCTTAATGTATAGGTTCTTGCTTACTTTTGTGGATTTTATTTCCAGTGACAGTTAAGTGTTTAGAGTCCTAGCAGTGGTATTTTAGTCTGTTTCATTCCTGATGCTGCTGAGATTCCTCCTCAGTTCTTGCTGGTGCTGTGTCAGATGAATGGAAGGTGCTTTCCTGAGTACCTCATGTCCTCATTCACTCAAATGAGGGTTGGAGTCAGAACCTGTTGGGATTGGATCTTCTTAAATGACTGGGTGGAGGACAGGATGGGGGATGTAGTGTTCTTTTATGTTCTTCCTGCCTTAGATTAGACTACCTTTGGGGCCCTCATTGTGAAGTAAGGTCTGGGTTGTTGATACTAACAGTGATTCAGACTGTCACCTTGGTCTGTGAAGCAGTAGCTGGGAAGGGCAAAGACTTCACTGCTTTGCAGTTGTTTGTGGAGCATACGGCCTGCTGTCTTTGACTTGAAGTGGGGACTGGGTTGGTCTAGGGACAAGGTTAGTTCAGGACTTCGCTCCTCTGCTACTGCTGTCCCATAGAAATTATGGGGTGGGGCCTGGCATGGCCCAAGGCTTTGCTGCTTTTACAAGGCCACTGCAGAATGGAGTATTGAGTGGCCCAGGTTGTGGAATGGGAGTTGGGGTTCCCCACTAGGTCTCTGTTGTGTTTGCCTTCTCCAAGTCTTTTTTTTTTTTAATATTTTATTTATTTATCTGACAGAGAGACAGCGAGAGAGGGAACACAAGCAGAGGGAGTGGGAGAGGGAGAGGGAGAGGGAGAAGCAGAAGCAGGCTTCCTGCTGAGCAGGGAGCCCGATGCGGGGCTCGATCCCAGGACCCTGGGATCATGACCTGAGCCGAAGGCAGACGCTTAACGACTGAGCCACCCAAGCATCCCTGCCTTCTCCAAGTCTTTTGGCCAGAGAATGCAGGGTATTTTTACCCCAATGCCTATTTGTGGTTCTGGGTTACACGCTTCTCTAGAACCCAGTCTGGGGATACATGGGAAATAAAGGGAAAACACAGAGGATTCACCATATTCTCTCTTGTTGCTTAAGACTTGAGGTTCCTAGCACATATACCTCTTTCCTTCCAGCTTTTAGAGTTCTGTTATTGTTGTTTGATGGATAATTACCAGGAATTTAGTTTAGTTATATCTAGAGGGAAAAAGAGAAAACTGAGTATACTGTCTTGTTCCATAACCTTCCAAAAGCCCCTTTTTGATTGTATTTAAAATTTTTAAATCTTTGCTTTTTTTAAAAAAAAATTTTTATTTTTTTATTGGAGAGAGGGAGAGTGTGTGGGGGGTGGGGGGAGAGGGGCAGAGGGACAGGGAGAGGGAGAGAGAAACCCAAGCAGACTCTGTGCTATGTGCGGAGCCCAGTGTGGGGCTCTATCTCACCACCCTAAAATCATGACCTGAGCTGAAATCAAGAGTCGGACGCTTAACCGACTGAGCCACCCAGGTGCCCCTAATCTTTGCTTTTTAAGAGTGTGAATCAATATGAATACTCCCCAACAGTTCTACTTTTTCTTTGACATTTGAAGGTATAAGGCTAAGAGAATATGTATATTCTTTATATACATGTATATAAAGGTACATGTATATATGTATATAAGCTTTTATATATAAAGTAGATTTTTATATGTATACCTTTACATATATATATGCACATACAGATCTTTTATATATCTCTATACATATCTGTTATGTCTCTCTATGTGTATGTGTGTGTATAAATATGTGGTCTAGCCGCCTTAGTTTACTGACTCTTTTTTTTTTTAAAGATTTTATTTATTTGAGAGAGACAGAGAGAGCACATGAGAGGGGGAGGGTCAGAGGGAGAAGTAGCCTCCCTGGGACTCCAGGATCATGTCCTGAGCTGAAGGCAGTTGCTTAACCAACTGAGCCACCCAGGTGCCCCTAGTTTACTGACTCTTAACCTAAAGATCGAATCTCATAATTTCTCTAGCATTACTTCATTATTTTAGTTGTGTATAGATTTATTCAAACCTTGGGTAAATTGACTATCCATAGAATTGTGAATTTTCTGTTTGAAAATTTTTGTCACTTCAAAACTTAAGAGCATGGAACAAATACATCTTTTTTTTTTAAAGGTTTTTTTTTTTTTTTTTTAAGATTTTATTTATTTATTTGCCAGAGAGAGACACAGCGAGTGAGGGAATACAAGCAGGCAAGCAGTGGGAGAGGGAGAAGCAGGCTTCTCGCTGAGCAAGGAGCCCGATGCGGGGCTCAGTCCCAGGGCCCTAGGATCATGACCTGAGCCGAAGGCAGACACTTGATGACAGCCACCCAGTTGACCCCAAATACATCTTTATATTCATTAATTTCATGAATTAGAACTTTTAAAGCACTTAGGTATTTTACTCATAGATCTTTGATTATAAACTTAATGAAAGGTGAGTCTTCTGAAAACTATATCTAGTTATTGCTGCTGAATTTTAAAAAAACACATTTGGTTCTAATATTATTTAAAAAAATTTTAATATCTTCATATAATTTTCTTCTAGTTCAGGACCATGAAGTTCATCAGCAAATTTTGGCAACTGATGTTGGTTCTAAAAAGACACCTGACTCGAGAAAAATGTCAAGTAAAAAACTAAAAGATCATCACAGTGAAGCTGATGAGAAATTGTACTTATCTGTTGGCTCACCTTTTGTTCTTTTGGATGCAAAAGCTTCTGTATCGCAAAATGCGATTCCATCTATTGCCCAAAAGAGAGAGACCTACACTTCTGAAAATTCAGTGAATACATTGTCTTCAAGTACAGAGATTTCTCTTAAAACCAGAAAAAGGTGAATTTTTATTTATTGAAATAATATGAATCCTACTTAAAAATTTTTAAGTTATTTATTTTTAATGTATTTTATGGTAAATATTGAGGAATATTAACATGAGAAGAGCATAACATAGTTCAGTTTGTATTCAGTTTATATTTAATAAGGAAGGCTTAAAGTATACTTCAGAGAAGTTTGTGGGTAAACATTTCTATAGTGTATGAAAAAAAGTATTTTCTTATAATATGTTTTCTCTAACTTCCTAAGAGTATTTTCTCTATGTCATTTGTAATTACAATGGTAGATATATATCGGGTCATTTCTAGAATAGCAAAGGGTAAGTATTTTGAGGATGAGTTGTGGTAAATCCATGTCTATTTCTTGGGGCTCATTTTGGCCTTTAAGAAGCAAAGTAGATCAGAGTCCTTTGCTACTGGGGACTTTTGCAGTGAGTGTAGTTAATGTCTGTGTAGTGTCTTGTGTAGTTCTTGGAGCCAAGGAGTTAAGTACATTCTAAGATTTTGCTATTCAAAATGTGGTATGTGGCTCAGGATCAACAGCAATGCATTATCTGGCAGCTTGTTAGAAATATAGAATCTCAAACCCTATTCTAGACCTACTAAATCAGAATCTACATTTTAATAAGATTCTTCAGATGATTCAAAATCTTACTAAATGTTTGAGAACTAGTCCTCTAAGCTACAGATTTCCTTGGTCTTTTCTCTTACTTTTTATTGACAAATAAGAAATGTAATTTTCCTGAGCAATTGCCTTGTGTATTTTAAGAGATTACAAATCAGAATTTGTGGACTTTAAATAAAGGACTAGTGAGAAATTTTGTAAGTGGTCTCTATGGTTACTGAAAGGGAGTTCAGGAAAATTCCTAACTCAGCAAACTGTGAGAGTATTCAGCTTGCCTTCCTTTTAAACTTTTAGGTTAAACTTTGAAGATAAAAATGCTTTGAAGAAAGTAGAAATAGCAAATAAAGTATCAGAAATAGAGGATAAAGTATCAGAAGAACCACAAGAGAGGAAATCGTCAAGAACATCTCAGAAAAGAGTATCAGATTCAGAAGATGAAATTCAGCCACAAACTAAAAAGAGTTTTTCAACATTGTTTTTAGAAACTGTAAAAAGAAAAAGTGAATCCAGGTGAGTTATTAAGAAACTGTCTTTTGAGGCATTTTTCTTTTATATTCTGTGAACAATATCAAGGATTCTTAATGCTATTTAACTAAAAGTTAACCTTAATTGGTACAAATTTTAATTGAAATTATGCCTAACCCTAAGGAGAGTATAGTTTCTTACCAGCAAATCACCCCCAAAGCCATCATTAAATACTTACTAAATTAAATGTGAAAGAAAGTAAGTTTATTCAGCATTCATTGCTTTCATTGCTTATTCAGTGCTTTTGCTCATTAGCACTTTCTAGTTTGTATGATATCAAAAAATGAGGGTAGTATTTAGAAATAGAATTATGTTGTGGTGTATTTCACTATTAAGAGCTTTAAATCTTCTTTCCTTTTCTTCTGCTTGTGTTAAAAGTATAGTCCTAAAATAAATTTTAATCTGCTCTTGCCTACTTAAAAACCTTCAGAGGTTCTACTGTGTCCACACAGTGATTCTTAACTGTGGCTGCACATTGCAGTTAACTAGAAATAATGGCAGCAAGGGATGGGAACCACTGGCCTATAAAAACTTTAGATTTGTCTACTGGTATTTACAGCCTTCACTCTCCCTAGTTCGCTGTTTCTGGCAACTTGGTCATACACATTTGCATTTGTCCCTGTTTTGGCATGCCATTTTCCCCTTTCATGTGCTAGTCTCCCTTTTTCTTTTCTGGTGACATCTGCTTCCTGGTTCTTAGATGGCTGTCTTGCTATAACCCTACATGGCAGAAGGTGGCAAGGGGGCTTTCTGAGGCTTCTTTTATTAGGGTATTAATTCTATTCATGAGTGTTTTACCCTCATAAGTTAATCACTTCGTAAAGGCCCCACCCCAAATACCATCCCATTGGGGATTAGGTTTCAGTTTATGAATTTTGGAAGTATATAGACATTCAGTCTGAAGCAAGTGTCAATGTTATTTCCTAAGGATATCTTCAGTTTGAATAATCTTGATGTTATGGAAGTCCGTTGAAGTAGAATAGAGGAGATTTAGAGAATTCTTATTTATTTATTTATTTATTTATTTATTTATTTATTATTTATTTATTCATTCATTTATTTATTTGACAGAGAGAGAGAGAGAGAGAGTGCACACGCAAGGACAAGCAGGGGGAGTGGCAGGCAGAGGGAGAGGGAGAAGTGGGCTTTCAGATGCGGGGCTCAGTCCCAGGCCCTAGGATCACGACCTGAACTAAAGGCAGATGCTTAACCGACTGAGCAACCCAGGCACCCCTAGAGAATTCTTACTGGCTGATTTAGGAAGCACTACTTCTTTATATATAAAAACTAACAGATATTATGAGTTATATACAGTAAAGCAAATTAAACCTATTTATAACAGATTGGCTATTTCTTTAAATGTTGAAAAGTAACATTTCTGTTTAAACATTCATTCATTGTGTTTTCTGTTTATATTGACTTTTTCATTAGATTTTCTAGAGTTTTCTAATTATATAAACTTAAAAAACTTTACCTAATAGAAGATAGTATATTTCTTAGCATACACACACACACACACACACACACACACACACACACACATACACACATACACACATATGTGTACTATTTTACATTATAACAGTTTGAGATTAGGGAAGTAGAGAAGGCATTTTCATTTCATAATCTTTTTGTATATCTTATTAGTGAAAAGATAGAAAAAGCAGACACAATAATGGTTAAGCATCCTTACTCAAGTGGAAAAGGCAGAAACAGGAGTGCATATGCTAGATTCAGAGTTTGGATGTTTACCTTAAGTTTTTACTTATGCATATCTCACTTCAGTATGTGGTTTGCTTGAAGCTGTTCTTATAAAAAGGAAGGAAATGCAAGAGTCCATCAGATTACTATCCTTTAAATAATTCCTTCCTTCTCTAGAAAGCTTTCCCAACTAATTGGAAGAGATGCTGTTTAATCCCAATTTGCCTGCCTTTCTAGATACTTTCTATTTATTTCTATACCATGAATGCAATATTTAAAACTTACTTGAAAATGTATGTGAATTATTCAAACTTGGAATGAATTTTTACATAATATAATTTAGTGCATAATTTAGTAGTATTTTCTTAGAATATTAGACTTGAAGATGTCTTGGAAATAATCTTATTTTGGATGTGAAGGAATCTGGCCCCTAAGAGACATCTATACAAACATAATTAGCATAACATTACATATAACAATGGCATGCATCTTTGGACTGTCCGTCAATGTATCTGGGCTATGTTTAACACATCTCTGGGTTTCAGCTGTACAGTATATATAGTGGGTTGGGGCGGCATTAAAATTTTTGATGTCTAGGCTTCCTTCCAGCTCTAAATTTCTGTGATCTCATTAGTGTTATAAATGAATATAATCAGGCATTATAGAAATGTAAAAGAAGAGGAGGATTTTCAAGGGTAAGGGAAAATTGAGGAGATGTACACTGTTCTTTAAAAGATACATAGATTTTATTTCCTATATAGATTATTTTCTTCACAAAGCAAAGGTAAAAACTTATTTTTTGAGCTATTATTTATTATAACATCCTGTTTTAGTCCTATTGTTAGGCATATAGCAACTGCTCCACTTCACTCATCTCCTTCAAATGACCTGAAGTTGTTAGAGGATGAATTTATAATTGATGAATCAGAAAGAAGTTTTGCCAGTCGATCTTGGATTACTGTACCCAGAAAGGCTGGGCCTCTGAAACAGTGCACAGTATACCCTGCAGAGAGCTCTGCACTCCTTCAAAGTAAGAAGTCGAGAGAAAAACATCACAATGTATCACCTACAACTTTGATGAGTGACAAACATTCTGACACAGATTACCCAATAGAGAAATCTCAGCCCTCTGAACAAAAAAGACTGGGTAGGAGTTGTGCTTTGACAAATGAACTGGAAAATCATAGATCTACAAAATATGAAATGTATTATGAGAATGCAGAGAAATCATCTGGAAAGAAAAGGACTATAAAACAAAAACAGAGAAGAAAATTTAAGGACAGTATACTTGAAGAACAGGTTGATATGGAACAATCTAAAGATAAAGATATAAATATGTCACATATCACCCAAGGTAAGTTACAGAGAAATTCAGACAAATATGGAAGAGTGTGAAGAGATGATAAATGTTGATATTTCCAAAAAACAGATGCTGCCTGTGGGTAAGTGTTTTATATTAAGTATAGCTGAACATTATTCCACCACTTTATGTTCTTGTAATATTTCTATTTAGCTTTTGGAAGTAGGCAAAGTAAACCTAAATCTATAGGCTCTTTTCTAGCACCTCTATTTTACATGTAATTCAATTCTTTTTTTTTTTTTAAAGATTTTATTTATTTGAGAGAGAGAGAATGAGAGATAGAAAGCACGAGAGGGAAGAGGGTCAGAGGGAGAAGCAGACTCCCCGCTGAGCAGGGAGCCCGATGTGGGACTCGATCCCGGGACTCCAGGATCATGACCTGAGCCGAAGGCAGTCGCTCAACCAACTGAGCCACCCAGGCGCCCTACATGTAATTCAATTCTGAGTCACTTGAGTTTTGTGTAGCTTCTAAGAAGATGGCAGTATATATATAAAGGGAAGAGTGAAGGGAAAAGACTTGTAAACCGGATGGTTACCAGAATATGAATAAGACAACATCATATATTCTTTGAGGTTTAGTAAAATACAAACTGGGAAAGAAAAACCCAAGATAGTATGGCGCTATTTCTTTTTTTTTTTTAATATTTTATTATGTTAATCATACATCATTAGTTTTGGATGTAGTGTTCCATGATTCATTGTTTGCGTATAACACCCAGTGCTCCACACAGAACGTGCCCTCCTTAATACCCATCACCAGGCCAACCCATCCTCCCACCCCTCTCCCCTCTAGTATGGGGCTGTTTCTTACAGGATAAAACTTCATACTCTTCTGTTCCATCATTTACTCATTTATCTGACATTCAGTAAATTGCCAGACACTCTGTTAGGCACTGAAATTACAAAGATTACTAAGACACAATTAATCACCATTAAAAAAAAAAAATCAATCTAGTAGTGTCTGTAGACTAGTGGATATATACACATATATTCAGAGGATGATAATAGAATTACAGAGAACAGTTGTCTAAGTAATATCTCAGTGGATCTTTTTATCTTGGATCATTATATTATTTATCATCCAAACTGGGACACTTGAGAATGAGAGGGGTTGTCAGGACAGGAAGCACAAACTGGGATTGTCTCAGACCAAAGTTGGATATGGTTATGTCATCATTGTATAGTGATTCAGGTTTGTAATGATGACACTGGCATGAAGAAAAGATGCATTTATGTTCTTTGTACCACTTTTTAAGTAATAGAAAAGGTAGTTATTCTTACAGAATTTCTTTAGAATAGTTAGTGGAATAGAAAACACATACCAATGTATTAGATACTTTATATTTGCAAAATATAATTTAATCCCTCTTGACAATCCTGTAAGTTAGGTGATAACACTCAAAGTTAAAAAATACTGCCTCACAATAAAAAAATTAAAAAAAAAATACTGCCTCAGGATCTGTTGCCTGGTTAGAGCCTATATTTTTTCAACACTATCAAGAAGTTTTGAAATAAGTGAAAATGTTTTCGATACTGATTTGAAAAAACTATTGGTTAACCATAAAACTCTTTTCACTAGAATAGGATTTCTACCTAGAGGTCCTAGATGACTATAATATAATATAATATTGCTGATACAAAAGGGAGAGAGAGTATATATTAAAGCATAGTATTTAAGCTAGTTTTTATGGAAAGAAATTCCACTTCAATTATTCAATTATTTTAGCTTTCTTTTTGTATAATCTACAACATGGACTTTATATCACCTGAAATAATAGTTATTCAGTTTTGTCTGTGTGTACCTTTGTGTATTTGAAAAATTCTGCTTAAAATAAAGGGGAAAAAAGCCACCTTTTCTATTTTGTGGCCCTCTCTTGTAAATGTCTGACATGTCCCATGTTATTATTTTAAAAAAGATTTTTATTTATTTGAGAGAGAGAGCACAAATGGGGTGGAGAGGGATAAGCAGACACCCCACTGAGCAGGGAGCCCGGTGAAGCTGGGCTGTATCCCAGGACCCTGGGATCATGACCTGAGCCGAAGGCAGACACTTAACCAACTAACCCACCCAGGTGCTCCCCCCATATTATTTTTACTGGATTCTTTCCTCCCTTCCTCCCTCCCTCCCTCCCTCCCTCCCTCCCTCCCTCCCTCCCTCCCTCCCCTCCCCTCCCCTTCCCTTCCCTTTCTCCCTTCCCTTTCTCCCTTCCCTTCTCCTTTTCCTTCCCCTTCCACTTCCCCTTCCTCATTAGCAGCTGGCTATTTTAAGAAAATATAAAGAATCTGACTAAACTGAAGTTATATTATAGGAAAATTTTTTTTCTTATTAATCCTTTAAGTAGAATATTAATTCATAAAATTTGAAGGTACAAAATTTTGATTTATCCTAAGTTCTTAGGAAAAAACATTTTATCAAGAAAGTATAGGGGTAAAAAAAAAAAAAAAGAAAGTGTAGGGGTGCCTGGGTGGCTCAGTTGTTAAGTGTCTGCCTTCGGCTCAGGTCATGGTCCCAGGGTCCTGGGATCGAACCCTGCATCAGGCTCCCTGCTCATCCGGAAGCCTGCTTCTCCCTCTCCCCCTGCTTGTGTTCCCTCTCTCCCTGTGTCTCTCTCTGTCAAATAAATAAATAAAATCGTAAAAAAAAAAAAAAGTATACTTGAAGGATATTGTTTAATTATAAATGTTAAACATTTATTAAGTACGTGCCAAATTCTTCACACTGATTTTCAGATATATTAAATTCTTTATCTAGATTGGTTAGTGAAAATAATGTTTGATTAATTACCAATTGCATTTATTTTCTATCACTGTCATAACAAATTACCACATACTTAGTGACTTAAAACAGCACACATTTGTTATCTTACAGTTTTTATGGGTCACAAGTCTGAAATAGATCTCACTGAGCTAAAATCAATGTGTTGACAAGGTTGCTTTTCTTTCTAGCGATTCTAGGAGAGAATCTGTTCCCTTGTCTTTTCCAGCCTTGAAGTTGTTTATATCCTTGAATCCATGGTTCCCTTCTTTCATCTTCAAAGCCAGCAATGCCAGCCTTCTCACATTCCCAAATTCTTTTGTTTCTTCTTCCGTTGTCCTGTCTTTCTGACCACTACTTTTAAGTTAAAACACATATAATTAGATTGGACCAGCCTAGATAATTCAGGATAATCTCCCTATTTTAAGGTTTATACCTTTAGTCACATCTGCAAAGTCTCTTGCTATATAAGGTAACATTTTCACAGATTTTGTGGATTAGGGTGAATACATTTTTGGCCAAAATGAATATATTTTGGAAGGATATTATTCTGCTAATCATATCAGTTTTCAAAGACTAATATGAAAATGATTTAATTCCAAGGATATTTTTAGGCTGAAGATATTTTTTCTTTAATTCGAAAGGCACTTGACAAATTTGTATTGCCTAAGCTAATGATTTATGTTGAGGCAGTGGACTTTTCCACTTCTCATGTCTCTTAGGCTTCTCAAACTGGATGTATTAGAAACTAAATTCTTCCAAGCTTGCTCCTGCTTTAGTTTTCCTATCTTCATAAATGGGACCATAATAAATTTAGTAGCTCAGGAAAGAAATCTGAATCATCTTTGACTCCTCTTTAGCAACCTGTATAAAGTTTGACTTTCATATTTGTTACTTCTCTCCATTCCTCTTGCTGTTCTTCTTGCCAAGTTAGAGTCATTTATTTCTTAGATTATTGTAGCAGTTTATGTACATACCCTCTGTCTTCTCTCTACTCTCCAGATTCATCTCCTGGGTTACTTTATAATGAATTTCTCCCAGTTCCATGAACAGAGTACTGTCTCAACTGTGGGCCTTTTAAAATGCTGTACCTTTTGCTGAGAAAAATTTTCCTAAATGTACTCTGTCCCCTACCAAGCTTTGTACTCAGTTTACATATCACTTTACTTGATTATTACTCCCTATCCCGGTATGTTCCTATATATGCTCCAGTAACATCCTTTTTATTTTATCAAACATAAAATTACTTGCTAAATTTCCATTTTTCCTTCTGGCAGTTAGACTGAAAGTTCCATGAGAACAGCAACTATATCTGTCCTATTCCTAAAATACCCCTCAGATCTTAGCCTTAACAGTTATCTGTATGGGTCATTGGAATACATTATTATTATTATTATTTTTAAGATTTTATTTATTTGAGAGAGAGAGAATGTGAGCAAGAGGGAGAGAGACTCTGAAGCCGACTCCATGCGGAGCGCAGAGCCCAGTGCGGGGCCCAATCTCACGACCCCGAGATCATGACCTGAGCCGAAACCAAGAGTTGGACACGCAGCTGACTGTGCCACCCAGGCGCCCCAGAATACATTATTATTATTATTTTTTAAAGATTTTATTTACTTATTTGACAGAGAGAGACACAGCGAGAGAGGGAACACAAGCAGGGGAAGTGGGAGAGGGAGAAGTGCTTCCCGTGGAGCGGGGAGCCCGATGTGGGACTCGATCCCAGGACTCCAGGATCATGACCTGAGCCGAAGGCAGACGCTTAACAACTGAGCCACCCAGGCGCCCCAATACATTATTATTAATGACAGAAGTATTACTCTGTTTTGGATGAATAATTTTGCTGTGTTTATTAAAACATATCCAACCTTCGGAAAGATACTCCTTTACATGTAAATATGCAAAATTTCCTGTAGTTAATGAAATGTATCACTTCTGAGTCACCTGTTTTTCTGGTCATTGCCCTACTTAGGACATATGTTCCCATAGTTCTAAGTCAGCTCTCTTCACGTTACCATCTGTTCATATATCAGTTGTATCTTCTGTGTGTGTTCTTGTTTATTAGTTTTCTAAATTGTTTGTCATTCAGTTTCTGATTTTCCCTGATCTGGAATTAGTTTCTGAAATAATTGGTTTGTTTTCGACTTTGATATTTTTCTGTGTCATGGTCTGAATAAGTCTTTCACGATAGCATTTTCTTCCTGCGATTCTTTTCCCCTAAATCATTGTTCACATTGATTTTTTTTTTTTTTAAGTTTATTCATGAACATGGGCAATTTCTGTCATCATGAGCACCTCTCATTTGTTAGGACAGTTCCTGAGGGGGTGCCTGGGTGGCTTAGTCAGTTAAGCATCTGCCTTCAGCTCAGGTCATGATCCTGGGGGTCCTGGGATTGAGCCCCACATTGTCGAGCTCCTTGCTCAGGGGGAGTCTGATTCTCCCTCTCCCTCTGCTGACCCCCTCTGTTTTCTCTCTCTCTCTTTCTCTCTCTCAAATAAATAAAATCTTTATTTAAAAAAACAGTTCCTGAGGATACTTTTGATAAGGTAAGGGAAAGAAAAAAAGGGGGAAATAGAAGAAAAGGAGTTGGAGAAGAGAAAGGAGGGTGAACATATAGGAGGCCTGAAAATGATGCTCACTGGTGAGGATTCTTGCAGTTGTACAGGTAATTCCTTAAACCCACTAATCAGTGGCAACCATGTTGAAAGTTCTCCTTGCTTTAGTGTTTTATAAACTGACTCTTTATTATTTGCTATATCCATTCCCTAAAATATGTTCTTTATTATCAAGATTTGCTATCTGTGGTGGCTCTCCAAATACCTCCCATTCTCATCAGTTCTATTGGTTAATTCCCATATTAAGCACAATATTGGTAAAGTATATTCTTTCCTTTTTCATCAACTTTTCTTGTGTCTGGTTCAGATCATTAAGGCTAATGTTTTTCTTTTACTCCTTTTATAAGCATAAATCATTCTCTTTATCTTAAATTCAGAGTTGCCAAATCCTGTGACTTATTCTCAGATTGGACTCAGAGAGTTTTACTGCTGTAAGGGATCTTGACATAATTTGGTTCGTTTTCTATCTCTCCTCAATCAAATTTACCTGGGAGATTGACTAAAACAGCAGAACAGTGCTTTTCAAACTTGCATATGCATTTGAATTCCCTGAGGATTTTCTTAACATTTTGATTCATAAACCAGCTTAGTAGGTGTCAGGTGGGACCCAAGATTCATTCATTCTTTCTTTCTTTCTTTTTTTTTTAAGATTATTTGGAAGAGAGAGAAATAGGGCAAGCAGAGAGACGGGGAGGGACAAGCAGACTCCCTGCTTAGCACAGGGCTTGACACTGGGTTTGAGCTCATGATCTGAGAGCATGACCTAATCTGAAATCCAGAGTTGGACGTTTAACCAACTGAGCCACCTAGTTGCCCCAAAATTCTGTATTTCTAAACAGTCTCTTCCAGGTGATGCTGATACAGCTGATCTGTGAAGCATACTTGGTGTATCAAAAACGTGGATCCTATCTAAAATAGCTCATGCTGGGAAGTACTTTTGCCAATTTCATTGCCTACTGTAACATTGGCTTCACCCTGAATTCATATCTCAAGCCTATGTGCCAAACACAATGTTATATGCTACATATAGTAAAGATGACAAGATGTAGTTTTCATTATAGCCTAAACACTAGCTAATTTCTGATGCTATAATATTTTGATTCTTTTTTTTGTTTGATTTCCTTCTGTATTTTTTTTTAAGATTTTTTATTTATTTATTTATTCATGAAAGAGAGAGAGAGAGAGGCAGAGGGAGAAGCAGGCTCCCAAGGAGCAGGGAGCCCGATGCGGGACTCGATCCCAGGACCCTGGGATCATGACCTGAGCCGAAGGCAGATGCTTAACCATCTGAGCCACCCAGGCGCCCCTCCTTCTGTCTTTATTGATTACTTTTCCTCATTTCATCTATAAATTTTGGTGATTCTTTCCATATTCCCCGTTTAATAGTTTGCCCTTTGCTCTTCCTTTTATATTCATTCCTTGAGAAAATTATTCCTTTGCTTTAGATATCATCTCCATCTGAATTATTTCCCCAAATTTACCTTCTTAGTGAAGTCTGGTCTTGTATTTCCCATATTTCCAGGTTTCAACCTGTATTATGTTCTCCTTTCATCTTTTTAAAAAGTTCTGTATAGTTTCATATTTAATTATGTGGTTATATATAATACCTGCTCTGTTGGTCTTACATACTTTTATGTAGTTTGTTTACTCCATGAATATTTCCTACTTGATATGAGTTTAATTCCTTCTTTGGACCAGAAGTCTTTGTCTCAGTTGCTTAATAAATGATGGTTTCTTGATTTATTTGATGATCAAGAAAATTTTCCATTCTGTCTACTAACACCTAATATTTTAAACCTATTTCTGAGAAAAAGAAATTTTCCATTTTGGTGATTGTGCCCCTCTTAACTGTAATATTTGTATTGAAATATCTTGTATTTCCCTGATTTTTTCTTCTTCTGATTGTCAGCCACAAAAAACAAACTAGAATTGATTTCACTCTTCTGTTAGATTCTTTTCTTACCCAGTTGTCGTGGTAGTGAAATGAGGTTACTGCTGACACCAAACCTTTTCATTAGCTATGTATTGCTTGCCATATTCATTGTTTCTTTTCATTCTCTTTTCTTTTTTAAATTATATTAACAAAAATAATGGTTTTCCATTATTTGAATCTCCTCTTTCAAAAATTAGATTGACAAAATAATGATTTAATTCAAAACAGAAAAGCAGTGGTTACCTTTTTTTTTTAACTTGGAACATTGGTAAGTAGTTGGAAGAAGCCATATATTTTTCTTTTTCAGAGTGTACTCAATTTTTTTGGCTTAGGAGTATGTTAGTTATCAAGCAATGTGAAAAGTTTATATTTAACTGACAGAAACAGATCTTATTGAGAACATTTGACTTAAAAAAAAAAAGAGATGAAAGAAGTCCACAGAATAAATTTAAGATATTCCTATAATTGAGAGGGTTGTTTTTTTTTTTTAACCTATTGTGATTTTCTGAAAGCTCTTTGGTTCCATAGATTGTAAATTGTTTTTTATGGTTTTCTTTATAGGAAGCAAGAAAAATAGCACCAATGTTCCTTATACAGAGACTCAGAAAAAAGATAAAGAATATAAAAAGAAGCATTTTCCCAGTGGGTCCAAGAAGAATAAACTTGTACCTGATGAAGTGACTTCAACTATTACAAGAAGTCGAAGAATTTCCAGGCGTCCATCTAATTGGTGGGTGGTAAAGTCAGAACAGAGTAAGTATTTTATTTAAATGATGTTCATTGAGAGCTCCAAAAAGTCATTCTATAAGAGGCTTTATGTTTGATTTATACTCCCATTTTCCACAGAAAACCTAATGAGGGCAAAGTTAAGTTGAGTCATTAATAGAAATATTAAGTCAGTTAAGTGTGAAGATACTGGGCTCTACTATATATTGTATTCTAGATATAGGGATATAGCTCTGGAAAAACAAACTCGTACTCTCATGAGATTTAACATTTGAGGGGAGGAAGACCAGCAATATAAGTGTATAATTCATGCAGTGATGGGCAATAAAGAAAAATTAGCCTGGTGATGGGTATTAAAGAGGGCATGTACTGAATGGAGCACTGGGTGTTATACGCAAACAATGAATCATGGAACACTACATCAAAAACTAATGATGTAATGTATGGTGATAAACATAACATAATAAAAAAAAGAAGAAAAGCTGATAAAGGATAGAGATGGGAAGTAGAGGTAGAAGTGGGGTGGATAAGAAGGTAGAAGTGGGGTGGATAAGTCGATAGAAGTGAATAATGTTTTTGTAAAAGGTAGTAATAAGAGTCCATTTTGGTCTTTCAGAGCATATATCTCAGGAAAATGAAGAGGGGAACCATACAAATAACTTGGTGTGTAACATTTCAGACCAAGGGAACAGTATTTGTAAAGGTGCTGATGGAACATACTTGGCATGTTTGAGGAATTCAAGAAGGCTAGTATGGCTAAAGATGACTACGCCAGGAGAGATGAAGTCAGAGAGGGAGGCTGTGATAGACAGTTTAGATGAAGTGTATTGGGAAGCTACTAGAAGATTTTAAGCAATGAAGTGACTTGATTGAGTCCTCTTTTAAAAGAATTATTCTTTTTTTTTTTAAATTAAGAGACTTTTAAAGAAATTTTTATTTATTTATTATTTGAGAGACAGAGAGAAAGTATACGAGTGGGGTGAGGGTCAGAGGGAGAAGCAGACTCCCCGTTGAGCAGGGAGCCTGATGCAGGGCTAGATCCTGGGACTCCGGGATCATGACCTGAGCCAAAGGTAGATGCCCAACCGACTGAGCAACCCAGGCACCTCTAAAAGAATTATTTTTACTGCTACATAGAGAGGAAACTAGAGCATGGATACTAGTTAAGAGATTGTTGGAGGGAAGAGATGAAAAGTGGTTGGATTTGGTACTAACACATTGGAGTAAGAGAGAACCAGAAGTCTAGGATGACTCAGATTTTTTTTTTTTTTTTTTCCTGAACAGATAGAATAAGGGAGCTCTACTCTTTACTGAATGAGGGAAAGTATTAAAGCAGATTTGGGAAGGATGGCAAAGATTTCAGGTTGTAATAAATTAATTAGGTATCAACGTAGATACATTGAGGAAATAGCCTGGTAAATGAGTTTAAAGTTAGGGGGAAAGATTTGGGAGGACATATAATTAGGGACTTACCAATATATAGATGATATTTAAAACTTTAGGACTGCTTGAAATTCCTAGTGATAGACTGAACCTAGAGAAGAAAGAAAGCCAAGGATTGAGTCCTGGGAGACTTCCAATGCCAGGAGTCAAGAGGGAAAGGAGGATCCACCAAAAGAAACTAAATAGTTGCAGTTAGTAAGGTTAAAGGAAACTGAAGAGAACTTAGGGTCGTGGAAGCAAAGTAATGAAAGCATTTTAAGGATTGAGTGATGAACTGTTAAATACTGCTGATGGCTTGAAGTAGATGAGAGTTAAGAACTGACAATATAATTTTGGCATGTGGAGGTTGTTGGTCACTTGATAGAAATGATTTCTGTGGAATGATCAAATCAAAGGCCTGATTGAAATGGTTTCAAGAGTAGGAAGTGGGGAAGGAGAGATAGTAAGATGAGGAAGCATAGAGATGTGGGGTCAAGGGAGGGTCTTTTTTTTTTTTTTATAATATACAAGCTGTTATGTTGGTTTATCTGCTCATTTAAAATAACCTGATAGTGGGCACCTGGGTGGTTCAGTCGTTAAGCGTCTGCCTTCAGCTCAGGTCATGATCCCAGGGTCCTGGGATCGAGTCCCACATTGGGCTCCCTGCCCGGCAGGAAGCCTGTTTCTCCCTCTCCCACTCCCCCTGCTTATGTTCCTGCTTTCGCTGTGTCTCTTGCTGTCTCCGTCTCTGTCAAATAAATAAATAAAATCTTTAAAAAAAAATAAAAAAATAAAAAATAAAATAAAATAACCTGATAGAATGTGGAGAAGGGAGAACCCTCTGGTACTGTTGGTGGGAATGCAAACTGGTGCAGTCAGTGTGAAGAACTATGGACGTTCCTCAAGAAGTTAAAAATAGCTGTGATCCAGCAATTACAGTACTAGGTATTTACCCAAATTATATAGAAATACTAGTTCAGAGGGATACATACACCCTGATGTTTATAGCAGCATTATCTACAGTAGCCAAATTATGGAAACAGCCCAAGTGTCCATTGACAGATGAATGTATAAAGAAGATGTGGTGTGTATACATACATACACACACACATACACCCACATTCCCACACACCCACACAACAGAATATTACTCAGCCATAAAAAATAAAATCTTGCCATCTGCAATGACATGGACGGAACTAGAGAGTATTATGCTAAGCGAAATATATCAGAGAAAGACAAATACCATATGACTTCACTCATATGTGGAATTTAAACAAAACAAATGAGCAAAGGGGAAAAAAAGAGAGATAGGCAAACCAAGAAACAGACATTTAACTATAGAAAACAAACTGATGGTTACCAGAAGGAAGTGGGTAGGGGGAAAGGTTAAATAGGTGATGGGGATTAAGGAGTACACCGGTTGTGATGAGCACCGGGTGATGTATGGAGTGTTGAATCACTATATTGTACACTTGATATATTGAACTAATATTATAGTGTATATTAACTAACTGGAATTTTTTTTTAAAGATTCCATTTATTTGAGAGAGAGAGAGATAACGAAAGAGAGCACAAGCAGGGGGGGAGGGAGAGAGAGAAGCAGGTTCCCTGCTGAGCGGGGAGCCCCAAGTGGGGCTCTATCCCAGGACCCTGGGATCATGACCTGAGCTGAAGGCAGATGCTTAACTGACTGAGCCACCCAGGTGCCCCTACTAACTGGAATTTAAATAAAAACTTAAGAAAGACTCTTGAATATAAAAAATAAAAAAAAATAAAAAAAAAACCCAACCTCCTAGAAAGTTAGAGTATAAATATAGGATCACAATCCTTGAATGGGTAAGCAGGGGACTGTGATGCAGTACACAGATGGAAGTAGGTTGGTAGAGTTGATGGTGAGAAGATGAATATGTACTCTTCTGACTTTTTTGTTTTCTCGATGAAGTAGTAAGCAAGGCCATCAGGTGAAAGTGTAGTGAGAGAAGTGATAATGGTGTCCTGAAGTTTCCTTACAGCAAGAGGATACAAAGCAAAATCAGAGAAAAAGTACATGGGCAAAGTCTGAAGGAGTCCTCTCTCAATGGACTCATACCAGAGGCATTTAGTTCTTTTGGCAATGAATACTAATGATGGATGAGTGAAATGTTACCTACTTGGGAAGCTCATTAGAGATTTAGTGCCCAAGATTTTTACTGGAGGTGGTCACCTAGGCACCCTCCACCTAGTATGTACTAAAATTCCAGACTCCCTGAAGGAAAGCAAGAATTTGACATAAATCGTATTTTTTTGTAAAGCAGTTTAGGCACACTAAACCACATTTATCAGTTAGGAAATGATGGGAACCCTCTGAAATTAAAGTTCCCAAATACTAGCCAAGAGCTAACTTTGCAAGCAGGTCTTTCTAAGGATAACATTCTTAGGTCTGCTATGCCAGCTCTTTTCTGTACGATGTGAAACATTTATTGTTTTGGAAACATCTTTGATCTTTTAAAGGAAGTAGTCATGAAAAAAAGAAAATCATACTGTTGACTCTATGGTATTTAGATCAACAAATGAGAGTAGAACAAATATGGCACTACATCTGAGGCCTTGTTGCTATGAATTTTTGAGTCACTGGGATCCTTGATTGATAGTAGAAAGAAATATTCTTTTGCAGCCTTTCTTGGATTTTGGACTTAGATCTGAGTTTAAATTATGATTTCTCCACTTTGGGTAAGTTATTTTCTTCAGTTTCATATTTTGTAACATGATTACAAATCCTTCTACCTCATGATAAGGAGTAAGTGGCATGTAGTTAGTATATAAAACATTATCTACTCTTGTTATTGCTCTGAGGAACTCACCTTTCTGCCCCAGGTGCTTGAAACTACTGTAGCAGATGAGTGTGTAAATATATAGGTGAATAAAAATCTTACAAAGCCTGGATAAGTTTTCTAGAACTCTGAGACTTACCAAAAAAGACTTATGTAGCAGTCTTGAAACAAATGTTGAGTTTCTGATCAAGTAGGGAGTCACAAAAATGGAGGAATGCTTATAGATCTCATGGTTAAAACAATCCTTCATCTGCTAGAAAAAGAAAGTCTGAAGCTCAAGAAAGCAACATGGCTTGCAACCTAAGGTCATAGACCTTTGTGCTAGAACTGGAAAGCAGTAGAACCCAGGTTTCCTGACTGTTGATGTAATGTTTGTTTCCCTAATAACCAACCAAGCTGCCTATAGTAGATGTGTGGCCCTACTGCTTTTATGTTGAGAAACGTTTATGGAGTGCCCACTGTGAGGCAGGAATGGTGTTAGGCAGGGCCAGTACTACAGTGGTGCGAGTGAGTAGCAGAATGAGAAATTTGAGGAGGCACTTGGTCTCAGTTACAAGTACTGAGTTCAGGTTCAGTACTTGTAAGACTCTCTGAGAGTGAGCACCTTCTTAAATTTCCCACACTAGTTAAATTTTTTTTTTTTTTTATGATGGGAACTTTTAAGATTTACTCTTTGGTATTTATTTTGCAATATATACATATATAAAATTATTACATCGTGTACCCTAGACTTATAAATGTTATGTGTCAATTATATCTCAGTAGACTGGAAAAAATTGCTTCACCACAGTCCTGCCCCTGCTGTTAGGCGTTGGGAATATAAAGACAGGTAAAAGAGCAATCTTGGTCTCAAGGAATTGTCAGTCTGCTGGAAGAGAAAGATAAGTAAACAGTTAGATGGATGATAAATATTATTAAAGGGTTGAGAGAGAGCTACTTAATTTAGGCATGGGAATTAGGGAAAGCTTCCTGAAGGATGAATTAGGAATCAGCTGAGTGACGGGGTGGGATGAGGAGGAAGGATGAAATGTTTCCAGTAGAGTAGCATGTGCAGAGATATGGAGCTGAGAGTTTAACCTTTTAACAATTGTTTTATCAGAGTTATTTGGAGGGCTTGTTAAAACACAGATTATTGGGCTCTACTCAGAGCTTCTGATGTGGTAGGTCTGAAGCCTAGCCTGAGAATTTGCATTTGAAACAAATTCTCAAGTGATGCTGATCCTGCTTGTCTAAGGACCAACGAAGGCACGTACTGCGTGGAGCACTGGGTGTCATACGCAAACAGTGAATCATGGATCACTACATCAAAAACTAATGATGTAATGTATGGTGATTAACATAACATAATAAAAAAGAATTCACTTTGAAACAAAAAAAAAGAACCAGTGCTTTAGAGAAATGCAGGTAGTTCAGTATTGCTGGCTTTTTTTGGTTTGTTTATTTGCAGAGAATGTTGAAAATTTTGATTAATGAAGTAAATACTCTAGGTGTAGAAATAAATTATTGAAAATATTTGGACTTAATCCTTAAGTTACAGATAATCACTAAAAGATTTTAGCAAGGTTGTCATGATCCAGGCTGTGTTTTCTTTTTTTTTTTTTTAAAGATTTTATTTATTTATTTTGAGAGAGAGAGAATGAGAGATAGAGAGCACGAGAAGGAAGAGGGTCAGAGGGAGAAGCAGACTTCCTGCTGAGCAGGGAGCCCGATGTGGGACTCGATCCCGGGACTCCAGGATCATGACCTGAGCCGAAGGCAGCCGCTTAACCAACTGAGCCACCCAGGCGCCCCCAGGCTGTGTTTTCTTAAGATGATTCTTGAAGCAGTGTGAAGAATGGATTGAGGAGCAGCAGGGCTAGAGAAAGGGAGACTAAGAGGTGCTTTAATAATCCAGTTAAGAAATGATGAGGGTCCAGTGATAGGCAGGAGGGCTTGAAAGAAGTGGGTTTGAGAGGTATTAAGAATGTAGAAATGACAGGATTTGGGGACTTGATTGTGGATAGGGATAGGAGTCTTGGATGACTCAGATTTCTGATGTAGGTATCTGGGTAAATAGTTACACTTTTCATTAAGATAACTAAAACCAGAGGGTCAGATTTGGGGGAGAGTGGTAGGTGAATATTATGATACCAATATCTACATAATAATTAAAGTTAAGAGTAGAAGGGTCCCTCAAAGTAGATAGAGAAGCTGAAGCTGGAAGCTTGGGAAATGACGGGGTCTTGAGGATGGCCAAAAGAGGAGTGGGCAGAGACATAGGGCGGTTTTGGAAGCTGTGATACATGCAAAGGGTTGAAAAGCTGCCTAGTTTATGACTTTAATTTGAAAACAAACAGCCTATGAGATTGGGGGGGGTGTGTGTCTGTCTATGTGTATTTACATGTAAATAAATAATATTGGTATTTCAGTGAGCCCGCTAATCTGGATAAACATTATGCTAACTTTAGGTTATCATTGAATCCTTCAGGTCTTGTTTATAGCAATTCTTCAAGAAGAAATGAATTGTCAGTGTGTCACAACAGTAGACGAAAACCTGCTGAAAAATCAAACCAATCATCTAAGAATATTGAGGAAAAAACCATTCCGTTTAAAGGGCAGAAGAGAACTACTCTGGGCAGCTCAAGAGCACAGGAGTTTTTAAATACTAAAGATTCTGGAGGAATTATGGACCATGATGAAATTTCTGGTTGTTCCCAGAATGCGTCATTGGAAAATGATGAGGAAGACCTGGCTAAGAAGAAAAATCTTGATCATTCTGGGTAATGTCTGTTAGGTATACGATATAGTTATTTTTGCCATTCAGCATTTAATAGTTTGTCAGTGTCATTTAATCATTTATGGAGAAACTTAGCATAAAGGGCTCTGCAGTCTGGCAAACCTGGTTGTAAATCCACACCCAGGCCAAAGTAGTAATCTGAATTTGTTTCCTTATATTAAAATGGGGAATAATATATAGTACACGGGATGTGAGTGATTTTTTTTTTAAAGTGGTAAAAACAAAATTTACCATTTTAGTCATTTTTAAAAATGTATTTTATTTTTTAATTTCAGCATAATTAACCATCTTAGTCATTTTTAAAAAAATGGATTTTATTTATTTGAGAGAGAGAGAGTGTGAGAGAGAGAGTGCAGGAGCAGGGGAGTGACAAGGGGAGAGGGAGAAGCAGGGAGCCCAAGGCAGACCTCAGTCCCTGGACCCTGGGATCATGGCCTGAGCCGAAGGCAGACGCTTAACCACTGAGCCAGCCAGGCGCCCTTTAGTCATTTTTAGTGTATAGTTTGATTTGCTTCCTTTTAAGTGAGGTTAATGTAATTTCAGTAATTAGAAATACGTCTTAATACTCCTTGCACTAAGGTGATAATAGTTAACATACTTTGAGTGCTTATATGTGGCAGGTGTTTGCTAGGAGCTTTCAATGAATTTTCATCAGTCCTAACAACCTAGTGAGTTAGGCGTTGTTCTTGCGTATTTTTGCTTACTGACATAGTATGTATTCTTTAATTTACTCAACAAATAATACATATTATATGTGAGAAACTGCAAGGTGTTAGGGATTTATGGGAGTAAATTATAGTGCCCTAAAATATAGCAGTGTATGTCATTGTAGTACAGAAAAAAATTCCGTACACATTCTCTTTTAACTTTTTCACACCATTTCCATACCATTTTCCAGGTTTACAAAATTATTTCAGGTTTACAAAAAAAAAGTAACACCTGATTCCCCAATGACCTCACTTAAGAAATAAAATATTATAGTGACTGTTGAAATCCCATGTGTACCTTTGCTGAGCCCATTCTTCTCCCTTGTTAGTGATACTGAATTTGGTAGTTACCATTCTCATGGATATTTTTATACTTTTTCCTACGTGTGCATGTATATATGAACAGCATGTGGTATGGTTTTAAAAGTTTATAAAAATGGTTTTATTAGTATATATATCCTTCTGTGATTTGCTTTTTTTCCACAGTTCATTTTTGAGATTATTCATGTTGATAAATGATTTATTTTTATTCCTTTATAAGAAGTGGAGGTTGGCAAACTTTTCTTAAAGGGCCAGATAGTAATTATTTTAGGCTTTGCTGGCCAACAGGCAAAATGGAAACAGTTATGTCTATAGTTAGATAATCATTTAAGACGTGACCTTTGAAAATACACAAACCATTTTTAGCTCTCAGTATATAAAAAGAAATCAAGTGGCTGACTGAATTTATAGTTAACACCTTGTATGGTTATATGAAAATATTTAGTTTCTCTTTTTTTTGTACTTCATTCCTTTTTATTGCAAATAATATACCACTTTTTATCCATTCATTAAAGGGTGAGCATTTGGGTGGTTTCCACTTTTGTTGTTATTTTTTTAAATGATAATAATTTTTATTTATTTCCAGATGTTACTGTTCCTTTTCTTCAAGTATAATTAACATCGTGTTATATTTTCAGGTGTACAATGTATTTAGTCTCTTGATAATTTTTCACTATCAAAAACCAGTAGAGGAATTTAAGGAATTAAAACTTACTAGGTTTTTTGGGAGAAAATAAATTAAAAGCCTTTTCAATACTAGAATATTATGTGACACAAACCACACACACACGTGCGCGCGCACGCACGCACATGTGTTGAAATCAGGGAGGAGATGGATAATAGTATTTAAGCCAAAATTGATAAATTAATTTGTTTAAGGAGTCTTCCTTTTTTTAAAAAAAATTTTAAGGCATCTTCCTGATTAGAGATGTTACATGAGTTACTTCTCCTCTCTGCATGTATCTAACAGATGTTGAAACTTTTAACTTGTTTAAAAGTGATATTTTTTGCTTCTTTATAACCATGAGCATTAATTAAACTACAAGCTAACTTCCTTTTTCCCTATTAAAACCTGTTGGGAATAAACTAAACTAAACTTTAAGAGCTAGAGCACTTAAAGTGTAAGCAGTCTCCACTAAGTTTCTTTCATTCAAATTTATGTAATCACTTAAT
Organism: Zalophus californianus; assembly: GCF_009762305.2. NCBI lineage: Eukaryota > Metazoa > Chordata > Mammalia > Carnivora > Otariidae > Zalophus > Zalophus californianus. The sequence continues at coordinate 54,367,383 of NC_045596.1, read as the reverse complement.
TTCTGTATTATTTCCTGAAGCCAGATGGAACAGAATCTCATTACTGTAGATTTCTGTTTTAAAAGTTTTATGAAGGGTACTTCACATATCATACAATTCACTCATGAAATGTGTACAATTTAATGGTTTTATAGTATATTCACAGATAGGTGCAAACCATCAACGTAGTCAATTTTAGAGCATTTTCAGCACTTCATGAAGAAGCCAGTACCCTTTAGTTAGCATTTCCCATTCCCTCTTCCACTGCTCTAAGCAACCACTAATATACTTTTTGTTTGTATAGATTTTACATTTTGGATTTTCACCTGAATAAAATCCTATAGTATGAGTTTTTTTGTACTGACTTCTTTCTGTTTGGATATTCACTGCCCCCCCTCCACCTCCCCGGGTTTGAACTCATGATCCTGAGATCAAGACCTGTGCTGAGATCAAGAGTCAGACACTTAACTGACTGGGCCACCCAGGTGCCTTCTGTTTGGATATTTTCAAGTTTCATGTTGTAGCATGTATCAGTAGTACTTCATTACTTTTTATGACTAAATAATATTTTATTTTATGGTATACCATGTTTTGTTTATCTTTTCATTCATTGATGGACATTTGGGTTGTTTCCACCTTTGGCTCTTTTGAATAATGCTGGTATAAACATTTGTGTACAGGTTTCTATGTGGACATATGTTTTCATTTCTCTTGGACATACACCTAGGAGTGGGATTGCTGAGCCATATGGTAACTCTATATTTAAGTTTGAGGGCACCTGGGTGGCTCAGATGGTTAAGCGTCTGCCTTCGGCTCAGGTCATGATCCCAGGGTTCTGGGATCGAGTCCCGCATCGGGCTCCCCGCTCCTTAGGAGCCTGCTTCTCCCTCTGCCTCTCTCTCTCTCTGTCTTTCATGAATAAATAAAAATAAAATCTTAAAAATAAATAAATAAATAAATAAATTGTTTGAGGAACTGCAAGACTGTTTTCCAAAGCATCTGACCATTTTACATTTCTGTGAGCAGTGTGTGAGGGTTCCAGTATCTCTATATCCTTGCCAGGAGTTGTTATTATCTCACTTTGATGCTAGCCATCCTAGTTGGTATGAAAGTGGTATCTCATTGTGGTTTTCATTTGCATTTCCCAGATGACTAGTGATGTTGAGCATCTTTTCATGTGTTTATTGGTCATTTGCATATCATTAGAAAAAGATCTTTTCAGCCTATTTTTAGTTGGGTTGTCTTTTTTTTTTTTTTAATTGTGTTGTTAGAGGTCTTTATATATTTTGGATACAAGTTCCTTGTCAAATAAGGGATTTGCAAATATTTTCTCCTATCTGTGGGTTGTCTTTTTTGCTTTTTAATGATGTCCTTTGAAGCACAAAGGTTTTTAATTTTGATAAAGTCCAGTCTATTATTGCTTATACTGTTGATGTCATATCTAAGAATCCAAGTTCATGAAGATTTGTCCCTATCTTTTCTTCTAAGAGTTTTATAGTTTTAACTCTCTTGTATTTAGGTCTTTCATCCATTTTGAGTTAATTTTTGTCTATTCTGGGAAGTAAGGGTTCAACTTTACTATATGACTATCCAATTGTCCCAATAAGTGTTTATTGAAAATACTATTTTTTCCCCATTGAACAAGACCGTTCAATAGGGTCCTAGAATCAAGTTTTCTTCCTAGGCTAGTTGTAAGTCCTAGGACCTGAACAGGGTCCTAGGACTTATAGGTTCTAATATTTGTTACAGCCAGTATTATATGGCCTACTCATTGTGTATTGTTTCTAGAAGAAATATTTTATGGAGAAATGAAAATAATTTTACACTTTACATTTTCACAGAGGTACAAGAAGCACAAAGGATCAAGATAATATGACTGGACAAAATGTTCATCTGAAGTCTCAGATCAGGGGATTTACATGCAAGACACCAGCAGAATCTAACTTGGATTCTGGAGAGCCTAAGACTTCAGTTTTGGAAGGAAGGTATGCATGTGTTCTAAGGATCATTGGATTTACTTATTATATTAGTCACTCATTTGCTGTGTAACAGATTACCCCAAACTTTAATAGTCACTTGCAAACATCTATGGTTTCATAGTTTCTGTGGCCCAGAAGTCTGGGTTAGCTGGCTAGTTCTTACTCAGGGGTTCTAATGAGGTGTAGCATTCAAAATGTCTACCTGGTTTGCAGTCCTTTGAAGGCTTGACTGTGACTGGAGGATCTACTTATAAGATAGTTTGCTCCCATGGTTGTTAGCTGCAGGCCTTCCTTGTCGTGCGGCCCTCTCCATAGGGTTGTTCAGTATGGCAGCTGGCTTTTTACAAAGCAAGTGATCCAAGAGAAAGTGTGACTATGATGGAGGTTAAAATTCCCTTTTAATGACCTAGTATCTGAAGTTGCATACTGTCACTTCCACTTCATTCTGTTTGTTAGAAACAGGTCATTAAGTCCAGACCACGTTCAAGGAATGGGGGATTAGGCTTTCTCTCTTGAAAAGAGGAGTGTTTAAGAATTTGTGGGTATGTGTTTAAAACAGGTACACTCAGTGAACAAACCAAATTAACCTATTGACACCATTATTGAAAATTAGTTGACCATATGTATATGAGTTTCCTTCTGGATTCTCAACTTTTTTCTCTTGATCTGTATATCAGTTCTTGGTCCAGTACTGTACTGTCATGATTACCATTGCTGTGATAAGGTTTGAGATCAAGAGGTATGAGTCCTTTTTATTCTTCCTTTTCAGGGTTCTTTTGACTATGTTGGGTTACTTGCAGTTCCATATAAATTTTAGAATCAGCATGTCAATTTCTACAAAGACATCAGTTGAAATTCTGATAGGGATTGCATTGAATCTGTATATCAATTTGGGGGATATTGCTATTTTAAGAACATGGGATGTTTTTCCATCTATTGAGATCTTTAACTTCTTACAACAATGTTTTCAGAGCATAAGTTTTACACTTCTTTTGTTAAATTCATTCCTAAGCATTTTATTTGTTTTGATGCTATTGTGAATAGAATTGCTTTTTAAATTTTATTTTTGGATGTTCATTGCAAGTGTATAGAAATACAGTTGGTTTTTATATTCTTGTATTCTGCAACCTTGCTGATGTCATTTATTAGTGTCATTTATTAGCTTTTTAGTGTACTTCATAGGATTTTCTGAGTACAAAAATAGTGTCATTTTTGAATAGAAATAGTTTTACCCTTTCTTTCCAGTCTATTATTTATTTGTTTTATATTGCCTAATTGCTCTGGCTAAAAGCTTTGGTACAGTGTTTAATAGAAGTGGTAACAGCAGGTTTCCTTGTCTGGTTCCTAAATTTTAGGAGGAAAACATCTAGTCTTTCACCATTTAGTATACTGCTAGGTGTAGGTTTTTCATATGTACCTTTTTATCAGGTTGTGGCAGTTCTCTTCTAGTCCTAGTTTGTTGAGCGTTTTTATCATAAAGAGGTGTTGGATTTTGTTAAATGCTTGCTTTTTTTTTTTTTTTTGCATCTACTGGTACGATGATGTGATTTTTTTTTTTTTTTTTATATTATGTTAATTGGTTTTTGGATGGTAGACCAAACTGCATCTCTGGTATAAATCCCATTTGGTCATGATGTATGTATAATTCTGTTTACACATTGTTAGATTTCTTTTGCTAGTATGTTGAGTTTTTTGGTTTAGTTTTCTTGTGATGTCTTTGTCCAGTTTTGATACCAAGATAATCTTGGCCTCATAAACTGAGTTGAGAAGTTCTCTTCTGTTTTTTGAAAGAGTTTGTGAAGAATTTGTATTATTTGAATGCTTGGAAGATTCAGCAGTGAAACCATTTGGGCCTGAGGTTTTCTTTCTGGGTAGTTTTTTGATTACTGATTCATTCTCTTGTTACAGGTCTTTTGAGATTATTTCTTCTTGAATCAGTTTTGGTAATTTGTGTGTCTTTAGGAATTTATCCATTTCATCTAGGTTTCTAATTTGTTGACGTATAATTGTTCATAGTATTCTCTTATAATCCCTTTTGTTTCTTTAGACTGTGATCATAGGACCAAAGTCTGCATGTTCTTTAGTTATTTTGCATGCAAATTATTTTCTCACATAAGATAAGAGTAGGCTGATAGACTGAGTCAAGGAACAAATTAAAACATAGCACTTACAAGAGAAATGGGAGAGAAGAGAAAAATTACACAATCTGGGAATAATATATCCTATTTGGATATATTGGAGATAAATTAATTAGCTGTTAGCTACTGAAGAGATGAACCAGAGTCCCTCTGAGCACCCTTATTGTTCCTCAATAGGCTGACTAGGGGTGTCAAAGAAAACAATTTCAGTTGTTTGTGGATTTTCAAAAAAATGATAGATTAAGTGTGTAATGTACATTATATGCTGCCTGAAGTAATGTCTCCTTGTGTTCCCCCTTGTCATCACCTCCATCTTAGGCCAAGTCTATACCATTTCAGAATTTTTCTTAGTAGGTCCTAGAATCAAGGTTTCTTCCTAGGCTAGTTGTAAGTCCTAGGACCTGAACAGGGTTATCTAATATTTGTTACAGCCACTTTATATGGCCTACTCATTGTGTATTGTTTCTAGAAGAAATATTTTATGGAGAAATGAAAATAATTTTACACTTTACATTTTCACAGAGGTACAAGAAGCACAAAGGATCAAGATAATATGACTGGACAAAATGTTCATCTGAAGTCTCAGATCAGGGGATTTACATGCAAGACACCAGCAGAATCTAACTTGGATTCTGGAGAGCCTAAGACTTCAGTTTTGGAAGGAAGGTATGCATGTGTTCTAAGGATCATTGGATTTACTTATTATATTAGTCACTCATTTGCTGTGTAACAGATTACCCCAAACTTTAATAGTCACTTGCAAACATCTATGGTTTCATAGTTTCTGTGGCCCAGAAGTCTGGGTTAGCTGGCTAGTTCTTACTCAGGGGTTCTAATGAGGTGTAGCATTCAAAATGTCTACCTGGTTTGCAGTCCTTTGAAGGCTTGACTGTGACTGGAGGATCTACTTATAAGATAGTTTGCTCCCATGGTTGTTAGCTGCAGGCCTTCCTTGTCGTGCGGCCCTCTCCATAGGGTTGTTCAGTATGGCAGCTGGCTTTTTACAAAGCAAGTGATCCAAGAGAAAGTGTGACTATGATGGAGGTTAAAATTCCCTTTTAATGACCTAGTATCTGAAGTTGCATACTGTCACTTCCACTTCATTCTGTTTGTTAGAAACAGGTCATTAAGTCCAGACCACGTTCAAGGAATGGGGGATTAGGCTTTCTCTCTTGAAAAGAGGAGTGTTTAAGAATTTGTGGGTATGTGTTTAAAACAGGTACACTCAGTGAACAAACCAAATTAACCTATTGACACCATTATTGAAAATTAGTTGACCATATGTATATGAGTTTCCTTCTGGATTCTCAACTTTTTTCTCTTGATCTGTATATCAGTTCTTGGTCCAGTACTGTACTGTCATGATTACCATTGCTGTGATAAGGTTTGAGATCAAGAGGTATGAGTCCTTTTTATTCTTCCTTTTCAGGGTTCTTTTGACTATGTTGGGTTACTTGCAGTTCCATATAAATTTTAGAATCAGCATGTCAATTTCTACAAAGACATCAGTTGAAATTCTGATAGGGATTGCATTGAATCTGTATATCAATTTGGGGGATATTGCTATTTTAAGAACATGGGATGTTTTTCCATCTATTGAGATCTTTAACTTCTTACAACAATGTTTTCAGAGCATAAGTTTTACACTTCTTTTGTTAAATTCATTCCTAAGCATTTTATTTGTTTTGATGCTATTGTGAATAGAATTGCTTTTTAAATTTTATTTTTGGATGTTCATTGCAAGTGTATAGAAATACAGTTGGTTTTTATATTCTTGTATTCTGCAACCTTGCTGATGTCATTTATTAGTGTCATTTATTAGCTTTTTAGTGTACTTCATAGGATTTTCTGAGTACAAAAATAGTGTCATTTTTGAATAGAAATAGTTTTACCCTTTCTTTCCAGTCTATTATTTATTTGTTTTATATTGCCTAATTGCTCTGGCTAAAAGCTTTGGTACAGTGTTTAATAGAAGTGGTAACAGCAGGTTTCCTTGTCTGGTTCCTAAATTTTAGGAGGAAAACATCTAGTCTTTCACCATTTAGTATACTGCTAGGTGTAGGTTTTTCATATGTACCTTTTTATCAGGTTGTGGCAGTTCTCTTCTAGTCCTAGTTTGTTGAGCGTTTTTATCATAAAGAGGTGTTGGATTTTGTTAAATGCTTGCTTTTTTTTTTTTTTTTGCATCTACTGGTACGATGATGTGATTTTTTTTTTTTTTTTTATATTATCTTAATTGGTTTTTGGATGGTAGACCAAACTGCATCTCTGGTATAAATCCCATTTGGTCATGATGTATGTATAATTCTGTTTACACATTGTTAGATTTCTTTTGCTAGTATGTTGAGTTTTTTGGTTTAGTTTTCTTGTGATGTCTTTGTCCAGTTTTGATACCAAGATAATCTTGGCCTCATAAACTGAGTTGAGAAGTTCTCTTCTGTTTTTTGAAAGAGTTTGTGAAGAATTTGTATTATTTGAATGCTTGGAAGATTCAGCAGTGAAACCATTTGGGCCTGAGGTTTTCTTTCTGGGTAGTTTTTTGATTACTGATTCATTCTCTTGTTACAGGTCTTTTGAGATTATTTCTTCTTGAATCAGTTTTGGTAATTTGTGTGTCTTTAGGAATTTATCCATTTCATCTAGGTTTCTAATTTGTTGACGTATAATTGTTCATAGTATTCTCTTATAATCCCTTTTGTTTCTTTAGACTGTGATCATAGGACCAAAGTCTGCATGTTCTTTAGTTATTTTGCATGCAAATTATTTTCTCACATAAGATAAGAGTAGGCTGATAGACTGAGTCAAGGAACAAATTAAAACATAGCACTTACAAGAGAAATGGGAGAGAAGAGAAAAATTACACAATCTGGGAATAATATATCCTATTTGGATATATTGGAGATAAATTAATTAGCTGTTAGCTACTGAAGAGATGAACCAGAGTCCCTCTGAGCACCCTTATTGTTCCTCAATAGGCTGACTAGGGGTGTCAAAGAAAACAATTTCAGTTGTTTGTGGATTTTCAAAAAAATGATAGATTAAGTGTGTAATGTACATTATATGCTGCCTGAAGTAATGTCTCCTTGTGTTCCCCCTTGTCATCACCTCCATCTTAGGCCAAGTCTATACCATTTCAGAATTTTTCTTAGTAGGTCCTAGAATCAAGGTTTCTTCCTAGGCTAGTTGTAAGTCCTAGGACCTGAACAGGGTTATCTAATATTTGTTACAGCCACTTTATATGGCCTACTCATTGTGTATTGTTTCTAGAAGAAATATTTTATGGAGAAATGAAAATAATTTTACACTTTACATTTTCACAGAGGTACAAGAAGCACAAAGGATCAAGATAATATGACTGGACAAAATGTTCATCTGAAGTCTCAGATCAGGGGATTTACATGCAAGACACCAGCAGAATCTAACTTGGATTCTGGAGAGCCTAAGACTTCAGTTTTGGAAGGAAGGTATGCATGTGTTCTAAGGATCATTGGATTTACTTATTATATTAGTCACTCATTTGCTGTGTAACAGATTACCCCAAACTTTAATAGTCACTTGCAAACATCTATGGTTTCATAGTTTCTGTGGCCCAGAAGTCTGGGTTAGCTGGCTAGTTCTTACTCAGGGGTTCTAATGAGGTGTAGCATTCAAAATGTCTACCTGGTTTGCAGTCCTTTGAAGGCTTGACTGTGACTGGAGGATCTACTTATAAGATAGTTTGCTCCCATGGTTGTTAGCTGCAGGCCTTCCTTGTCGTGCGGCCCTCTCCATAGGGTTGTTCAGTATGGCAGCTGGCTTTTTACAAAGCAAGTGATCCAAGAGAAAGTGTGACTATGATGGAGGTTAAAATTCCCTTTTAATGACCTAGTATCTGAAGTTGCATACTGTCACTTCCACTTCATTCTGTTTGTTAGAAACAGGTCATTAAGTCCAGACCACGTTCAAGGAATGGGGGATTAGGCTTTCTCTCTTGAAAAGAGGAGTGTTTAAGAATTTGTGGGTATGTGTTTAAAACAGGTACACTCAGTGAACAAACCAAATTAACCTATTGACACCATTATTGAAAATTAGTTGACCATATGTATATGAGTTTCCTTCTGGATTCTCAACTTTTTTCTCTTGATCTGTATATCAGTTCTTGGTCCAGTACTGTACTGTCATGATTACCATTGCTGTGATAAGGTTTGAGATCAAGAGGTATGAGTCCTTTTTATTCTTCCTTTTCAGGGTTCTTTTGACTATGTTGGGTTACTTGCAGTTCCATATAAATTTTAGAATCAGCATGTCAATTTCTACAAAGACATCAGTTGAAATTCTGATAGGGATTGCATTGAATCTGTATATCAATTTGGGGGATATTGCTATTTTAAGAACATGGGATGTTTTTCCATCTATTGAGATCTTTAACTTCTTACAACAATGTTTTCAGAGCATAAGTTTTACACTTCTTTTGTTAAATTCATTCCTAAGCATTTTATTTGTTTTGATGCTATTGTGAATAGAATTGCTTTTTAAATTTTATTTTTGGATGTTCATTGCAAGTGTATAGAAATACAGTTGGTTTTTATATTCTTGTATTCTGCAACCTTGCTGATGTCATTTATTAGTGTCATTTATTAGCTTTTTAGTGTACTTCATAGGATTTTCTGAGTACAAAAATAGTGTCATTTTTGAATAGAAATAGTTTTACCCTTTCTTTCCAGTCTATTATTTATTTGTTTTATATTGCCTAATTGCTCTGGCTAAAAGCTTTGGTACAGTGTTTAATAGAAGTGGTAACAGCAGGTTTCCTTGTCTGGTTCCTAAATTTTAGGAGGAAAACATCTAGTCTTTCACCATTTAGTATACTGCTAGGTGTAGGTTTTTCATATGTACCTTTTTATCAGGTTGTGGCAGTTCTCTTCTAGTCCTAGTTTGTTGAGCGTTTTTATCATAAAGAGGTGTTGGATTTTGTTAAATGCTTGCTTTTTTTTTTTTTTTTGCATCTACTGGTACGATGATGTGATTTTTTTTTTTTTTTTTTATATTATCTTAATTGGTTTTTGGATGGTAGACCAAACTGCATCTCTGGTATAAATCCCATTTGGTCATGATGTATGTATAATTCTGTTTACACATTGTTAGATTTCTTTTGCTAGTATGTTGAGTTTTTTGGTTTAGTTTTCTTGTGATGTCTTTGTCCAGTTTTGATACCAAGATAATCTTGGCCTCATAAACTGAGTTGAGAAGTTCTCTTCTGTTTTTTGAAAGAGTTTGTGAAGAATTTGTATTATTTGAATGCTTGGAAGATTCAGCAGTGAAACCATTTGGGCCTGAGGTTTTCTTTCTGGGTAGTTTTTTGATTACTGATTCATTCTCTTGTTACAGGTCTTTTGAGATTATTTCTTCTTGAATCAGTTTTGGTAATTTGTGTGTCTTTAGGAATTTATCCATTTCATCTAGGTTTCTAATTTGTTGACGTATAATTGTTCATAGTATTCTCTTATAATCCCTTTTGTTTCTTTAGACTGTGATCATAGGACCAAAGTCTGCATGTTCTTTAGTTATTTTGCATGCAAATTATTTTCTCACATAAGATAAGAGTAGGCTGATAGACTGAGTCAAGGAACAAATTAAAACATAGCACTTACAAGAGAAATGGGAGAGAAGAGAAAAATTACACAATCTGGGAATAATATATCCTATTTGGATATATTGGAGATAAATTAATTAGCTGTTAGCTACTGAAGAGATGAACCAGAGTCCCTCTGAGCACCCTTATTGTTCCTCAATAGGCTGACTAGGGGTGTCAAAGAAAACAATTTCAGTTGTTTGTGGATTTTCAAAAAAATGATAGATTAAGTGTGTAATGTACATTATATGCTGCCTGAAGTAATGTCTCCTTGTGTTCCCCCTTGTCATCACCTCCATCTTAGGCCAAGTCTATACCATTTCAGAATTTTTCTTAGTAGGTCCTAGAATCAAGGTTTCTTCCTAGGCTAGTTGTAAGTCCTAGGACCTGAACAGGGTTATCTAATATTTGTTACAGCCACTTTATATGGCCTACTCATTGTGTATTGTTTCTAGAAGAAATATTTTATGGAGAAATGAAAATAATTTTACACTTTACATTTTCACAGAGGTACAAGAAGCACAAAGGATCAAGATAATATGACTGGACAAAATGTTCATCTGAAGTCTCAGATCAGGGGATTTACATGCAAGACACCAGCAGAATCTAACTTGGATTCTGGAGAGCCTAAGACTTCAGTTTTGGAAGGAAGGTATGCATGTGTTCTAAGGATCATTGGATTTACTTATTATATTAGTCACTCATTTGCTGTGTAACAGATTACCCCAAACTTTAATAGTCACTTGCAAACATCTATGGTTTCATAGTTTCTGTGGCCCAGAAGTCTGGGTTAGCTGGCTAGTTCTTACTCAGGGGTTCTAATGAGGTGTAGCATTCAAAATGTCTACCTGGTTTGCAGTCCTTTGAAGGCTTGACTGTGACTGGAGGATCTACTTATAAGATAGTTTGCTCCCATGGTTGTTAGCTGCAGGCCTTCCTTGTCGTGCGGCCCTCTCCATAGGGTTGTTCAGTATGGCAGCTGGCTTTTTACAAAGCAAGTGATCCAAGAGAAAGTGTGACTATGATGGAGGTTAAAATTCCCTTTTAATGACCTAGTATCTGAAGTTGCATACTGTCACTTCCACTTCATTCTGTTTGTTAGAAACAGGTCATTAAGTCCAGACCACGTTCAAGGAATGGGGGATTAGGCTTTCTCTCTTGAAAAGAGGAGTGTTTAAGAATTTGTGGGTATGTGTTTAAAACAGGTACACTCAGTGAACAAACCAAATTAACCTATTCTTACAATATCTGAAGTCATACACTCTTTTAAAATGAAAGAATGGTAAATTATAACATTCTCAAGACTTTTAAGTGATGGCTAAGATTTCTTTACTATTTGGTGGGTTATGACTACTAGGCCTGTTCTGGGTTCATAATGGAAGGGAAGGAATCTAGGACGGGGATAAGCTGAATTATCTCTGAGCAATTTCTGGACTATATTTTAAATTCTACTTGTTTTTGGCTGTATTTTTAAATTAAGACAAGCTGATTTATTTCTAATATTTTTTAATAATACTATTTGATTTGATTTTTATCAGGGGTGTTACTTGAGTTGACTTAAAATTTAAAATTGATTCATGAAATTTAAAAGGTTATAAAATTCAGTATTTGTCCTGTTTGACAGTTATAGGATTAAATTATAGATTCTTTATTTTATGTAGCATGTAAATATATTTTTGGTAATCTATAACATCACTTTTGGTTTTATAAGAAGGAAACCTTTGGCAGTTTTTGGGACAAAAATGACCATTAGGATAGATAATTAGATATATGTATTATAAAAGCACAAATTTGATGGTTTACTTTTTTATCTTAAAGTGGACCTTTCAGGCTCAAGAATTATTTAACATCTGGAAAGAATAATTCCGATGTGGATGACAAGGAAGTTCAGGAAAGTTCAAGTAGGTTATTATTTATTGTCTCTTGTCTTGATATTTATGGCATTATGCATACAAAGTACGGGTGTGCTATGTTTTATATAAATTATCACCAGTGGCAAATGTGTATTGAGTACTTACTCCAAAGAGCCTTACTATATGTTTAGAGATTTGTAAGACCTTACACCTATGTGATAGAGGGAGGAAGAGAAAGAGAAAGAATGACAGAGTGACAGTCCTTTCTTTGAGGTAGAACATAATGAAATAATTGACACTTAAAATATCTACTCTAGTATTGAAAAATGTTAAGGGGTGTCTGGGTGGCACAGTTGGTTGGGCGCCTAACTCTTGATTTTGGCTCAGGTCATGATCTCAGGGTTGTGAGGTAGGGCCTGGCATTGGGCTCATGCTCAGTGCAGATCTGCTTGAGGCTTTCTCTCCTTCTCCCTTTGCCTCTGCCCGCCACACACTTCCTCTCTCTTTCTCTCAAATAAATAAATCTTAAAAAAAAATAAAAATGTTAAGCTGCTAAGGGTATAAATGAAGTAAGATTCGCCATGTATTGATTACTATAGCTGTATGATGGATATATCAGTTTCATTATATAATTTTTTCTATTTTAAATATGTTTGAAACTTTACATAGTAAAGTTTTTTAAATGCCTCTTAATAGTTTTGTAATTTTTATGGTGCTAAAGAATGTGTGCTTGGAATTTAATCTGTTATACTATTTTTTCTTTCCTAATTCACTAATTAATTTTCCTTTTTTATTTTTAATTTTTTTTAAATTGGAATCTCTCTCTCTCTCTTTTTTTTTGAGAGAAATAGAGCACACACAGGTGTGTGCATGAGTGGGGCTGGCTGTGGGGGGGTGGGGTGGCTAGAGGGAACGGGAGAGAATGACTCCTTATTGAGCTCAGAGCTGATCTCACAACTCTGAGATCATGACCTGAGCCAAAATCAAGAGTTGGACACTCAACTTACTGAGCCACCCAACGCCCCTCTTTTTCCTTTTGATTTGCATCTCTTGAAATGCTAGGAATGTGGAATTTGGAATTTTTTTTTTAAAGATTTTATTTTTGAGTAATCTCTATACTTAATTTGGGGCTTGAACCTACAACCCTGATAACAAAGAGTGGCAGGCTCTATCAGTTCAGCCAGCCAGGTGCCCCCTTTGTTTTGTCTTTTAAATTGTTTTTTTCTCCCTGTTTAGATTTATTTTAGTATTTTTCTCCTCTAAGTTGAATACTTTCTCTAATTTTCTATTTTTTATTTGAAAAAACAATGAATTTTCCTGAGTAGTATTGGCTTAATTTTACAGCTTTTTATTTATTTTAAAAAATTTTTTAAAAGATTTGTTTATTTATTTAGAAAGTGTGTGTGGGGTTGTGGGAGAGCAAGGGAGAGAGAGAGAATCTGAAGCAGACTCTGTGCTGAGTATAGAGCCCCACCTGGGGCTTGATCTCAAGACTTTGAGATCATGACCCGAGCCAAAATCAAGAGTCGGACTCTCAACTGACTGAGCCACCCAGGTGCCCCAATTTTATAGCTTTTTAAATATTGTGTTCCTTTAAAAAAAAAAGATTTATTCATTTATTTTAGAGAGAGAGAAAGCCTGAGAGCAGGGGGAGGGGTAGGAGGAGGGGCAAAGGGAGAGAGAATCTCCAGCAGACTCCCTGTTGAGCGCAGAGCCTGATGTGGGGCTCAGTCCCACCAACCCTGAGATCATGGCCTGAGCCAAAATCAAGAGTTGGATACTAAACCAACTGAGTCACCCAGGCCGCCCCAAATGTTGTATTCTTACTGTAGTATACCCTAAATTACAGTGATTTTTTCTTTGACCCAGGAGTTTTTAAGAGTATATTAGTCAAGAGCTTGGTCTCCAGAGTCCCTGGGGTTGAATCTAGCTCTACCACTTATTTACTATGTTATCTTGAGTAAAAAACTTCATTCCTCTTACCTTCAGCATCCTTATCTGTAAAATGGGGATATCGGTTTCCACCCATAGTTTTCTTGTTTAGTTTAATATCTGGTTTATGTTAAAACATACTGTTGGCTGTTATTCTGAAGTGTTTTGTTCTTTGTTAACAATTTTTTTTTTAATTTATTTATTTGACAGAGAGAGACACAGCGAGAGAGGGAACACAAGCAGGGGCAGAGGGAGAGGGAGAAGCAGGCTTCCCGCTGAGCAGGGAGCCTGATGCGGGCTTGATCCCAGGACCCTGGGATCATGACCTGAGCTGAAGGCAGCTGCTTAACAACTGAGCCACCCAGGCGCCCTTGTTAACAATTTCTAGTTTCATTTCACTGTTCTAGGGAACTTTGGCTTGTATTATTTATTTTTTGAATTTATTAAGGTTTTCTTTGTGATCTATAGTATGCTTAGAACATATAAAAAATTCTCCCATGGGTGCTTGAAAAAGAGAGAATATTCTTTTGTGTATATATATGGTTATAAAAATATACATCCACTTATTAGTGGATGTATATTTTTGAATATATTTTGAATATTTATGGAACTCATGTATTTTTTTATTTTTGAAGATTTTTATTTATTTATTTGAGAGAAAGTGAGTGAGCATGAGCGGGGTTGGGGAGGAGAGGGAGAGGGAGAAACAGACTCCCCGTTGAACAGGGAGCCCGATGCAGGGTTTAATCCCAGGACCCTCACATCATGACCTGAGCCGAAGGCAGATGCTTTCACCCAGGTGCCTGGGAACTCTTGAATATTTATAGAATATTATGGGAGACTTAACTATGTATCCTTCTAGAGGCTGCAGATGTGGTAGTGAACAAAACTGACAAAAACTTCTGCACACCTGGAGCTTACTTTCTGGGGGACCAGGATAGAAGACAAGAAAGGAAAAGATAGCAAAACTTATGATTTGCTAGATTGAGAGTAGAAAAATAAAGCCAGGGATTTTGCAGTGGGAAATGGCGGTTTAATTCTTAGGTAGATGGGCAGCAAAGGCCTCACTGAGGAAGTGATCATTTGAGCGAAATAGGAAAAAGATGAGGAAGCAAATTATGCAGCTGTATGAGGAAATAATGCCTCAGGTAGAGGGAAGACCAAGGGCAGTTTTTCTGATATGATAATGAGTCTGATGGCAAAACACCAAGGAGACTGGGTGGAGCAAAGGAAGAGGGATAGAGTAGTAGGAGATGATGTCATAGAGATAACAAGAATGAAAGATCACATGTAGGATGTTAAAAGCTGTTTTAAGGATTTTTGGCTTTTCCTAAGAGATGATAAGGCATTGGAGGGTTTTGAGCAGAGGAGCGATATGACGGATTTATAAACAGAATGACTGGCTGTTGTGTTAGGGACGGACTGGTGAGTTGGAGGGGGCTGGCGTAAGGTTGGAAGCAGGGAGACTGGTGAGACATTACTAATCCCAATAAGAGTTTGCTTAGAGTCGTGTGGTAGCAGTGGAGGGTGGAGAGCAGTAGTAGGATTTTGAATATTTTTGAAGATAGAATCCACAGGATTTCCTGATGGATGGGATGTGGGATGTAAGAGAGAGATGTCAGGGATAACTTTAAGGCTTTTTGGCTTGAGCACCTGAAAGAATGGTGTTGTCATTACTTGATTTGGAGACTACTGGGGAAGGAGCAGATTTTGGGGGAAAGAACAGGATCTTAGAATTGAACATGTTACATTAGATATTAATTCGATCCTTTATATCCTTGATTTGTGAAATCTGCTGAAGACTGCCAGAGTTGAAGTAAAGTATTTCCACTGCAATGGTCTGCTTTTTTCTATTTTCTGCAGTGTTTGTACATCTAACATAAAAGCATGTAAGCTTTTATATGGAATGTACCTGCTTTGGTCAAATTTATCTTCTTGATCCTATTACAATGCTTTTACCTTGTAGTCTGTTTTGTCTAATATTAATATTGTGACCCCTGCTTTCTTTTGGTTCATTGTTCTTTTTTATATTTTTATTCATCTTTTTACTTAACCTTTCCTACAGAACTAAAACAAAGTGGTTTAGAAACAGTACATGATTGAATTTTTATCTTTCACTTTCTCTGTCAGTATTTTTTCCTTTAATAAATGTTCAACATATTTATACTTACTGTCAGAACAGATAGCCTTGTTACTTTGTAAAGTTGGTAGACATTCTCACATATGTCGGCAAGAACTCAGAATTTTTTTTTTTTTTTTTTTTACAAACAGTTGAATGGTAAAAATAATCTTTGGGTCATAATCTTTTTTCCTTTAAACTAGCTGGCTATTGATCTTTTGCCTCACAATAGCTAATGCTTATGAGTAGAAATTTAAAGGCAGACGTATTTCTTATTTTCTTTGCAAGTAACCTGTTTTCTTCTATCTCCATGCTTATTAGGATTCTTTAATGTTTGAAATTCAGGAGTTATCTCTTTGTTGCTGTTTTTTAAAATATTTTTTTTGAAATTATTAAATTTATTACTTAAATTATTAAATTTTAGAAATTATTAATTTTAAACTTACTCTGAAATCCCATATCTGCTTCACCCAGATTCCATAGTTGTCAACATTTTACATTTGTTCCGTCTCCCTCCCTGCCTCTGCTACATATATATTCATACACGTTTCTTATCATTAGCCTTTAAAAAAATTTTTTTCAGTAGCCTCCATACCCAGCATGGAGCCCAACACGGCTCGGGGCCTGAACTCATGACCCCAAGGTCAAGGTATGAGCTGAGATCAAAAGTTGGACACTCAACTGACTGAGCCACCTAGGTGCCCCTTAAAAATTTTGTTTTTTTATTGAAGTATATTAACATACAGTATTATGTTAGTTTTAGGTATACAATATGATTCAGCATTTTTATACTTTATTCAGTGCTCATCATAAGTGTACTCTTTTTTTTTTTTTTTAAAGATTTTATTTATTTATTTGACAGAGAGAGACACACAGAGAGGGAACACAAGCAGGGGGAATGTGAGAGGGAGAAGCAGACTTTCCCTGCTCTCGTTTTTTTAAAGATTTTATTTATTTATTTGACAGAGGGAGACACACAGAGAGAGGAAACACAAGCAGGGGGAATGGGAGAGGGAGAAGCAGGCTTCCCGTGGAGCAGGGAGCCCGATGTGGGGCTCGATCCCAGGACCCTGGGATCATGACCTGAGCCGAAGGCAGACGCTTAACGACTGAGCCACCCAGGCGCCCCATAAGTGTACTCTTAATCCTCTTTATCTATGTCACTCATCCCTCACCCACCTCTCCTCTGGCAACCACCAGTATGTTCTCTGTATTTAAGAGTCTGGGTTTTTTTGGTCACTTGTTTTCTTCAGTTGTTTTGTTTCTTAAATTCCACATATGAGTGGGGCGTCTGGGTGGCTCAGTCGGTTAAGCGTCTGCCTTCGGCCCAGGTCATGGTCCCAGGGTCCTGGGATTAAGTCCCCCATTGGGCTCCCTCCTCAGCGGGAAGTCTGCTTCTCCCTCTCCTTCTGTCCCACCCCCCCTGCTCCTGCTCTCTCTCATGCTCTCTGTCAAATCAATAAATACCATTTAAAAAAAAATTCCACATATGTGTGAAATCATGTGGTATTTGTCTTTCTCTGACTGACTTGTTTCACTTAACATTACACCCTCTAAGTCCCTCCATTCCATCCATGTTGTTGCAAATGGCAAGATGTCACTATTTTTATGCCTGAGTACTACTCCACTGTGTGTGTGTGTGGTTTGTATACACACCACATCATCTTTATCCATTCATCTGTGGATGGACACTTGGATTGCTTCTATATCTTGGCTATTTTAAATAATGCTGCAGTAAACATAAGGGTGCAATTATCTTTTTGGATTAGTGTTTTTGTTTTCTTTGGATAAACACTGAGTAGTGGAATTACTGGATCATATGATAATTCTATTTTTAATTTTTTGCGGAACCTCCATGCTGTTTTCCACAGTGGCTACACCAATTTGCATTTCTACCATCCTGCATGAAGGTTCATTTTTCTCCACATCCTCACCAACATGTTTCTTATCTTTTTGATTCTAGCCATTCTGCCAGGTATAAGGTAGTAGTTCATTATGGTTTTGATTTGCATTTCCCTGATGATGAGTGATGTTGAGCATCTTTTCATGTGTCTGCTGCCCATCTGGATGTCTTTTTTGGAAAAATGTCTGTTCAGGTCCTCCGCCCATTTTTAAATTGGATTATTTTGTTTTTTTGCTGTTGCGTTGTTTAAGTTCTTTACATATTTTGAATATTAACCCCTTATTGGATATATCATTTGCAAATAATCTTCTCCCGTTTAGTAGGTTGCCTTTTCATTTTGTTGTTGGTTTCCTTTGCTATGGAAAAGCTTTTTATTTTGATGTAGTCCTAATAGTTTATTTTTGCTTTTGTTTCCCTTGCCCAAGGAGACATATCTAGAAAAATGTTGCTACAGCCAATGTCAATGAAATTACTGCCTCTGGTTTCTTATAGGAGTTTTATGGTTTCAGGTCTTACTTCCAGGTCGGTAATCCATTTTGAGTTTATTTTTGTGTAAAGTGTAAGAAAGTGTGGTCCTGTTTCATTTTTTTGCATGAAGCTCTCCATTTTTTCCAACACCATTGATTGAATATGCTGTCTTTTCCCTCTTGTATATTCTTACCTCTCCTTTGTCATAGATTAATTGATTATATAAGCATGAGTTTATAGCTGCATTCTCTCTTTTATTCCATTGACCTATGTTTTTTGTGGTTTTTTTTTTTTTTGTGGTTGTATCATACTGTTTTGATGTACTACAGCTTAGTAGTATATCTTGAAATCTGGTATTGTGATACCTCCAGCTTTGTTCTTTCTCAAGATTGCTTTGGCTATTATTAGCCTTTTCTGTACTATTTGAGAACAAGTTGCAGACATAGTACTATGTGAAAGTATATGCAGATATGATGTAAGAGAAGACCATAATCATACTTTAACCAACCGTCCAAGTCAGGAAATCAGCATTAATATAACACTAGTATTCCTTCACTGATTCCGTGCAGATTTCACCAGCAGTTCCATTATTGTTCTGGTTCAGGATCCAATCCAGGATCATAGATTGCATTTAATTCTCATGTCCGTTAAGTTTTCTTCAATAAGGCATTTTCTAACTCTCCTGACCTTTACATTTTTTTGAGAGAGTACAACTTTTTATTCTTTAGAATGACTTTCAACCTGAGTCTTTCTGATGTTTCCTCATGATCAGATGCCAGCCTTGCGCATGTGACAGTAGTACAGAAATGATTCTGTGTTCTTTGTGCATCTCATTAGGAGACGGTGCTTACCCATCTCTTGTTGGTGATGTTAATCTTTATTTTTCTTTAAATTTTTTTATTGTTACGTTAATCACCATACATTACATCACTAGTTTTTGATGTAGTGTTCCATGATTCATTGTTTGTGCATAACACCCAGTGCTCCACGTAGAACGTGCCCTCTTTAATACCCGTCACCAGGCTAACCCATCCCCCACCCCCCTCCACTTTAGAACCCTCAGTTTGTTTTTCAGAGTCCGTCGTCTCTCATGATTCCTCTCCCCCTCTGATTTACTCCCCTTCATTCTTCCCCTCCTGCTATCTTCTTCTTCTTCTTTTTTTTTTCTTAACATATATTGCATTATTTGTTTCAGAGGTACAGATCTGTGATTCATCAGTCTTGCACAATTCATAGCACTCACCATAGCACATACCCTCCCCAATGTCTATCACCCAGCCACCGCATCCCTCCCACCCCCCCCACCACTCCAGCAACCCTCAGTTTGTTTCCTGATATTAAGAGTTCCTCATATCAGTGAGGTCATAAGATACATGTGTTTCTCTGATTGACTTATTTCACTCAGCATAACACCCTCCAGTTCCATCCATGTCGTTGCAAATGGCAAGATCTCATTCCTTTTGATGGCTGCATAATATTCCATTGTGTATATATGCCACATCTTCTTTACCCATTCATTGTCGATGGACATCTTGGCTCTTTCCACAGTTTGGCTATTGTGGACACTGCTGCTGTAAACATCGGGGTGCACGTCACGTACCCCTTTGGATCCCTACATTTGTATCTTTGGGGTAAATACCCAGTATTATCTCTACTCTAAAGATATGGTTGTTCTCTTATAATTGGTAAGTATTTTGTGGTGTGATATTCTGATGCTATTATAATAATGTGTTCCTTTTCAAACCTTCACACCAATCTTAGCATCTTTTGAAGACTCCCACTCGAATCATCAGCCACTAATGATGTTACCAAATTGTGCTGTTCTGTTTTCCTAATTCCTGTTAATTAGTGGCATTCTGTAAGAAATAGTTTTTCTTACCCCTTCTCTTATTTGTTTATTTATATAATTATGGGTTGCTACCTGCATTCCTGTTTATTGATGGTTGTAATCTCTTTTATTTATTCTAATACTCATATTGTGCCAGATTTGGTCAGTAGGCATCCTTTCAACTGGTCCTTAGGTTCTTTTACTATGTTTCTGTCATTTTGTGAATACTCTCTTTTTTTGGCTTAAGATGTTCTGATCTACTTTCCCTGTCTCAACTCTGAAGTCACTTATTTCTGCTAAGGAACCTGATTCTTTTTAGTGGATAATGGCTTTAGAAACTCAGATCTGGGCTCTTGGTGTGCTCACTGTTACTGGGATATCATTGCTTCTAGGCTCTCTCAGTGGACTGTTCTTAGTATATTTACTTATTTGCTTCATTCTTACTCTGATCCCATCAGCTGCTCCCCACAGCTCACTGCTATGGGAGAATTTTCAAGGAGTGACTAGCCCTCTACTTTTTCTAGTGGGGATTGCATGAGAATTTAGATTTTTTTTTTTTTTTTTGGTAACAGCTTTATTGAGATAGTCACATACCATAAAATTTACCCATTTATGGGATGTAATTCAATGGTGTGTAACCATCACAATAAATTTTAGAAAATTTTTATCATCCCCAGAAGAAACCCCATATTTATCTTTAGCAGTTACCTTTCCTTCCCTCGCCTCTCATATCTCCTATGCCTATGGCATCCACTAATCTACTTTTAACTTCTATAGATCTGTATAGATTTGCCAATTCTGGACAGGAAAATTAGATTTTATGATCACTAAAGTTTCTTCTTAGCCAGCAATTTTATAAAGTATCTAATTCAATCATTTAATTTTAATATATTTTTTTTTAAGAGAGTGTGTGCATGCATGTGTGAGGGAAGGGCAGAGAAAGAGGAAGAGAGAAAATCTAAAGCAGGCTCCATGCTCAGCATGGTGCCCTACTCGGGGCTCTATCTCATGACCCAGAGACATGATCTGAGCTGAAATTAAGAGTCAGATGCTTAACTGACTGAGCCCGCCACCCAGATGCCCCAATTTAGTAATTTTAAACAGTCTTTTGCTATCATGGACTCATTTGAGAATATAATGAAAGCGTAGACTTACTTTTCAGTTTTAGGTCATTCATGGACATTAAGTGTTCCAATTACGTGTTGCTCCATAACAAACACCCAAAACTTAGTGGCTTAGTACAACAATTGATTTCTCTCTCATTGTTCTGTGGGTTGACTTGGCTTAGTTAGGCAAGTCTCACTTGGGCTCTCTCATGCATTCTTACCTAAATGCAAGCTGCTGGGGCTGGAGTCATTTGAAAGCTCAACTGGGTTGGAAGTCCAGGGTGACTTTTTCACTTCTATATTTAGCACTTAGCTAGGGTGGCTGGAACAAGTTGGGAGCTGGCCAGGTGTATCTTTTTTCTCCGCATGCGGTTAGCTTGGGTTTCCTCACAGCATGGCAGTCTTGGGGTGGTCGGACTTCTTATGTGGTGGCTCTTTCTCCAGAGTGAAGTTGTAAGAAACCCAGGTGGAACCTGCATATCTTCTTAGGACTTAGCCTTTGAAGCCCCAGAATGTCATTTCTGCTATGTTCTGTTAGTCAAGCTAGTCATTAAGATCAGCAGAGATTCAGGGAATTAGGGAATTCAGAGAAAAGGGAATTAGACTCTGCTTCTTGATAAAGAATGACATTTGTGCATAGGAAGAGAAAGAATTAATGGCAGCTATGTTTAGATGCTATTTCAATACTAAAGTTGAAAACTTTGGCCTAATTGGCACACTGCTAAATTTAGTATACTTATACTATTTTAGAACTTGAAAGATCATATATTACATTATTAGCATATTGATTGTTCTTTATTACACCCTACATTTTAATCTGCCAAGTGGCTTATTTCACCC
The DNA here is from genome assembly GCF_009762305.2 of Zalophus californianus. Lineage (NCBI taxonomy): Eukaryota > Metazoa > Chordata > Mammalia > Carnivora > Otariidae > Zalophus > Zalophus californianus. Next base: position 54,345,627 of record NC_045596.1, on the reverse strand, counting down.
GAAGTCCAGAAAACTTGCTTATTTTTTGTTCTTTTTAACCATTAGGCTCTTTAGACATACACGTTGTAGCAAAATCTAGAAAAATGTTATACTGTTTTTCATTAGTCTTTATTCCTCAGCAGTAAAAAGTAAAAAGTAATAACATGATTGTCAGGTTAAATTTAATTAAAATACTTAATATTGAAATTGACCGGGGTGCCTGGGTGGCTCAGTCAGTTAAGCGTCTGCCTTCATCTCCGGTCATGATCCCAAGGTCCTGGGATCAAGCCCTGCATTGGGCTCCCTGCTCAGCGGGAAGTCTGCTTCTCCCTCTCCCACTCCCCCTGCTTGTGTTCCCTCTCTCGCTGTCTCTCTGTCAAATAAATAAATAAAATTAAAAAAAAAAAAAGAAATTGACCAACTAACAGTTTAGTTCAACATGGAATTAGCAGCCTGTGGTCATGATATTATCATTTGCATTTTGCAGGTGACTCAAGAGTAAAAATATCTACAGTAATACCAGAGAATAAAATACATCACAAGTTAGGTAAGATTATTTCTCTCTTTTAATATCTTAATATTATAAAACCTCTGTTACTAAATAGGACTTAATTTTTCTCATGCAGGGAGGAAATATTTGGATTAATTGGCAGATAAATTAAAACTATTTATTTAGTTTTTATGAATTTCACAATAAGTCATCATAGGCCAAATAATGATCTTTATTGTTCATTTATAAATCCTGTGTCCCTCTCACTCTTTGCCTCTATTAGGGAGCATGATTTCACCTACGCTAAGAAGGTAGGGTGGAGAATTCTGTAAGTAATAACTGCTAGGTAGATGACATCCCTGACAACTCCCATTTTTACCCAGTCCACTTGTAAATGAAGCAGTAGCTAGAATAAGTAGGCAAAGATGGGAGCTGGGGAACCCATGGAGAGGCCATGGAGGATTAAAACTCTGTGGTTCCCCATGATGTATTTGCCAGTCAGGATTCATGGGACCTTTCACCTTTGTGGGATTGCAGTGGCCTTTTATGTTTCTCTCTGTGCCTGAAGTTGTGAGTGCTCCCGAACTTGTACCTGAGGAGAACCACTAGAAGTGAAGTTTCCTCAAATTGCTTCAACCAGAAACTCGTATTTTGTCAATATTTTGTGGGCCCATATGAAGAAAGGCTGTTAGTCTTAACACTTTCTTGAAGTGGAATGATAACTAGTCAGGAGTAGGCAAACAAATAAAAATGTTTCTGAGCAGGGGCTTTAGCAACTAGAGAGAGGAAAATCAAGCATCATGCCTAAGAATAGTAGGCAACTGCTGGTGAGCTAGAATTTTTGTAGTAGATGAATAACAATTTTAACAATAAAAGAAATATGAGCATTTTCAGAGATTCAGTTATAGCACAGAAAACTTTCTGGGACTGAAAAAACCCAATTTTTTAAATTTAAAAAGTCAGTAGATGAAGTGAAAATAAAGGGTAGTCACTGTTACTGAGAGCTGAATTAGTAACTGTGTGTTGACATGGAAGACATTCCTCAGAGACAAAATATGAAAAGATGGAAATCATGAGGAAAAAAGCTATACAATGGAAATAATATGGAGACAGCTGAGAAAACTTGCAAATAATAGGATTTCCAGAAAAGATAAACAGGTGGAGGAGGGAAAAGAGTTAAAAGAAGTATGTTAAAGAAAACTTCCCTGGATTAAAGATGGCTTAAATCTGCAATTTGAATGAGTTTGCCAACTGCCAGTCAAAATTATTGAAAAAGATACACTTCTAGACATCAGTGAATAAAATCCTAAATTTCAAGAATATAAGGAAGCTTCTAGACAGAAACATTTATATATAAGGGAGAAAAAATGACTAGTACTGTTGATCTGTGTAACATTGGAAGAATAAAATAACATCTATAGCCTTTTTTAAGAAATGTATTACAACCCAGTAATCTTGTACTTAGCCAAGGTATTTTCCTTTCTGATAAGAATTTACTTTGCAGATAATGCAAAGATTGAGTTGACTCTAAATCCTCCCAGTAAAATACTCACGTAAGGTATTCTAACCAAGTGTATGAATCAAAATTGACTCCAAAGAGAGGAAACAGTGGTGAGGAATAATTCTTGTAATATATGTGGTTAAATTTAAATAACATGTATTTGTTTTCTGTTGCTGTGTACTAAATTACCACAATTCAGTGGCTTAGACAACACACATTTATTTATTATCCATATTTTCTTCAGATCAGAAGCTCAGGCACAGATTAGCTGGGTCCTCTGTTCAAGAGTCACAGGCTGCAATCAGAAGTGTCAGCCTGGGTTGTGGTCTCATCTGAGGTTTGAGGTCCTATTCCAAGCTCCTGTGGTTGTTAGAATTCAGTTCCTTGAAACTGTGGGACTGAGGTAACTGTTTTCTTGCTGGCTTGTGAGCCATGGGCCATTACTTTTAGCTTCTAAAGGCTACCTGCAGTTCTTTGCCACATGACCCTTTCCATACGCCCCTTCATAGTATGGCATCTTGGTTCTTCAGAGCCAGCAAGGAAGAATTTCTCTCTGCATCTGCTAGATGGTGTCTTATATGTATAATATCATATATTGTCATATATATAATCGTGATGTAATCATGGTGATTCCCTGTCACTCTTACCATATTCTGCAGATGAGAAGAAAGTCACAGTTCCCACATCTTAGGAGAGGGGATTATTACACAAGGATGTGAATTATTGCTGATTACCTTAGGGTGTGACTACTACCTAATGCTAATGTGAATGGGGATTTATAAGTGCTAAATAATGACTTTTGTAATTGAAATTTGTAATTGAATTCCATACTATCTTAAATTTGTAATTGAAATCCATACTATCTTTAATTAAAACTTAATCGGGCTCCCTGCTCGGCAGGAGGCCTGCTTCTCCCTCTCCCACTCCCCCTGCTTGTGTTCCCTCTCTCACTGTGCCTCTCTGTCAAATAAATAAATAAAATCTTTAAAAAAAAACAAAAAACTTAATGTGGTAGGGAAGAGAGTAGGGGCAGAATAGTGGTAGTAAAAATAGTCTAAAAGTTTTATTTTACCGAATGAGAAAAGGAGAGAATAGCATATCTTGGTAAGGGATATAGTTTTTAATATAATCATGGAGAACTGAGAGTTTAATTTTTGAGTGTCAGGAATGGGAAGGTGACCAATATTAGGGTGAAAAAGCACAGCAAAACTTTGAAATGACCAAGGGAGGGGAAGAAAAAGATATGGTCATTTGCTCAAATCAATAAAAATGAGAAAGAAGCAGCACTGATGAAAAATAACTAGTTAAATATAAAGTAAGATGGAAGGAATAAAAGGAAACATGTTGCTTGTTACACTAAATAATGGATTGAATTCCTCTAATAAGGTAGGGACTCTCAGATTTGGTTAAATAGTACATATTGAATTATGTGTTTATAAGAAACACTTAAAACAGGTTAAAAAATAAAAGATTGTCAAAAAAATTAGGTAGACTACTGAAAATAAGAAAATAGTGTAATTTTAATATTAGGCAAAGTGGAATTTAAGGTTAAAATGAAAGTGCTGAACAGAATAGAGAAGGACATGTAATGATAAAAAATTAATGAAGAAGATAGAAAAATCATAAACACTTATGCACCAAACAACTTAACAAATAAAATGTATAAAGAAAAAACTAAAAACAAAACAAAACAAAAAAAACACCAAGATTTTTACTAAACAGTACAGTTAGACTGGGAGATTTTAAATAAACTACTTTCAGAATTGGAAACTTCTAGCAAACAGAAGGTAGGTAAAAGCATAGGAATTTGATTATATAGCCAACAAAGTCAGCTTACTATATAGAACTTTGCATTGTTAGATAAAATGAGTATGTGTGTATACACACAAACACATGCAAACATAACTACCCTGATTTATAAGTTTCCTATTGTGTAATATTTAGATGGTGTTCAATTTGGTTATTGTTTTCTAAGTATAAATAATACTACCATGAACGTTCTTGTAAATACAGCTTTACCCATTTTTTTAAAAAACAGTAATAGTGGCACACCTGGCTGGTTCAATCAAAAGAGCATGCAACTCTTGATCTTGGGGTCATGAGTTCGAGCCGCATGTTGGGTGTAGAGATTACTTAAATAAATAAGTAAGTAAATAAAGTTAAAAAAAAACAGTAATAGCTAATGTTTAATGAATTGCTATATGTCAGGCATGTTACAGCATTATATTAATTTACATCTCACAAAACTCTATGAGGTGGGTTCTGTTATTTACCTGTTATTTATTTTAGTAGGCGGATGGAAAAAACTACAGTTTACATTAGAGAGGTTGAGTGACTTTAGCTTCTGTGATGTTTCACAACTAGTTCATGGTTAAGTTAGTATGTTAAGTTTGACTCCAAAAACTAGCTCTTGAGAATTCAGGAGAAATACTTCCAGCAGAAAATCAGTTAGATGGTTATGGTAAACTGTAACAACCAAAGTATTTTACAACCAAAGTTGTAATGATTATGAGAGTTTCAGTTTGGTTTTTTTTTTCTGCTGCTGCTTTTTAAAAATAAATTTATTTATTAAGTTTTTCTTTTTTAAATTTTATTTAAATTGAATTAATTAACATATAGTGTTTTATTAGTTTCAGAGGTAGAGTTCAGTGATTCGTCTTTTCTTAAATTTTTTATTTAAATTCAATTAACATATAATGTATTATTGGTATCAGAGGTAGAGGTCAGTGATTCATCCGCCTTATACCCAGTGCTCATTCCATCACCCAGTTACCCCATCCACCCACCCCCTTCCCCACCATCAACCCCTCAGTTTGTTTCCTGTGATTAAGAGTCTCTTATGGTTTGTCTTTCTCTCTGATTTTGTCTTGTGTTAGTTTTACCTCCCTTCCCCATGATGCTGTTTTGTTTCTTAAATTCCACATATGAGTGAAATCATATAATTGTCTTTCTCTGATTGACTTATTTTACTTAGCATAATACCCTCTAGTTCTATCCACATCGTTGCAAATGGCAAGATTTCATTTTTTTGATGGCTGAGTAATATCCCATTGTGTACACACATACATACACACACACACACACACACACACACACATCACATTTTCTTTATCCATTCCTCTGTCGATGGGCACCTGGGCTCTTTCCATAGTTTGGCTATTATGGACATTGCTGCTATAAACATTGGGGTTCAGGTGCCCCTTCGAATCACTACGTTTGTATCCTTTGGGTAAATACCTAGTAGTATAATTGCTGGGTTGTATGGTAGCTCTTATTTTTAACTTTTTGAGGAACCTCCATCCTGGTTTCCAGAGTGGCTGACCATCTTGCATTCTCACCAACAGTGTAAGAGGATTCCCCTTTCTCCGCATCCTCGCCAACATCTGTCATTTCCTGACTTGTTAATTTTAGCCATTCTGACTGGTGTGAGGTGGTATCTCATTGTGGTTTTGATTTGTATTTCCCTGATGCCAAGTGATGTGGAGCACTTTTTCATGTGTCTGTGGGCCATTTGGATGTCTTTGGAGAAATGTCTGTTCATGTCTTCTGTCCATTTCTTGACTGGATTATTTGTTCTTTGGGTGTTGAGTTTGGTAAGTTCTTTATAGATCTTGGATCTTTATCTGATATGTCATTTGCAAATATCTTCTCCCATTCTGTCGATTGTCTTTTGGTTTTGTCGACTGTTTCCTTTGCTGTGCAAAAGCTGTTTATCTCAGTGAAGTCCCAGTAGTTCATTTTTACCTTTGTTTCCCTTGCCTTTGGAGACATGTCTAACAAGAAGTTGATGCAGCCGAGGTCACAGAGGTTGCTGCCTGTGTTCTCCTCTAGGATTTTGATGGATTCCTTTTTTACATGTAGGTCTTTCATCCATTTAGAGTTTATTTTTGTGTATGGTATAAGAGAATAGTCCAGTTTCATTCTTTTGCTTGTGGCTATCCAATTTTCCCAACACCATTTGTTGAAGAGACTGTCTTTTTTCCATTGGATATTCTTTCCTGCTTTGTCGAAGATTAGTTGACCATTGAGTTGAGGGTCCATTTCCAGTTTCTCTGTTTTGTTCTGTTGATCTGTGTGTCTGTTTTTGTGCTAGTACCGTACTGTCTTGACAATGACAGCTTTGTAATAGAGCTTGAAGTCTGGAATTGTGATGCCACCAGCTTTGGTTTTCTCTTTCAACGTTCCTTTGGCTATTCAGGGTCTTTTCTGGTTCCATACAAATTTTAGGATGATTTGTTCCACTTCTGTGATAAAAGTTGTTGGTATTTTGATAGGGATTGCATTGAATGTACAGATTGCTCTAGGTAGCATAGACATTCTAACAATATTTGTTGTTCCAATCCATGAGCATGGAACGTTTTTTCATTACTTTGTGTTTTCCTCAGTTTCTTTCATGAGTGTTCTATAGTTTTCTGAGTACAGATCCTTTGCCTCTTTGGTTAGGTTTATTCCTAGGTATCTTATGGTTTTTGGTGCAATTGTAAATGGGATCAACTCCTTAATTTCTCTTTCTTCTGTCTCATTGTTAGTGTATAGAAAAGCAACTGATTTCTGTGCATTGTTTTTATATCCTGCCACTTTGCTGAATTCCTGTAGGAGTTCTAGCAATTTTGTGGTGGAGTCTTTTGCATTTTCCACATAGAGTATCATGTCATCTGCAAAGACAATTTTTTTTTTAAAGATTTATTTATTTGAGAGAGCGAGTGCATGTACAAGTAGGGGGAGGGGCAAAAGGAAGGGGAGAAGCAGATTCTGCACTGAGTAGGGAGCCCGACAAGGGGCTTGATCCCAGGACTCTGTGATCATGACCTGAGCCAAAGGCAGATGCTTAACCCGTAAGCCACCCAGGCACCCCTGAAGTCTATTGCTTTTGTATTACTGTCAATTTCTCCTTTTGTGTCTGTTAATATTTACTTTATATATTTAAGTGTTCCTATGTTGGGTTCATATATACTTACAACTGTTACATCCTCTTGTTGGATTGATCCTGTATAATTATGTAATTCCCTTCTTTGTCTCTTGTAATCTTTAGAGTTTTTTTTTTTTTTTTGGTTTGATGTAGTTATTGTTACCCTAGCTTTTTTTTCACCTCCATTTGCATGGACCGTTTTTGGTCCCAACTTCAGTTTGTATGTGTTGTTAGGCATGAAATTAGTTTATTGTAGACAGCATGTTGATGGGTCTCGTTTTTTATCCATTCATCACCCTATGTCTTTTGATTGGAGCATTCAGTCCATTCACATTTAAAGCAATTGATAGGTATGTACTAATTGCGATTTTTTTCATTGTTTTCTAGTTGCTTTTGTAGTGTTCTTTTTCTTTTTTTTTTGCTCTCGTGATTTGATGACTTTCTTTAGTGTTATGCTTGTATTCTTTTCTCTCTTTTTTTGTTTTGTATTTCCATTACAGGTTTTTTTAATTTATGGTATTAACATGAGGTTCATATATAACATTCTGTGTATATAGGAGTCTATATTAAGTCGATGGTTGGTTAAGTTCCAACACATTTTAAAAGCACTATATTTTTGCTTCCCCCTCCATGTTTTATATATATATGATGTAAAATTTTACATCTTTATTTGTGAATCCTATAAGTAATTTTTCTAGATATAATTGATTTTACTACTTGTGTCTTTTAACCTTCATACTAGCTTTATAAATGATTGATGTACTACCTTTTTCATATGCTGGCTTTTACCAGTGAAAATTTTCCTTTCCTAATTTTCTTACTTCTAGTTATGGCCTTTTCTTTTCTGCTTAAAGAAATTCTTTTAATATTTCTTGTAAGGCTGGTTTAGTAGGGATGAATTTCTTTAACTTGTTTGGGAAATTCACATTTCTCCTTCAGTTGTGAATGATAACCTTCCCTGGAAGAGCATTCATGGGTTTTTTTGTTTGTTTTGTTTTGTTTTGTTTCTCCTTTCAGGACTTTGAATATATCCTGCCTCTCTCTTTTGCATGCAAAGTTTCTGCTGAAAAATCAGTTGATATCCTTATGGGTTTTCCCTTGTACATAACTATCTGCTTTTCTCTTGCTGCTTCTGAGATTTCTAGTTTATCTTAACTTTTGATATTTTAATTATTTTGTGTGTTAGTGTGGACCTCCTTGGGTTCATATTATTTGGTGCTCTCTTCTTCCTGAACTTGGATGTTTGTTTCCTCTCACAGATTAGGGAAGTTTCCAGTTATGATTTCTTCAGTTAAGTTTTCTGCCCTTCTATCTCTCTTTTCTTCTTATTCTTCTGCACCCCTTATAGTACTGCTATTATTACACTTGATGTTGTTCCAGGGATCCTTTAACCTATCCTCATTTAGAAATTTTTTTTTTTCTTTTTGCTTTTCAGCTTAGGTGCTTTTTTACTACCCTGTCTTCCATCTCACTGATCCATTCCTCTGCATCCTTTGCTGTTAATGCCTCTAGTCTATTTTTCCTTTCAATTTTGTATTCTTTAGCTCTGATTGTTTTATTTTTATTTTCTGTCTCTTTATTGAAGTTCTCAGTGAGTTCATCCATTCTTCTCTCAAGTTTGGTGAGCGTTTTTATTACTTTGAACTCTTTTTCAGGTGGATTGTTTTTCTGTATTTCATTTAGGTTTTTTTGTTGTTGTTGTTGAGTTTTATCTTACTCTTTCATTTGGAACATGAGCATGAACATGTGTCCTTATTTTGTTATGTCTCCTGGTCTTGAAGAAGCAGGCTTGTGTAGGAATATCCCCTGTGTAGACTCTGTGTGCTTGGTGGTTTTGGGTGGCCGACTAGACCTGGAGTGTGCTTGGGCTGTGATTACCCTGGTGTGATAAGGCATGGCAGGTGGGGTGCTACCCTGTGGGCATGGCTGGAGCTTGGGTCCTGGATCTGGCTATGGTAGCCCTAGCAGGCCAACTAGAGCACATGAATTCTGATCCCATCTGCATTATCAAAGTGGAGGAACATAAGCAATGGTGCTTGCCAGCACCTGTGACCTGGAGAGAGTTCCAGTAGCTGTGCCACTTTTTCGCAGATGCTCTAGGGTTAGTAAATGGATTTTCTTCAGGTATAGTCAGTTACCCTTTAAACCACTGGTTTTTTTGTTTGTTTGTTTTGGGTTTTTTGTGCCTCAGGGCAGGTGAATCTGTGCACTTCTCAGTGACATTCTTCCCTTCTGCAGGTCATCAGATTGAGGTGAAGTTTCAGATACTACCGTGTCTTGTCTCTCCTGCCTTTCTCTCTGTGGTCCCTCTCTCCTTTGTTGAGCAGAAGTTGTTCAGTCAGCTCTCAGTTCTTCAGAAGGAATTTGTCTATATATAGGTGCAGGTTCAGTGTGTCCATGGAGGTTGTGAGTTCAGGGTCTTCCCTATGCTGCCATCTTGGACCGCCTCTAGCTTTGCCTCTTTTTGTGAATATTTTTGCAGACTCATTTTCTGTAAATTAAATTCTGAATCAAGTTATGGCTAAATTGCCTTCAATCATTTTACATTTCTACTTAAAATATATTTGAATTTCTGTGTACCTTTAACATCATTCACCCTGCGTGTTACCAAGTTTTTTAATCTTGGCCAATCTAGCAGCTTATTTTTTTCATTGGCATTTCTTTATTAGCACAAATATATTATAAAATTTTTGTTTTTCTACTGTTTTGTCTAGAAACATTAGTATTCTAGAGGGTAATATCAGTCGTTCCACTACAAAGACTATCCAATTAAACATTTATATGTGTACATTTTTGTGTAATATCTTTTTACAGTATTGCCTTCCAACACACCAAATGTTCGCAGGACCAAGAGAACACGACTGAAACCTTTGGAATATTGGCGGGGAGAGCGAATAGATTATCATGGAAGGCCATCAGGTAAATTCCAATTTACACTTTAATATCTGACAATAAATAATAATGAGGATGCAACAGTTTATATTATGTGCAAAGCACTGTCTTACATATTTACATAAATTACCTCATTTTATCATCGTCTTCCAAAAATGAGGCCAGAACAGATTCAAGTACAGATTTGTCTGAATACTATAGAAATGCTTATCTTTTTCTGTCTTTGGTAGCAGTTTGAGGTGAGTGTGTGGCTTGAGAATGTTATTATTCCATACTATTGAACAAGGTTTTTAATTGCATAAATTAAGTCATTAGATCAGAACATGAGAAAATTATAAAAGTGGCAAAGAGTAATAAATATTCCCCTTTACTATTCTCATCCCATTTGCTCATCATATTTCTCTACAGAAATATAGACAGTGGGCAAGAAAGTTAGTTCCTTTCTGTGGTAGATATATCTAAGTCAAAGAACTAAGCTCACTTGTGAATTATTATAAATACTTCATTGCTGGGTTTTGTCTTCTTTGTTTTTCAACCTGACTTGATTTCAAGCAACAGAGATTCTATCATGTTTTATCAGTCATCTAGATTTAGGGTAGTAGAAACATAAGTGGAATTGGTTGGTATTTGTGTTATTTGAGTTACTAGCTCTAGGATATAGTAATAGTACTGGATTCTGTGGTAGTCTGAAAGGAAATGTGCTATAGTAATTTAAATTTTGTTTCAGTATTTTTACTCTCTCAGGTATGACACTTTACCTTTTTTGTTGTTAACTTTCAGGGGGATTTGTGATTGGTGGAATACTGTCCCCAGACACAGTATCATCTAAAAGGAAGTCAAAAGGAAACATTGGAAAAGTCAACAAAATGGTTAATAGGAAAAGGATCTGTCTTGATAATGAGGAAAGAAGTATGAACTTATTCCTGAAAGTAACTTTTAGATTTTATTTTAAATAATATTGCTCTGAGAAGTAGCTCTTTACAAATTTTGAAATTTATTTGTAAAAATGTTAGATGTAATACTTCAGGGTGAATTCACTTTTTTTTCTTTATTTTTAAGTTTTTTATTTTAATTCCAGTATAATTTACATATAGTGTTATATTAGTTTCAGGTGTACAATATAGTAATTCAACAATTCTAAACATCATTACTCATTGCTCATCACGATAAGTATACTCTTAATCCCCTTTACCTACTTCACCCATCCTCCCACCCACCTCCCTTCTTATATGCTTTATTTTAAATGAGTACCCTCAGTGAAAGTTATTTTTTTTTCAACAAGAACGTTTTTAACTTGAAACATACTTCAGAATACATGGTTCTAGAAGATATATATAAAACATTCCATCCAAGAAAAATAGAATACACATTTTCTTCAAGTACACACAGAAGAATCCTCACATAAAAAGAGACATAACAAATATTACAAATTTAAGAAGACTGAAATCATACCAAGTACATTTTCCAACCACAATGGTACAAAAGTAAAGATCAACAATAAAACAAAGCTGGAAAATCTACAATGTAAACTATTAAATATTTAGTATGTGAATATTAAACAATACACTACTGCACAAGCAAGCATTGGGCCAAATAAGAAATCAAATGACAAAACTGGTCATTACTTTCAGTGTTATGTTATTGTTTATTCTGGTCTCTATTTTATTTATTTCTGATTTTTCTTTGTTATTTCCTTCCTCTACTAAATTTCAGCTAAATCTTTTTCTAGTTCTTGTGGTGTAATGTTAAGTTGTTTCTTTGAACTTTATGTCTTTTTTTTTTTTATTTATTTATTAGAGAGAGAGAATGAGAGAGAGCATGAGAGGGAAGAGGGTCAGAGGGAGAAGCAGACTCCCTGCTGAGCAGGTAGCCCGATGTGGGACTCCAGGATCATGACCTGAGCCGAAGGCAGTCGCTCAACCAACTGAGCCACCCAGGCGCCCGAACTTTATGTCTTAATACAAACATTTTATAGCATTAATTTCACTCTTAACATCTGCTTGTGCTGCAACCTATAGGTTTTGGAATATGTGTTTTCTTTTTCTATTGTTTTGAATTCACTTTTTTTTTTTAAAGATTTTATTTATTTATTTATTTATTTGACAGAGAGAGACACAGCGAGAGAGGGAACACAAGCAGGGGGAGTGAGAGAGGGAGAAGCAGGCTTCCTGCCGAGCAGGAAGCCTGATGCGGGGCTCAATCCCAGGACCCTGGGATCATGACCTGAGCCGAAGGCAGACGCTTAATGACTGAGCCACCCAGGCGCCCCTTGAATTCACTTTTTAATGTCCACTCTTTTTTCCAAATTCTGAAAATAGACATATTTTGCTTTTTAAAAAAATCATTAATAGCATAATATAAAACACTTCTCATGAGTAAATTACCCTGTCATTGAAGCTCACTTTTCCCATGCTCAAATTATGATTAAAATAGACATTTTAATGAATTTTTAGTGTATTACATATTTCTAGCTCTCTGAGAGAATATTCAAAACATTTTTCATGATGCAAGAATATCAACAGTTGTCATAACAGGTTTACAGAAAATAAGTTTAGTATGTTTGATTCTATATTAAATCATTGTGGTTTTGAATTTTTGTTTATCAGAGTAGTCATTTATAAATAGGAAAATAGGAAGAGATTGTTATGCCTGTGGTAGTCTTTTTTTTTCTTTTCTTACAACTTGTCCATAGCTGTATTTCATACTAGACTTTCTTTTAATTGAGAAGAATTTTAAGTAAGTAGTTTGTATTACAGTGATATTTCTTTTGCAGAGAATAAACTCATGGTAGATCTGAGTATACCTCTGGGAGATCCATTGCAGCCAACAAGGGTAAAGGACCCAGAAACAAGAGAGATTATTCCCATGGGTAAGATTAGGGATAATGAAAATGTTTAATTTAACAATTAGTAAGGACAGATTGCTGGCTTGATGACTAGCCTATCTGCTTTCTCTTTTTCTTCCCAGCTCTTTTAGAGCCAAAGTCCAGTAGAGTCTCTAATTCCAATAAGCAGCCTATGTGAGGACTACTCTGGGGGAGCTCTGATAGCAAACAATGTCTAGCGGACACATAGCACAATGTATTTATCCTCTAGGGTACAGGTGTTATCATCAGGAGTGTTGCCTCCCCCAGTAGGGCCCAGGCCTTCTTTAACCAAGATGACACATGGGAACAGGGTTTTTTTTATGGGTAGCTGTTGCGATTTGCTGGTAGATCCCAGAATACACCCTTACTGTGAGTCTAGGCAGGGATTGTGGGCAGGATTTAGACAGCCTTCTGAGCCATGGGATGCCAATAATAGTACCTAGGAAATCAGACCTTTAGGGTGATGACTAGCAAGGACATTGATATGCCACACAAATGCCAGGCTTAACCTTAAGGCCAGTGGAGGGTTCTAGAGGCCTACTGTTGTATCTAATAGGCATTAAAAGTACATTGTCTCTGAGACCATGATCGGTTCCAAAGGATGGGCTGTAGTGTGATGAGGGCAAGTAGGGGACACTTAGCTATTTACCAACAGGTAATATTTACATACAGGAAATACTTAAGTGTTTTAGCTGTTTTGACTGTATTGGTGAGTACTGAGGACCATTTATCCTAAGTCAGAGGACAAATAGGTCAAATCAGAGAGGCAGTAATTGTATTCCCAATTAAAATTTTGGCTGTGAAATAGGTTCCATTTGACATCTTAAGTAGTAAAGTTATTTTTATAATCAGATTGTTTATTTGGCAACAGAGGTAGAAGTACAGAAAATTTTGTTTAGTGTACTGTCTTAACTAAAAACATTGCTATATTGTATCAGGTTGGAAAAGTTGTGAGTGTTGTCAGGAGTTCTTAACTTTTTGTCTGTTTCTTGAGTCTATGTATTTTCTATATCCTGTAATCTGTGAGATTACTAACATTCCCAAATATCCAAGGAAACAGAAGTTGATTGCAGAAGAATATTTAAACTATATATTTGGAAAAGTTTATAAGTAAAAGGGAAATTCAGAAATGAGATAGTGATTGTGAGCAACAGTAAGTACCCTTGCTTTACTTGATAAAAATCTTGCTATTTAATAATCAGTCAAGCAAGCACAAAATAATCTATTATGATGATATATTTGTTAATTGTGGGCTATGTTAAACTTTTTAAAGATGTGGAATTCTTGTTTCTTAGCTAATTTTGTTTTCTGTCTGAGCTATAATAGAAATAATAATACTGCCATTGTTATTATTAATAGCTAAGACCTACCTAATGCTTATTTGTGCCAGACAGTATTTTAAATACTTTATACACATTAATTCATTTGATATTCACAATTCTAACATAGATGAACTATATTGTCCCATTTTATAGAAAAGAAAAGAGAGGCAGAGAGAGAGAACTAACTTGCCTGGTCACACAACTTGTGAGACAGACAAAATTTGACCTCTGCCATTCTAGTTCAAGTAAATGACCTTAATCACTTCTATCTTTGTAAGGCAGGTTTATATCTAGGAATAATTCTGTTGTATATGTGTGTGTATATGTTATATCAATGAGCTTTATTATTGCTGTTTGCTTTATATTTATATTAGCGCTTTTCCCTTAGATCTTTTAAGGCCACGAGATACGTATCAATTTTTTGTTGAGCATGGTGAGTTGAAAGTGTATAAAACACTGGATACACCTATTTTTTCTACTGGAAAATTAATATTAGGACCACATCAAGAAAAGGGAAAGCAGCATGTTGGCTCAGATATATTGGTGAGTATATTTCTCCATATGTTTATGTTGCTCTGTTGGTATAACTCTGATTTGTTGGACTTGATGAGGCATTAAAAATGCTGTTTTATCAGAAATGGTATTATTGTAGTGCATAGAGAATTTTTCTGTTAAATCTGTTTAGTCAGTCAGCTAGTGGTTATTTAAAAGTACCTGTTCTGTGCATAGCGGTGTAACCTTGAAATTCAAAAATTTTTTTTTTAAAGTGTTGAAGCAGCCAATTCATTTATTTAATTTTTTTAAGATTTTATTTATTTATTTGACAGAGAGAGCACAAGCAGAGGGAGAGAGAGGGAGAAGCAGGCTAAGGAATGTTCTTTACTTAAAAGAACCATAGAATACAGGTTTGCAAACAAATCATTAGAGTTGTTGAAAATTAAGTCTAAATTTCATTTCACGGATCATGTAGTTTAGCAGTAATGAGGTTTTAAAAGTCTTCTTCAGAATCATGTAATCAGCAGTAGACTGAGGACTAGGAGCTACTTACTTCAATAAGCACTAAATGTATTACTATATGTGGCAGTATTACTGGCTGAAATTATAATGAGATTCAAGGTGAGTCCATCCCTTTGTCTCTCATTGGAGGTACACGCACCTGCACCATTGATGTGAGATAGATATATGTTGTATTTGTACATTTTGAATTTGAAAATTACAGAACTTGAATATCACCAAATTTTAATAATATTTACTATTTTACTGCCATTTAAAAATACTGAGTCTAAGGCACATTTTTCAGTAGGTAACATTTCAGGAACCTGTGATACAATGAGTTACTGGAGTATTGCATTCAAAACAATTATTTTTACTGACAAAATTAAACTCAAGAAAGAAAAAAAGAAAGATCAAGCCCTTGAGTTTATATTATCAAAGAAGGGCAAATTGAGGCAAGAAACGAAGGTACACATGAAGGTCAAAGAGTAATTCATTAATACATTAGTATAACTAGAATTAGATTTAAAATACTTTAAAATATGCTTTAACCCAATCTTAAAATATTCTCCAGATACTATTAAAAGAGTAAAAATAACACATTGAACTAACTAAAGTAATGATGACTTCTGCATAATCATTAAGTTAATTAATATAAAATTAATATAAAATGAAGATAAGCATTATGAAATATCATCATTGAAATAATAGCAGTTACCCATTAAACTATAATGCCTTTATTATACAAAAGAAAATTTAAATGTAAATGTTTGAAAGTATTTAATCTGACTGCTATTCAAAGGAATCCACATTAAAAACAATATTTTATATTTACTTAGCTAGTAGGAATTATTGGAAAAATATTTGTACCCTTTGATTTATGAATCTCATTTCAGAGTATTTTCCTCAGAAAATAATTTAAAGGCTGGGGAAGCTGGATATATAGGTATTGATTTGTAACATTGATAGTAATTGCAAAAATTAGAAACCATTGGAAAGTGTTGCAGAAAGAAATGGTTATATTTTATATTTTGACTTAATAAGATGTCATTATATGATAATAAGCAGTTATATAGCACTTAGATGTTCCAGGTACTGTAATAAGTATTTTTATATCAGTTTAAGCATATTATTTTTGAAGAATAGCCATATAAGAAGACCTTTAGGATAAATATTTAAGCAAACTTATGGAAAATAGAAAACTCTCTATTTTATTCTGACTAGAATTTAAAAATGCAAATTGAAGGAACTATAGAAAAATAACATGTTATCAGATGATTATACTTGATTTTTATTTCTTCTAAGTATTGCCTTTAACTTTTTATAATGAAAATCAGAGTTAAAGTTTTTTTATTTTTTTGTATGATAGAGTATTTTTACGTTTTTTAAAACATGAAGCACACTTTTAAATATATGCTTTTGAGAAACAAAAGGGACCAGATGGAGAACTAGCATAGGCTGTTAACTCTTTCCTTCAAACTCAGTGTTAAAGAATCTGTATGAGAGGGAGATAGTAGCAGTAGTAGATTTGTTAAAATCAAACCACAGAAGAATTAACAGATTAACTATGGGAGTTGGTTGTGGAGCTCTCCCAAAAGACAAGGAGATTAAGAAATGGAAAATAAAAAAGCGAAGTGATGTGGAGAACAGAAAAAAAAACAGGAGAAGAGAGGAAAAAACACAAATGAGTGAAGGGGTGGAAATATTTGAAAAATTAGACAATAAATGTTCCAGAACTAAAAAACAAAGAAGTGAGAGTAACATACTTTAAAGAACCAGAGTTCCTTAGAGAAATGTCTGAATGCAAGCCTGGAGCTGAGCTCGAGAGAGAGAGAGGGGAGGAGGGGCAGAGGGAGAGGGAGAGAGAGTCTCAAGCAGACTCTGCTCTGCGCGTGGAGCCTGACATGGGGCTGAATCCCACAACCCTGAGAACATGACCTGAGCCAAAACCAAGAGTTGGAGGCCTACTTGACTGCATCATCCAAATGCTCCTGAGCTTGAAATGTTTTTTTTTAATCATAACTGCTAGCAAACTTACCAAAGACCATTAGAATTGGGTCATAAGGTCTCAGGATCCAACTTGAAGATGCTCTCACTGGACAAAGATGTGAAAACTTGAGAATCAGTAAGAATAACTTAAATGGATTGATACATATCCATTATATTTAAATTCATGAATTTGAAAAACTGCTATAGAAAAGAAAAACTAATTCACTGCTCTTGGAGAATTCTAGAAGCCTAACTTATTTTGACAACAAATATGGTAAATAAAGGGAAATAAACATTTTTTTGCCCTTTTTTTATAAACTGTACTATTATGTAACCAAATAAAAATGAGGTGAAGTTGTCCTTTTTAGAAATATTCCAATTAGAGGTGCCTGGGGGCTCAGTCAGTTAAGCCTCTGCCTTTGGCTGAGGTCATGATCTCAGGGTCCTGGTATCGAGCCCCACATCAGGCTCTCTGCTCAGTGGGAGTCTGCTTCTCCCTCTCCCGCTGATGCTCCCCCTGCTTGTGGTCTCTCTTTCTCAAATAAATAAATAAAATCTTTAAAAATATTCCAATTAATAAATGAAAAAGGAATGGTAGAATAAAATATTACCATTTTGCAATCCCTGATAAACTGTTGGATCTGTCTAGGCATTGAATATGAATGTCTGCTAACATCTAAAAAAGAAGACAACCCCAGAAGTTGAAAATAGAGCTACCATATGACCCAGCACTTGCACTACTGGGTATTTATACCAAAGATGCAAATGTAGTGATCTGAAGGGGCACCTGCACCCCAATGTTTATAGCATCAATGTCCACAATAGCCAAACTATGGAAAGAGCCCAGATGTCCACTGGACAGACTAGTGGATAAAGAAGATGTAGTGTGTGTGTGTGTGTGTGTGTGTGTGTGTGTGTGTGTGTATATACACACACAATGTAATATTACTCAGCCATCAAAAAATGAAATCTTGCCATTTGCAACAATGTGGATGGAACTAGAGGGTATTATACTAAGTGAAATAAGTCAATCAGAGAAAGAATTATATGATCTCACTCATGTGGAATTTAAGAAACAAAACAGGATCATAGGGGAAGAGAGGAAAAAATAAGACAAGATGAAATCAGGGAGACAAACCATAAGAGACTCTTAATCATAGGAAATAAACTGAGGACTGCTGGAGGGAAGGAGGTGGGGAGGATGGGGTTAAAAAATTAATTAAAAAAGTAATATATTAAAAAAAAAGAAAGAGAAAAAAATAAATGAAGACAACCAGACTTTATGTGCCTCCTGATGGAAGAATACAGTACTATGTATGAAATAGTTTTGCCTCTTCCATTTCCTTTAAAAACAAACCAACAAACCAAAAAAAGAAAAAAAAACATAAAGCAAACAACAAAAATACCTGAATTTGATCAAAACTCTAATATCTAACTACCAATTTAAGGAAATAAAGAATAGATGACCTTTCAAATGATACCTGAGGTTGTAATCAGCAAAATTCAACTATGCAAAGATTTTTACAGCAAACTTTTCTGCTTGCTTTCTTTAATAGGTAAGTTGCAAGGAATAAAAAAGAACCAAGTAGAACCTTTAGATCAGTGTTTCTCAACCATGGCATTACTGACATTTTAGACTGGATAATGCTGTATTGTAGAAGGGCTTCCTGTGCATTGTGGGATGTTCAGTAGCATCCCTGACCTCTGCCAACTAGATTCTGATAGTATTCCTCTAGTTGTAAGAATCAGAAATGTTCCCAGACATTGCCTCTTGTCTCCTGAAATTGAGAAATTACCTTCAAATTGAGAACTACTGTAGATTGAGCAATTTAAGAGGATAAACACTCTTAAAAATACATTTAAGAGACAGTTGGAAATTTTAATACTGACTGGGTATTTGATATTAAATATTTATTTATGTTTAGGTGTGATAAAACTTTTGTAGTTGTGTTTTTAAAAAGCACCTCGGGGGTGCCTGGCTGGTTCTATTGGTAGTGCATGTGACTCTTGATCTTGGGGTGATGAGTTCAAGCCACATGCTGAGTATGGAGATTACTAAAAAAATAAATAAATAAAACTTTAAAAAATAAATAAAAATTTTAAAAACACCTTGATTTTTTAGTACACACTGAAATATTTACAGATGATTTATGATGTTGGGGTATTTATTGCAAAATAACATGGAATGGGGGAAGTAAAGTGATGGAACAGGGAAGATTGTTGGTATTAGATATTCATGGGAGTTCATCATTCTGTTTTTGTGTACTTGAAAAGCCTTCCTATTAAAATGTTTGCAGAAGTGGAAAGAGGTGTACTTAGCTCAACTAAATAGATAAAGAAAAAAAAAAAAACACCTAAAAATATATGCTTGACTTTCTGGGTAGTATGTTTGTTACCTTTTTGTCTTTTAAATTGAGGCAAAAATTCTTTTAGATGTAATAAAAAAATTTTTTTTTATTAAGTTATAAAGTACCTTTGGAACTTTTTGAAGAGCTTTTTTCCTACTTAGGGAGTTAGCATATTATAGTGGTTAAAAGCGTGAATTCTGGAATCAAAGTGCCTGAGTTCAGATCTCATTTTTGCCATTTACATTGTGAACTTGGAAAATTACACACCTCTGTTGCCTCATTTTCTTCATTTGTATAAAGCTATTAAAATAGTACCTGTCTCATTGCTACTTACATACATTAAATGAATACAAATTAAGTGTTCAGAATAGTGGCTGGCAAGGAGTAAGTGCTATGTACGTGCTAGCTGCTATTGTTTTTCTGGTATTTTAGGCTCATTTTACAAAGTGTTAAGAAAAAAAAGAGAAGGAGGTGGAAGAGGAGGAGTGATTCTCTGAGGCAATATATTTTTGATGGCTGAATCTCAAAATTTGAATCTGAATGTTTGAAGGCTTTATGTTTTTTTAGTAACCCCAAAACCAGATCATTGCCAGGGTGCTACCTATGTATAAAATGTAAAATTTGCCATGAATATGAATATGGAAGCCTTTATGACTGAGAGTTAGATTTATCCTCTTTTTCTTTCTTGATGTTGATGCTTGTTTAAATGTATCATTTACTTGTTTTGCTTTTTGTTCTCTCTTTCATCTGTCAGATTGAATTACTTGACCCAACCATGTAACTTTTAAAGAGGTGTACCTAAAACCTAGCTATTTTGTAGTATAGCTAAGTGATATTATTTACTGTGGTTCTGAATTTTCATAAGCTGGTAAATAATAAGAACAAAAGAAATTTCTTCCTGTATTAGTTTTCTATTGCTGTTTTAACAAATTACTATAAATTCATTGACTTAAAACAACACCCGTTTATTATCTCACAGTTATAGATTAGAATCCTCGTGAGCTTGGCTGAGTATTCTGTTTAGAGTATCACAGGGCTGGAATCGAGATATTGGGAGCTCTGTATCCCTCTCTGGAGATGCTTAGGATGACTCTGCTTTCAAGTTTATTCAGTTGTTGGCAGAATTCAGTTCCGTGTTGTTGTAGGACTGAGGCTCTCATTTCCTTGCTGGCTGTTAGCCAGAATTCAGTCTCAGCTTCTAGACTAGAAATAGCCTATATTCCTTGGCTCATGGCCCTCTTATCTTCAGTGCCAGCAACAGTCTGTGTCCTTTTCATGCTTTGAATTTCTCTGGTTTTCCTCTGCTTCATCTCTCTTCTGCTTTTTTTTTTTTTTTTTAAGATTTTATTTATTTATTTGACAGAGAGAGACAACTAGAGAAGGAAAACAAGCAGGGGGAGTGGGAGAGGGAGAAGCAGGCTTCCTGCGAAGCAGGGAGCCGGATGCGGGGCTCAATCCCAGGACCTGGCATCATGACCTGAGCCGAAGTCAGACGCTTAACGACTGAGCCACCCAGGCGCCCCTCTCTTATGCTTCTAGGAGAAATTCTCCACTTTTAAGGGTTCATGTGATTAGAAAAGGCCCAGCTAGATAATCCAGATTTACCTATCTCCCAATCTCAAGGTCATTTTTGCCATGTAACAAAACAAATTCTGGAGATTAGAGTGTGAACATCTTTGGAGGGTCATTATTCTGCTTACCACATTTCCTTTAAGTTTCTTTGTAGTGTGGTGGTGTTGAATTTGAAATGAGATTTTAATTTTTAATTTTACAGGTTTTTTATGTTAACTTTGGTGACCTTTTATGTACCTTACATGAAACACCTTATATAATAACAACTGGGGATTCGTTCTATGTTCCTTCAGGTAAGAAAAATAAAGACATCTTCTTTCATATAGTTAAAATATTTATATAGTTGCTCATGAGTACCATGCAAATGGAAGCCACAGTGGTCAAAATGAAATGTCATGTGACTCATGCCAATACATATTTTGATTTTATCATTAGGTAAGTATGTTAGTATTTGGGTACATGAAAATTGAACAAGAATTGCTTATTGCAAAATGTAAAAATATTTAGTTTTATCCAAGGTAGTAGGAAAATTATTTCTGCCGTATTACCTATAAGACACTATGTAGTCAAGTAATTTTTAGTAGGTTATTTTAAACATACAGAATAGTGTGTTTCATCAGCTATTAAAGAGCACAAGCCTCTGGAAAGAGGACTTTTAATTTGTTCATTTATTTATTCATCATTCAACAAAGGTGATTGAGAGTCTGTCAAGCACTGCTCTAAGAGTATAGGATACGTAAGTGACCAAAACGGGGGAAAAAATCCCTGCCCTAATGGAGCTTACATTCTAATGAAAGGAGACAAAAATAATAGCAGTGTTTATATAGTCCTTAGTATGTACCAGCACTGTTGTGAACACATTATGATTATTATAACTCAGTTAATCTTAATATGTATCAATTTCTAATATATAGAAATTTTCTCTTTCTTCACCCTTGTCTAATTCACCTTAGCATTCGTTATCAGAATGATGTGAGATTTTCATTTCTCTCAAACCTTATCTGGATCACAGGTGATGGTTAACTCTTGGATTTTTTTAGTTCTTGGAATTAAATAGACTTAAGAATTAAATAAGACCTACTTTAGGTTAGATGAATTGATTAAAAAAAATTTGGTACTATATACTGTAACTGCCTTAGTGATGGCTAAACATTTAATTAAAAGGAAATGATTCCTATGGAAATAATTTTTTTTCTTACTGCTTTACTTCTAGGTAATTATTACAACATCAAAAATCTCCTGAATGAGGAAAGTGTTCTTCTTTTTACTCAGATAAAAAGATGAAAGATGAAGCAAAGTTTAAATACGTGTGTGTGTGTATATATATGTAGACACACACATATATATATACACACACGTATATATAAAACAGTTTGTGCAGTTGAGACATTTATCTTTGTAATTATTTGTGATATTTTAAAATAAAAATTTTACTCAGTTTTGTGTGTTCTTTTATCTGATAAACATTTCAAACCCCCATGTGTCTTCTGATTTTTTTTATAAATGTACACATAGTCTGTAGTGATGCCCATATTCATAGTATTTTAATAACATGAAAAGAATCTCTGCTCTCACAGTGAAATATAGGACATTTCTTTTTTAGAAGAGATTTGATTAATATGTTCATTCATTTAGTAATCTTTTCCAAATGTTTTAAGTCACTAACAAAATAATCCAATAATAGAGAATTGTGGTATATGTAAATAATACATCTGTATTACTTTCTTAGGGCTTTGTAACAAAATATAGTACAAACTGGTGGCTTAAAAACAAAAATTTATTGTCTCACAGTTCTGAAATCAAAATGTCGGCAGGACCATGTTCTCTCTGAAACCTTTAGGTTTCACAATAATGCTTCTGCTTAGCACTCGTCTTTCTATTAGAAGGAGAATCAGTGTGAAAGATCCTTAAAAAATAACTCAGCCTTCTTAATGTTACCAGATGCACTAAAAATATGTAGATTTAGGAGAGAAAATGACTAAATGTCACAAACAAATTGCTAACAGCTATTCCTGAAGTCATTTTAATAAGTATTTTCATATTAACCTGAAAATCTTAGTTTCATTTGTCATTGTAATTCAACAGTATGCGTTAACTGTTTCTTTTATTTAAAAAAATCCGATGCAAATTTATTTTCCTGTGAGGCTTGCTAAGACACTGTCTATTAACTTCTCAGTGTCTCCATAAGTTGCCGAATTTAGTATATGAATAAACTTTTTATCACTAGAGAAACTGGTTATATTTGCTTTCCCAAGTCAAGAGTTACAGGACTAGATGTGTTTCCCTCTTTACCTAGACTGGCCAGATTTTTGTTCAGTAATCTGCAATGGCTTGATTATTTTTTTAAGTGAAGCATTTATTTTATTGATGTAACTTACAAATGGTCAAATGCATAGATCTTACAGTTCAATGAGTTCTTGGCAAGTACATCTTATACATTAAGTAACCCATAAAACTTTTGCCACTTCAGGAAGTTTATTCTGTCTAATTCAATACCTGTCAACCTGACTTGGGCCCTTGGACCACCATTCTTTTTTATAGTGGTAGGGAGGTTGTTCTAGAACTTTATATAAATGGGCTCATAAAATATACTTTCATTCAACACAGTGTCTAAGTTTCATCCACTTTGGTATGTATATCAGTTGTTCATTCATGTTTTATTTCTGAGTAGTATTCCCTGTGAACACTGTTCCTTTTTGTAATCCTTGTAAGAGTTATTAAAAGATTGGTAACATTTCCTTCTTAAATGTTAGAATTACCAGTAAAACCATCCATGTCTGGAGTTTTCTTTATGGAGAGATTTTTTAATTATGGCTTTGACTTCTTTAATAAGTACCAGAATATCCAGATTTCTTATCTTTTTAGTTTTGGTAAGCTAATTTTTGAAGAATTTGCCTATTTCTAAATTTTCACCTTGATTTTCTTAAATTTATAATATTTTCTCTTTCAGAAGCTTTTTTGAGATTTGACATAAAGTAATCTTAAAATACACATAAATTAATATAAAAATAGTATGGTATCTGAAGCACAGATTTTGCTGTATAATTATTTTTTATTTTTTCCTTTTTTTGGTCATTTTTTGCTAAGGTTTTATCAGTTTTGTTCTTTCAAAATAGTTAACTTTAGTTTCATTGATTTTTCTCTTTGTATTTCTATTCCATTCATTTTTGATCTCATCTTTATAATTTAGTGCATTCTGGGGCACCTGGGTGGTTTAATCGGTCCAGCGTTGGGAGTCTTGGTTTCAGCTCAGGTCATGATCTCAGGGTTGTAGATCGAGCTCCTCATTGGTCTGGGCTCCGTGCTCAGCAGGGTCTCTGCTTCTCTCCATCTCCCTCTCCATCTCCCTCTTTCCTCTCTCCCTCTCTCTCATAAATAAACAAATCTTTATAATTTAGTGTATTCTACTTTGGGTTTGATTTGCCCTTTTTTTCCTAGCTTCTTAAGATGAATGTTTAGATTATTTTAGAATTTTCTTCCTTTCTAATTCAGCCACTTAAAGCTTCACTTTGATATGTCATCTAATTCAAGATATTTAAAATTTTTTCTTGTAAGGTCCTCATTGACCAGTGGGTTATTTGGAAGTGTTTCTTGTAAATTGTGAATATTTGGGGTTTTTCCAGATATGTTTTTTCTGAACTAATTTGGAGATTTGCTAAGTTTTTCTGCAGTTTTAGCTTTTGCAGCCACATATGGTTTACATTGCAACTACTCAGTTCTGCAGCTGAAACATGAAAGCATCAGTAGACAATAAGTAAATGAATAAATGTGGTTATATTGCAATAAAACTTTATATACAAAATGCAGTGATCTGTATTCAACCTGTGAGTGTGATTTTGTTAGCCTCTGATGTATGCAGAAAACATACTTTGTACACTTTGAATCCTTTAACATTTATTGATAGTATTTTATGATCAACAATGTGGTCTGTCTTTGAGAATGTTCCTTGTGTTAGAAACAAATGTGTATTCTGTTGCTGTTGGGTGGGGTATTCTATGTCTGTTGGTTGATAGTGTTAAGTCTTCCATATACTTATGATTTTTGTGTAGTTTTTCTTTCCATTACTGATGAAGGAGTGTTGATACCTCTGATTTTACCTATTAAATATTTATTTCTTTTTTATATGTCAATTTTTGCTTCATCTATTTTGATTCTATTATTAGGTTCATATTCATTTATCATTGTTTTACTGTTGAGCTATTTATCATTATGAAATACCTTTTAGTAATTTTCATTTTAAAGTTTATTTTGTCTGATGTTAATATAGCTACTTCAGCTGTCTTGTATATACCATTTGTCTGATGTATCTTTTTCTGTCCTTTTAACATTATTATGTCTTTTAATTTAAGATTTGTCTCTTATAGAAAGCACATAGTTGGATCTTGAGTTTTTAAAATCCAGTGTAATAGGTTCTGCCTTTTAATTGGAATATGTAATCCACTTATTTAATGTAAATATTGGTAAGATCGAATTTATGTTTGCTGTTCTGTTTTCTATGTCTTAAGGGGTTTTGTTGTTATAGTTGTTTCTTCCTGTTTTATTTTGGGTTAGCAGTTATTTTAGTGGTTGCTATAGAGATTTCTGTATTCATCTTAAGTTTATCTCAGTCTCTGTCAGGTTACTACTGACTTCATTTCAGTAAAATTTATCAGTTTTGCATTTTTTTTAGCTTCACTTCTTTCCCCTTCTAATTTATACTATGTCATTGTATAAATTACATTATAATATGCATATATTTGTATATATATTCCAACAATTTTGTTATAATTTTTGTTTTGAATTATCCTTTTTTTTTAAGAAGAGAGAGAAAACATATACAATCTTTTATATTTACTGTCTTTGGTATTCTTCATTCCTTCCTGTGTAACTAACATACTACCTGGCATTTTTCCTTCCAGCCTGAAGAACTTTAGTACCTTTTACAGGGTAAGCCTATTAGCAACATATTCTCTTAATTTTTGTGTTTCTGGGAATGCTTTTATTTTGACTTCATTTCTGAATGATAGTTTCACTTGATAGATAATTTTAGATTGATAGTTTTTTGTTGTTTGAGCACATTGACTTTGTTTTTCCATTGCCTTTGTCCATCATTTTTTGTAAGTCCATTGTTAATTTTCTGTGTGGTGAATCATTTTTCTCTGGCTCCTTTGAAGATTTTTTTAGTCTTATCATTTTGACTCTGGTGTTTCTAGATTCTCTTAGTATTTATTCTACTAGGGATTTGGTGAGCTGTTTGCATCTGAATGTTACTGTTTTTAATCAAATTTGGGAACTTTTAGGCTGTTATTCAAAAGTTTTTTTCTCCTTTTTCTTTCCTCTCCTCCTCTGACTCTCATTACACATATGTTGGTTTCTGATCTGTTCATTTTTTCAATCTTTTTTATTTTAATTCTTTGGATACTTTCTATTGATATGTCTTTAAATCAATGATTCTTTGCTATCTCATATTTGCTGGTGAGCCCATTTTTATTTTTAATTTCAGTAATTATGCTTTTTAACTCTAGAATTTAAATTTGGTTCTTTTTTTTTAAATTTGGTTCTTTTTGTAGTTATATAGATTTCCTATTTTGTTGATTCATTTTTAACATTTTTACATATTAACATGTTTCATGCTTGTTTTTTGCATGTAATAATTTTTGGCTGAAAATTAGACATTTTAGGTAATATATTGTAGCAATTCTTGGTTATGTTTTGTATCTAAGGTTTCTTTCTTCTTTTTTTAAATTTATGATCTTGCCTGGACTCAAACTGTGGAATCTATTGTCCCTGTGGTGTCTCCGCTCAGTTTTTTAAATTCTTTATTTCAGTTTTTATCCTGGCTCCCTAGGGGTAACCTCTGTCTCTATATAGTTTAGTAGTCAGCCATTGTTTAAACAGAGGTTGACATCAAACACTTTTGAGTCTCTAGACCTTCTACCCTCTGCTAATTGTTCCCTGTGTGGGATAGGGGAGATACATTCAGTATTGCGACCAGTTCTCAAGTCTTCCTGGGGTCTCTCCTGTGTTTGCCTCATTTCTGAGTTAGACAGGATGTGTACAGAACTAATCTTAGCCCTTCTGTGTTTGTCTTGTTTCCAGGATCATCTAAATAAATTTCTGGTAGTTCTGTTGCTAAGAACTGGGACTATAACTTTTGACTAGTAACTACAGGTTTTCCGTGGCCATTCCTGATTTCCTCCACATTAACTGACAAAGCTATAGATTTAACACCGCTGCACTGAATCAAGTCCATTCCCTCTTGGGGCAGAGTTGTTGGTTTTTGTAGTCAGCCATAGCCTGTTAAAGATACAATCCCTCCTGATCAACTTGGGTAGAATGAGAACCTCACTCAAGAATCCCCCAGGCTCCAACTTTTTTTTTTCTTCCCCAAAAGCTCTAGCAGTTTTTTCAGGAATAAATAGTTCTCAACTTATAATTTACCCTAGGTTGGTTTCTCATGCCTTGAAATGATAGTTTTTGACCATTTTGTCTAGCTTTATAATATTTTTTTAAGTAGGGAAATTGTTGACCTCTTCATACCTGTATTACTGGAAATAAATTT
Organism: Zalophus californianus; assembly: GCF_009762305.2. Classification (NCBI taxonomy): domain Eukaryota; kingdom Metazoa; phylum Chordata; class Mammalia; order Carnivora; family Otariidae; genus Zalophus; species Zalophus californianus. The sequence goes on along the minus strand of NC_045596.1, from coordinate 54,318,225 downwards.
TCATTTATTGTTGGGTTTTTTTTTTTCTTCCTTTAAAGAATTTTATTTAGGGGGTAACATTATTGATCAGCATAATCCTGTTGAGAATTTGTTTTCGTTTGTTAGGACAGTTTTAGATTGGCTCTTACTCTAGGGACTGATTCTCACCTAGGGATGATTTTATGATTCAGTGGACATCTGGCAATGTCTGGAAACAGTTTTGGCTTTTCTTTTTAAGATTTTATTAGAGAATCGGGGGTGGAGGGGCAGAGGAAGAAGAAAATCTTAAGCAGACTGCATGCTGAGTGCAGAGCCTGATGCGGGGCTCAATCCCAGGACCCTGAGATCATGACCTGACCTGGAACCAACAGTCAGACGCTTAACTGATTAGCCACCCAGGCGCCCCTGGAAGCAGTTTTGATTGTTACAGTGAGTATGTGTGTGGGTGCTACTGGTACTTAGTGTGTAGAGGCCAGGAAGGCTGGTAAACATTGTACAATGAAACAGACCCTCCCATTTCCAACATTGCATGCCAGATAATTACCTGTTAAAATGGATCAGTAATGCTGAGGTTGAAAAACCGTGTTCTAAAGGCAAAGTAGCTTTCCTAAAGTGTGGCCTTTCTGTGTCTAAAGTAAAAGCCTGGGTTGTTCAACAAGGGCTCTCACTTGGTTGGTGAGAACCGTATCTACATTTTGCCCCTTCTTTCAGTGCACAGCTCCTGGTAATTATGTCTGGCCTCACAAAGTTTTTTTGTTTGCTTTTAATAGTTGTATATATTTAAAGTGTATAACATGGTGGTTTTTTTTTTTTTTTTTTTAAAGATTTGAGAGGGCGAGGATGAGAGAGGGAAGGGTCAGAGGGAGAAGCAGACTCCCTGCTGAGCAGGAAGCCCGATATGGGACTCGATCCCGGGACTCCAGGATCATGACCTGAGCCGAAGGCAGTCGCTTAACTGACTGAGCCACCCAGGCACCCCATGGTGTTTTGATATACATAGTGAGACGATTACTGCAGTCAAGCTAGTTAGCATAGGTCTCCTCAGTTTCCATTGTGCATGTGTGTTTGCATGTGTGGCAAGAGCACCTATAATCTGCGTTCTCAGCAAATTTCCAGTACATAATACTGTATTAACTGTATTTGTCATACTGTACATTAGATCTCCAGAACTTTTCATCCTACATAGCTGTGACTTTGTACTCTTTCAACAACCATCTCCTGATTTCTTCCACTTCCCTGCCCTCAGTAACCACTGTTCTACTCCTCTTTTATGAGTTCAACTTCTTTAAATTCCACATAGATAATTTTCCAGAGAAGACATATAAATGACCAACCAGGTGTATGAAAAGATGTTCAACATCACTAATCAGGAAATGCAAATCAAAACCACAATGAGTTATCACCTCACATCTGTTAGGATGGCTGTTACCAAAGGATAAAAGGTAAGTGTGGATGAGGAGATGGAGAAAAGAGAACCCTGTTGGTAGGAATGTAAAGTGGTACCACCTTTATGGAAAACAGTATAGAGGTTTCTAAAAAAATTAAAAATAGAACTACCATGCAATTGGGTAATCACTCTTCTGGGTATATATCCAAAGGAAATGAAATCAGAGCTATTTGCACTTCTATATTCATTGCAGTATAATTCACAATAGTCAAGATACAGAAAGAAGCTGCCAACAGATGAATGGATAAAGAAATTGTGGCATATATATACATAGTAGATATTAGTCTTAAAAAAAGGAGAGCATGCCATTTGCAACAACATGGATCAATCTGGACTATATTATGCTAAGGGAAATGAGCCAGATACAGAAATACCTCATTGAATTTTGTCCTGCATATTTGCAATTTATTCAGCCAAACTCTAGGGCAAACCACATGTTGTAGCTATTTAATTAACAAAATAGTTCCTTACTTGCACTTGCCACATTTCAGGTGCTCAGTAGCCCCATGGTACTGGTGGCTGTCATACCGGGCAGCACATTAAATATTTCCATCTTTGCAAAAAATACATATTTCCATCATTACAGAAGGTTCTATTGCACAACACTGTTTTTGGGCACCATGCAGGTTTCTGGAGCTCTATTTTCAATGCAGTTTCCTCTTTGGTATCCTACTGCAATTCCAGCTCTCTCAACAGTCCCATGTTTTCTCTGCCCCATGAGACCACTGCTCTGTTTGAATTCCACTCCCTGTGCTCAGTTTTGGAAAGTGCCCCTAAGCATAAAATCAGGTGACTGTGCGTTAAGCGTCTGCCTTCGGCTCAGGTCATGATCCCAGGGTCCTGGGATCGAGTCCCACATCAGGCTCCCTGCTCGGCGGGAAGCCTGCTTCTCCCTCTGACCCTCTCCCCTGCTTGTGTTCCTGCTCTCGCTCTCTCTCTCTCTCTCTCTGTCAAATAAATAAATCTTAAAAAAAAAATCAGGTGACTGTGGAGCTAACCTTAGGCCTTTCAAGAACTGCAGCCCTGCACTGTTGTCCAATGCCTGCACATAGTTATATTTAATATTTTGCTAGTATATAGTTGTGCAGAGAGAATAAATTCAATATCCGTTAACCCATCATGGCCATCTCCCACAAAAGCTCATGATGCTTGTAATTATTTTTATTGTTTAATAATATTCCAGTTTTGTTATCCATTCACTTGCTGAATGGATGTACCTTTCATCCAGTTCCCCCCAATGGTTACATATTATATAACTATAATACAATGTCCAAAACTTTGCATGGGTACAATGTGTATGATTCTATGTCGTCATGTGTAACCACCACTGCAATCAAGATACAGAACTATCACCAGGAAGCTCTCCTTTATGCTGCCTCTTAAAAGTCACATCAGCTCCCTTTTTCCCATCACCCTGCCTTCTAGTCTTCTGGCAACCATTTATCACTGCCATAATATTGTCACCTAGAGATTGTTGCATCAATGGAATCATATAGAATATATGACCTTTGGCTTTTCTCACTCAGCTTAATGCCCTTGAGAACCATCCAAGTTCTATATATCAATAGTTCATTTCTTTCCATCATGAGTAGTGTTCTTTGGTATGAATGTGCTACAAGTAAAGATGGTATTGTGTACCTGTTTTTATGTAAATAAGTTTTTATTTCTCTGGAATGTGCAGAAATACATATGGTAAGTTTTTTTTTTTTTTTTAAGAAACTGCTAAACTATTTTCCAGAGTGGCTGTACTGTTTCACATTACCACTATCAGTATATGAGATAACCAGTTTCTTTGCATCATCACCAGCATTTGCTATTGTCACTTTTTTTTTTAGCTATTGTAATAGGTAAATAGTGATATTTCATAATTTTTATTTGTATTTCTCTAATGATGTTGAACATCTTTTCATATGTTTAATTGTCATCCATAGATCTTCAGTACAATATCTCTTCAGGTCTTTTGACCATTTTCTATTTGGATTTTTTTAATGTTGAATTTTTATCATTTAAAAAATATATACACCCAGGGGTGCCTGGGTGGCTCAGTCAGTTAAGCATCTGCCTTTGGCTCAGGTCATGATCTCAGGGTCCTGGTATCGAGCCCCACATCAGGTTCCCTGCTCAGCGGGGAGTCTGCTTCTCCCTCTGCCCCTACCCCCTGCTTGTGCTCTCTCTCTCCTGCAAATAAGTAAGATTTTAATATATATGTGTGTGTGTGTGTATACATATATGTATACACACACACACACACACCTAGAACTAATACAATGTTATATGTCAATTATATCTCACTAAAACCGGAAAAATTTATTTCTAAAATTTTTTTTTAAAGATTTTATTTTTTTAAGTAATCTCTACACCCAACATGGGGCTCAAACTTAAAACCCCAAGATCAAGAGTCGCATGCTCTACTGACTGAGCCAGTCAGGCACCCCTGGAAAAATGTATTTTAGATATGAGTCATGTGTTGGATATGTGGTTTGCACTTATTTTCTCCTAGTCTGTGGCATCCCTTTTCATCATCTTAATGGGATCTTTTGAAGAGCGAAGTTTTAAATTTTGATGAAGTCTAATTTATGATTTTTTTATAGATCATGCTTTTAGTATCAAGCACATTATTTTATTATTAAGGTATACAACTTGATAATTTAACATGTATACATTGGGAAGCAATTACCACACAAGTTAGCACATTCATTATTACCTCACATAGTTACCATTTTTTTGGATGTTTGATAAGAACACCTAATATCTACTCTCAGTAAATTTCAAGTGCATAATACAATATTGTTAACTATAATCATGCTGTACATTAGATCTTCAGATCTTATTCATCTTATAACTGACATTTTGTTCTCTTTGACCAACATCTTCCCATTTTCCCCACACCCGCCCCCCAACCCCTGGCTAGTACCATTCTACTCTTTAGGAGTTTGATTTTTTTAGATTCTACATATAATGAGTTATACACTATTTGTCTTTCTGTGTCTGGTTTATTTCACTTAGCACAATGTCCTCCAAGTCCATGTTGCCAATGTGCCAGTATCTCCTTTTTTTAAATGCCTGAATGATACTCCATTTGTGTGTATGTATGTGTGTATACCATAATTTTTTTGTCCACCCATCAGTGGATACTTAGGTTGTTTCAGTGTCTTGGCTACTGTGAATTATGCTACAATGAACATAAGAGTGCAGATACTGCTTTGAGATCCTGATTTCATTTCCTTTGGCTATTTACCCAGAAGAGGGATTATTGAATTATATGGTAGTTTTATTTTTATTTCTTTGGGAATCCCCATGCTGTTTTCCATAAAAGTTGTACAGTTTTATATTCTTACCAACAGTATACAAGAATTTCCTTTTCTTCACATCCTTGCCAACACTTGGCAATTTCTTGTCTTTTAATAATAGCAATCGTAACAGATGTGAGGTGATAACTGGTTTTGATTTGCATTTCTCCGATGGTGATATTGAGAACTTTTTCATATACTTGTTTACCATTTGTAGTCCTTCTGGAAAAATGTCTTTTTAGGTCCTTTACCCGTTTTTAAATTGTATTTATTTTATTTTATTTTTTTTAGTTTTGCTATTGAGTTATATGAATTCTTTGTGAATACTTTTTCCGTAAGTTGCTTTTTATTTTGTTGAATTTTTCCTCTGCTGTACAGAAGTTTTTTAGGTTGATTTGTTTATTTTTGGTGTTTCCTGTGCTTTTGGTGTCAAATCCAAAAAAAATCATTGCTGAGACTAATTTCAAGATTTTCCCTGTTTTCTTCTAGAAGTTACAGAGTTTCAGGTCTTATGGTTAGGTCTTTATTTTGAGTTAATTTTTGTATATAGTGTAAGACAAGGTTTTAACTTCATTATTTTGCATATGGATATCCAGTTGTCCCAACACCATTATTGAAGAAGTCAGTTTTTCCCCATTGTGTATTCTTGGTACCCTTGTTAAAGATTAGTTGAGTTTATATGCATGGATTTATTTCTTGGCTCTCTATTCTGTTCCATTGGATTATGAGTATTTTTATGCCAATACCATACTGTTTTGATTACTGTATCTTTTTAATAAAGACAACTTGAAATCAGTGTGAGGCCTCCAACTTTGTTCTTTCTCAGTATTGTTTTGGCTATCTGAGGTCTTTTGTAGTTCCATATGAATTTTAGGGTTGTTCTTATTTCTGTGAAGAATGCCATTGGAATTTTGATAGGGATTGCATTGAATCTATAGATGGTTTTGGGTAGTATGGTCATTTCAACAGTGTTAATTCTTCCAATCCATGAATAAGGAATATCCATTTATTTGTGTCTTCCTCAATTTCTTTCATCCTGTGGCTAAGAGGGGCTGTAGCTAGGTTATGGGACTATTTCAGGATCTGCAACTGGACTGAATTTGGAAATGTATGCATGTGTCTGTGTCTGTTTTTTCTCTTTTATAAGAGTTATACATTTGTTTAGGTTTTATATTTAAATGCTTTGGCCAGAATTATCCAGAACAAAGTTTTGTCTCTGATTTTGAAAGTAATGTATCTAGTTGTACATTGTTAAGGTACTTGTTTAAGATAGTTATTTTTAATATTCTTTTCAGTGTTAAGGAATATTCTTCTGTTCTCCTTTTTAAAGATTTATGAAGGAAGTGGGGCTAAACCTTATATCATGTCAAGGTTCTTGGCTTATATTAAGAAGCTTAATAGGTAAAAACTCACTGCATAACAACATTAGGATAGTAGTTGGCATATGAGGTTGACAAACTCATTTCCTTCCCACCAAATCTTTTTGTGTTCCTTTGCCAAGCTTATGATGGATGAAGATGAGAACAATCTCTAAGACTGTTTGAGTGGGCTTCTACATGCACAATTTTACTACTTCAATCTTCCCAGGCTTCATATTATTCTGATATTACTTGCCCTTCTGGAACTCACAGGTAGTTATTTTTTGGGCATCCTGATTACTTTGTAATCAGGCCATAACATGCAGAACATACATGAAAAGAAAACAATGATAGTTTCCTTATTTTACTATTGCTATATTTTTCCTCTAGTGGTCTCTTGAGAATAGGACACAACACAGCAAAAATTTTTTCCTCAGCAATCAAGATACAGACCCTCTTCCCACATTGTCATGTAAAATTCATCAGAGTTAAGGGCCTCAGACAAATAGTAGTTACAACAGCATTAGGCTATGAAACTCTGAGCTGTCATTGCAGTTGGATTTCTTCCCAATGAAAGATCGGCTTTTAGATCAGCTCTGTATGAGTGAATACTTTTTGTTTTCCCTCAGAGAATCCTGCACATGGGAGCAGAAAATGCAGGTTACAAACCACTGATGCTATTTATATGGAAGACTTACATAGTATAAGATATCTTACTAGGCTTTTAATTTCTGAGCATTTTCTTCCTCTGTTTGCTCCCTAAAATCTTAGCAAAAACATTTGCTAGTTAGAATATACTTTCTTCTTAGCACAGAGTAGGTCTTCAAAAGCAATGTTTCACATGATTCAGATGTGGGTAATATAAAGAACATTTTAATAAAAACCATTTTAATAACGTGTCAGAAGGTTACTACAATTAGTGGAGTTATAAAAACATTTCAACAAAGTATAATTTTAGGTATTTTTAATTTATTTTTTATTACGATTATATGCTTAGTCATGTTGCCTGGTGAGCCAGAGGGAGGGAATATTCTAGATACCAAATTCTCACTCCAGTGAGGCAGATCAAGATACCAAGGAATTATTAGTAGTCTGGAGGATGTAATTTAACAAATGATAGATGCTGAACTTAAAAAGAATAGTTATTTAATATTTTTGTCCTGCCATCTGCATTTAATTACAACCCAATTGTAGCTCATACACAGCTGCTTAATTCATTCAGTAATCCAAAAGTATTTACTGGACACCTGCTATCTGATGATTAAATGACATAACTGAAGGTTTTTGTAAACAATAAAGTGCTATAAAAATACAAGTAATAGTATACAATACAATAGTGAAAACCCAAATAATCCAATTAAAATGGACAGAGGATCTGAATAGATATTTTTCCAAAGAAGACATACAGCTGGTCAACAGGTGCATGAATAGGGGCTCAACATCATTAACCATCAGGGAAATGCAAATCAAAACTACAGTGAGATATCACTTCATATGTTAGGATAGCTATTATCAAAAAGACAAGAAATACATGTTTGCAAGGATGTGGAGAAAAGGGAACTCTTGTATGTTGTTGTGTACTGTGTACTGTTGTTGGGAATGTAAATTAGTTCAGCCACTATGAAAAACAGTATGGACTTCACTTAAAAAAAAATTGAAAATAGAACTACCATATGAGGGCGCCTGGGTCGCTCAGTCGTTAAGCATCTGCCTTTTGCTCAGGTCATGATCCCAGGGTTCTGGGATCGAGTCCCACATCGGGCTCCCTGCTCAGCGGGGAGCCTGCTTCTCCCTCTGCCTGCCACGCCCCCTGCTTGTGCTCTCTGTCAAATAAATAAATAAATTCTTAAAAAAAAAAAGAACTACCATATGATTCAGCAATTCCACTTCTGGTATTTATCTGAAGAACACAAAAACACTAACTCATATTCATATTCATTGCAGCAATATTTACAGTAACTAAGATATGGGGCGCCTGGGTGGCTCAGTTGGTTAAGTGACTGCCTTTGGCTCAGGTCATGATCCTGGAGTCCCAGGATGGAGTCCCGTATCGGGCTCCCTGCTCAGCAGGGAGTCTGCTTCTCTGACTCTCTTCCCTCTCATGCTGTCTCTCATTCTCCTTCTCAAATAAATAAATGAGATCTTTAAAAAAAATAAATAAATGTCCATTGATAGATGAATGGATAATGAAAATGTGATATACACACACACACACATACACACGCATACACACATATTCACATACATATACAATGGACTATATTTCAGCCAAGAAATAGAAGGTAATCTTGCCATTTGTGACAGACAACATGGATGGACCTTAAAGGAAATACTGTATGATCTCAGAAGTGGAATCTAAAAAACCAAAAATAACCAAAACCAAGCTCATAGATGTAGAGAACAGATTGGTGATTGCCAGGGGTGGTGGATGGGAGGTGGGTGAAGTGAGTGAAAGGGGCCAAAAGGTAAAATTTTCCAGTTATAAAAGAAATTATGAGTATGTATTGTGCAGCATGATGATATAGTTAATGCTGTAGTGCATTGTTGAGAGTTGCCAAGAGTAGGTCTTAGAAGTTCTCATCACAAGAAAAAAAATTGTATGGTGACAGGTGTTAACCTAGGCTAATTGTGATCATTTTGCACTATTTCCATATATTTAAACACTATGTGGTACACCTGAAACTAATATATGTCAATTATACATCAGTTTAAAAAATGCATGGTAATGGTTCATCAACTGTAACAAATGTAACACTAATGTAAGACATTAATAATAGAGGAAACTGTTCTGTCAGAGGAGGGGGCATATGAGAATTTTTTGTACTTTATACTTAATTTTGCTATATGCCTAAAACTAAAGTCTCTTGATGATGATGATGATGATTATATGAAAAGAAGCAGCAGCAGCAGCAAGGTAAGTTTGTTGTTGCTATTGAATACAAGACAAAGTATCCGAATATTCTGTAACTTTAGTCATGCCTAGTAGCTAAAAAAGAATTGATAAGGTTTAAGAAACTTAGAATTTCTGGTTCAAGATAATAGACTAAGCACTATATTTTCCCCCCAAATGGAGCAGATTGTTGAGCAGTTCCTGGTTTGGGTTTTGGATCCTGGGAAGTAGAGCAGAGTTTGTTGTCCTCAAAAATAGATACAGAGGAAAATTAAAAGAGGTAGCTGAACTCATGGCTTAAAATGCTGAATACTTTGTGTCCTTATTTTTTCAAATGGCAGCCCTGTCTGCCTGTTGACTAGCTCCCAGGCCACCTACCCTGCAAGGAATCCTGCCTGTTGACAAGTGTCATCCCCCTACATGAAACCCACCCACCCCTTCAAATGAAAGGATTACTAGGGAAACAGAACAAACAAACTTCAGAGGAAAGCCACACAGGAGGGGGGAAAAAAGTATGGAAAAAATCAGGATTAACTAACACAACAACCAACAAGAGACAGAGAAACAATTCATATTGAGAGAAGAAAATGTAAAAAAAAGTAAAAATTCTAGTTAGTGTCTTCATAAGTATTAAAGAAAAAAATTGGATCCATAAAAGAAGTATCACTGTTGTTGAAAAAAGAGAAAAAGCTGTTAGGCAATAAGAGTTGTTAGAAATTTAAGTATTCAATAGGTATGGTAAATACTAGAAAGGACATGGTTGAAAAACCAATTGGCAATCTAACAGAGATAAATAATAAGTAAACTAAAGAGAAATATAGAAAATTTAAGGGATGTGGTAGATTTAGCAGGTATAGCATTAGTAGAAATTCTATAAAGAAGGAGCAGAATCTGGAAAGGAGAAAAAAAAATAATGGAAGACAATTTTCTTGGGCTAAAGAAAAAGAAGAGTCTTCAGATTGAAAGAATACCCTGAGAGCCAACAGGAAAAAAATTTGAAAAGATGCACCTGGAAACATTTTGATAATACTTTCTGAACTCTTAAGGATAAAAAGGAAATCCTAAAAGCTTTCAGACAGAAGTAGAACAAGATCCTTACAAGGAATAAGAATCAGCTCAGACATCTTATCCACAATAGTGGGCTGTATAAGACAAAGGAAAATTCCTTCCAAGTATGAGATAAAATGATTTTGAACTTAGAATCTATACCCGGGCACATAATCAAGTGAAGGTAAGACAGATTGTCAAAATGTAAACATTAAAAAAGTTTGTGACCAGTGGACATCATATGAAGAAAATTGAGAATATACTCCAGAAAAAAAAAATTTTTTTTACAAAGATGAATTCAGAAGATATTAGAAATAGTAAAGATTGGTAGGTCCCAAGAGACATTTCTTTGACTGTTACTCTAACTTGATCCTACTCTGAAAATTGTAATATTAAAATTATATTGTAAAGGGTGTTTTTTTAGTTTTTAAATAAATTTATGTAGAAGGCCCAGAGATATAATTTTAGTTACAGATCATAGTGTAAACTATCATAAACTTAACGCAAGAAGGTATATCACTAATACAATTTGTAGATTTTCATTAAACCCTTTGTTCTGGGTCGCCTGCGTGGCTCAGTTGATTAAGCGTCTGCCTTCTGCTCAGGTCATGATCCCAGGGTCCTGGGTTTGAGCCCCCACATCAGGGAGCCTGCTTCTCCCTTTCCCTTTGCCTGCCACTCCCCCTGCTTGTGCTCTCTTTCTCTCTCTCTCTCTCTGTCAAATAAATAAAAAATTAAAAAAAAAAAATAAACCCACTGGTTCTGTGTGACTTTCCCCTAGGCCTGTGTTGGGTAGACAACAGGCAAGAGTTATCCACCCAGATTGCTTCAACTGTCATCTCTATCCAAATAAATGTTGAATCTGTATTTTGAGCTCTTACTTCTCACTCTTGGACTCTAGTCTATATTTCACACTGCCAGTTGATGTCTTGCTCTGGGTGTCCTAATAGAATCTCAAACTCAACATGTCCCAGTCTGAATCCATCATGTAATTCTGGTCAAATGCCCAACAAGCTTTTCCTTATGACTACTTATCTCTAATTAACAGTACCTAAACTGCTTAGGCTTGCAAACTTAGTCTTCCTAGATGCTTCTTTTCTCTTATACTCTTGTATATGATTATTATAAAATTCTATATTTCTACTTTTGTGCATTTCATATGAGATAGAACCCTTTGTATCCAGCCTTACCGCAGCCTTTATTGTTTCCTGCCTAGACAGTTGCATCAGCCTCCTAAACCTGTCTCCTGCCTTGTCTATAATATCTCCCTTATTATAGCCATACTACTTATTGTTATTAAATTAATAATCCTAAAGTATCCTAAAGTATAGACATAATTTAGTTATTCCCTTGCTCAAAATTTCCCTTGCTCAAAAATTTTCAGAGCCATTTAAAATAGTTTCCCACCACCTATTGCAGTGGTTCTCAAATTTTAGTGTGACCACACATGGGGAGGTAGCTACAAATGCACATGTGGGAGGCTCACTTACAGAGATTCCGATTTATTTAATCCGATTTATTTAATCAGGAAACTGTATTTTTAACAAATATCCCAGGTGAGTTGTTGAAATGCACTTATCCTCTGGACTAATATCCAAATTCTTTAGCTTTATAATCTTCAATAATTGGTTTCTAGAAAACACTTTTTACTTATCACCTTCCTACACATATACATGTTTTAATGAAATGAGATTATCCCAAGTTCTCCAAACACCAAATATTCCAGACTTCATTGATTTTCTTAATCTTTTATTTCCAGCTAGAATACACTGCCTATTAATTGCTGCTGGTTCCTCTCATTGTTATGGGTCTGTTTGAATAACACCCCCTCAATGGAACTTTCCCCACCCCCTGACCAGATGTGAGCTCTCCTTTCTTTAAATTTCCACAGTAACAGAACAGTGTAACCCTGCATGAGATTAGACCCAGGGATTTTTTTTTTTTTTTAATCTTAGTGAACAAAGACTGAAAAAGAAAAATATAAAGTCAAGGCTAGTGTTCTGTATCCTAAAAGGCAGAGGCTTAGATTTGTCTCTAAGGCAAAATTCACTTTGTTCTGGAATGTAAGTTGGGCTGGATGAAGCACCAGCCATGTATCCAGATTGTGCTTACATTACAATCCACATAGTGTTTCACAGAGAATTGTTCTTGATCTTAAGGAAAGAGAAAATTCTGAGTATGTTCAGATTTTAGTTCAGATTTTGCAAGGACTGCCATAACAAAGTACCACAGAGTGGGCAGCTTAAAGAAGATAAATTAATTTGCTCACAATTCTGGAGGCAAAAGGCCAAGATCAGTGTGTCAGCAGGGCTGATTTTTTACGAGAACTCTCTTGGCTTGTAGATGGCTGTCTTCTCCATGTCTTCACGTGGCCTTTCCTCTGTGCATGTCTGTGTTCAAATTCTTCCTCTTATAAGGATACCAGTTATCCTGGGTTAGAGCCTACTCTAATGACCTCATTTTAATTTAATTACCTTTTTAAAGGTTTATCTTCAAATGCAGTCACATTCTGAGGTACTGGGGGTTAGGGCTTCAACATATGAATTTTTCAGGGACACAGTTCACTCACGGAAGTGATTATAAGACACTACCATTTCAAACGCCTTACTATTTAGAGGAAATAAATTCACAACAGGATTTGAAATGAGAGATTAGCGAAAACAGTTTTGATGACACTGGTAATGCCATGAATTGTTTTAAATTTTGTTCTATTATTTAACTCCTTCAAGTATGTGTTTCAGCAATATAGTCATTATCTTGATTAGTCTATATTACCTAAGGACCATATTATACAACTTTTAAACTGTTCAGAATATCTTAAAACAAACCATGAAGAATCCCCCCTTTTCCACTACTTGATTTTCCTCACTTTTTTAGGTATGTTATTAGACATGTTTAAAACCATATCCAAATATTATGGCAGAATATAATTAACATTTCCAGTGTTAAGACCCAGAGAAGCATGACTTGTTAAGATCACAGAGTTAGAAATAGGCAGATTTGGGACTTTGAATCCAAATCTGTCTGAGGCCACAGCCCATTCCCTTCATCAGTGTATAAGGTTGTGTAGTGTCCCCTAAATTCATGCCCACTTGGAACCTCAGAATTGATCTTATTTGGAAATAAGATCTTTGCAGATGTAATTAAGGCAAGGATTGAGATGAGAGTGTACTAGATTAGGGTAGGCCCTAAATCCAATGGCAGTATCCTTCTAAAAGAAAATGACATCCAAGGACACACAGAGAAGGCCATGTAAAGATGGAGGCATAGATTGGAGTTATTCTAGTTAAGCTAAAGAAAGGATGTCAATAGCCACCACAAACTGGATGAGGTAAAGAAAGATCCTCCCCTAGAGCCTTAAGTGGGAGTGTGGCCCTGTGACACCACGATTTCAGGCTTCTAGCCACTAGAACAGTGAGAACAAACTTTTATTGTTTTAAGTCACCAAGTTTGTAGTGATTTGTTGCAGCAGCCTTATGGACAGTTACCCAGTTCCACCGCTTTCAATTCTTTTGAATATATACATAAGAGTGGAATTGCTGGGTTATCGGAAATTTTATGTTTAACTTTTTGAGGAGCCACCAAATTGTTTTCCACAGCAGACGCACCATTTTCATTTTTACATTCCCACCAGCAAAGCACTAGGGCTCCAATTTGTCTATATCCTTGCCAACACTTGTTATTTTGTGTATTTTAAAAATTATAGCCATCCAAGTAGATGTGAAGTGGTATCGTTTTCTTAGCCCTGTTTTTGCATCAAAACAATTAATGCATTGCAATTGGGCAACGAAGTTAAAGTAACTTTTTGATAACCAATGGATTAAAGTTAAAGTGGTTTGTAAGATAACTTCGTTTGTCAAAATATTAGCTTCTGCATCGCCACTGACTCACTGAGAAATCACATATCCAGACTCCCCACCATGTTAGAGATGTGTTCTCCCAGTGCCAGTCCACTCTAACCACACTGATGCTGCTTCACCTCTAATTCTACAGGGTGCTCCAATAGCAAGAAAGCACCAACATGTCTAAGCACTTTTATTTCTAGGTGACCCCAACCTAATTCTAGTAGAGTAAGAAACAAAAAAAAAATACCGGCTGATGTTATTGGGAGGGATATTGCAGCAGTTCACTAGAAGGAAAAGCTATAGGAAGTAGAGACTCAGGACTAGAATTTAAGATTCAGCTCTGGCAAGAGAACACTCTGGGTCTTTCTTTGTTCTCTCTCCATGTTTGTCTTTCATTGTCCCCTACTGCAAAATAGGTAGATGACCAGTTCTAGTTTTATACTCTTTCACATGCTGTGAGGCAAAAGACTATTTTTTGCAGTATCTCTATCAGAAAAGTCTTGGGGATTATTCTGATTTGCCTCACTCCACCCCCCCGCCCCCGCCCATTGCTGCGGTGGAGGATGGCTTTGAGTAATAGTGGGATAGTTAGTTTTATGTTAACTTGACTAAGCTAAGCAATACCTGGATAGCTGACATAATATTTCTGGTGTGTCTGTGAAGGTGTTTCTGGAAGCGATTAACATTTGATTGGTGAAATAAATAAAACAGATGGTCTCTCCAATGTGGGTGGACACCTTTGAGGGTCCACATAGAACAGAGAGGCTAAGGAAGGGCAAATTCTCTCTCTGCTTGAGCTGAGACATCCATCTTATCCTACTTTTGGACATTGGTGCTCCTGGTTCTCAGGATTTTGGACTCAGATTGTAACTTACACCATCAACTCCCTGATTCTCAAAACTTCAGACTTGGAATGACACACCACTGGCTTTCCTGGCTCCCCAGCTTGCAGATGGCTGATTGTGGTTCTCAGCCTCCATAACTGCAAGAGCCAATTCCTGTAATAAATCTCTTATCTATATCTACATATATCCTATTGGTTATGTTTCTCTGGAGAACGCTGATTAACACAAATAGTGTGCAAGGATGTACATGGGGAGAGAACAATACTTCCATTAAAGTTGTCTTACTCTGTTTAGGCTACTGTAACAAAAATACCATAGACTGGGTGGCTTAAACAACAGAAATTTATTCCTCACCGTTCTGGAGGCAAGAGAGTCCAAGATTAATGCATCAGCAGATTCAGTATCTGGTGAGGTCCCACTTCCTGGTTTGCAATAGAGTTCTGCTTCCTGTGTCCTCACATGGAAAGGGAATGGAGGAGGGGAAGCAAGCTCCCTACTGTCTCTTTATATAAGGGCACTAATTCTATCACGAGGGCTCCACTCATGACTTAATTACCGCCCAAAGGCCTCACCTCCAAATACCAACATATTGAGAATTAGGATTTCAACATATGAATTTTGGAGGGATACATTCTTTCTACAACAAAAGTGGACATCATGAAAATTAAAAACTTTCGTGCTTCAATGAACATCATTAATAAAAAGAAAAGACTCATAGAATGGGAGAAAATATTTGTAAACTAAAGTCTGATAAGACTTGTATCTTTGATATATAAAGTACTTCTGCTATTGAATAATAAAGAGACAAATAATCCAATTTAAAAATGGGCAAATAATTTGAAGAGCTATTTCCCCAAAGATGTTATACAAATGGCCAATTAATCACATCAAAAGATGCTCAACAGCATTAACCATTAAAGAAATTTGAATTGAAACTAATATACTTCACACCCACTAAGATGACTAATATAAAAAAGACAGATAAAGATAAATGTTGGGAAGGATGTGGAGAAATTGGAACTCTCATACACTACTGGTGGGAATGAAAAATAGTGCAGCTGCTTGGAACACAGTCTGATAGGTCTTTAAATAGTTGAACCTATGTTACCATATGATCCAGCAATGCTACTCCTATACACTCAAGAAAAATTAAAATATATATTCATGCAAAAACTTATATGTAGATGTTCATAGCAGCATTATTCATAATAACCCCAAAGTGGAAACACCCCCAATTGTATCAACTGATGAGTGGATATGTGAAATCTGGGATATCCATACAATGGTGTGTTACTTGGCCATAAAAATGAATGAAGTACTGTTGCATGCTACAATTTGGATAAACCTTGAAGACATTACGCTAAGTGAAGGAAGCCTGTCACAAAAGACCACATGATTTTGTTTATATAAAAAGTCTAGAATAGGTAAATCTGTAGACAGAAAGTAGGTTAGTGGTTGCCTAGGGATGGGGGTGGAAAAGGAATTGGAGGGTGATGGCTAATGGGTATGGATTTTCTTTAGGCAGTTGATTGAAAATGTTCTAAAATTTATGGTGGTGATGATGCCTGATGCACAACTCTGTGAATATACTAAGAATTATTGAATTTTGCACTTTGTATGAACTATATGTATGTGAATAATATCTCAATAAAACTATTTTTTAAAAAGTACCATGTCTGTCTGGTGGAAAAGCATTTATGTTTGAGTAGTGAGCTGAACCAGCCACTTTTTTCATGGAACATCATTTTTATCTGAGTGACTGACAGACAAGCTGTTATTATTCAGGCTTGGAAATTTGGCAGACATTTTTAAAAATTAATTAAATGAGCCTATAACATCATGGAAAACAACTGACAATCTTTGTTTCCAGTGATAAATTTGAGCTTTCAAGTGAAAATAGAATTTTCTTTGAAGACTCGGAGACTTGTATCTGCCATCTTGAACTTCACTTCTTCCTAAATAAATGTGAGTTTTTGATATGGTGTGGTGAAATGCGTCAACACTGGAAGATTTGCATAACTCAGTGAACCAACATATGTATATTTTTAAAGATTTTATTTATTTATTTTAAGAGATAGGGAGAGACAGAGAGTGTGAGTGGGGGTAGGAGCGGAGGGAGAGGGACAAGCAGACTGCGCTGAGTGCACAGCCCAATGTGGCGCTCGATCCCATGACCCTGTGATCGTGACCTGAGCCAAAATCAAGAGTCTGACACTTAACCTACTGAGCCACCCAGTCCCCCCAATGAACCAATATTTTTTAAATGAATCATGTGTGATGCAAAATCACAAAATAATATGGGTAAAAGATCCATTCAAAGTGTAAGAGAGACCAGTGGATTTTAACATAATGGAATTCAAAAAGTTCACTAATTGGGGCACCTGGGTGGCTTAGTTGGTTAAGCGTCTGCCTTCGGTTCAAGTCATGATCCCGGGATACTGGAATCAAGCCCCACGTGGGGCTCCCTGCTCCACGGGGAGCCTCCTTCTCCTTCTCCTTCTGCCCCTACCTCCTGCTTGTGCACTCTCTCTGTGTCAAATAAATAAATAAAAATCTTAAAAAAAAGTTCATTAATATTGCATTTCAGATGTAACATTACAACTAACATTTAAGATACCACCACTTACCAAGTTTTGGCATAGTATCAAAGAAGAATATACACTATAATCTGAAAAGGCTATGAAAATACTCCTCCCCTTTTCAACTAAATATCTGGATGACCAGATTTTCTTGGTGTATTTCAACCAAAACAACATATTGCAACACACTGAATGCAGAAACAGAGAGGAGAATCCAGCTGTCTTCTATTGTTATGCATGCATGTTTGTGTCTCCCCCCAAATTCCTATGTTGAAATCCTAATCCCCAATGTGATGGTATATGGAGTCTGTAGGAGGTAATTAGGTTATGAAGATGGAGCTCTCATGATGGAATTAGTGACTTTTTAAGAACAGACAGGACAGAATTCTCTCTCTCTCCCCCCACTTCCTCCTTCCCTCCCTGCCAAACGAGACATAGTAAGCAGGTAATGAATCATCTTCAAACCAGGACTAGGTCACAAGATACTGAATCTGCTTACTGTTGATGCTTTAATCTTGGACTTCCCAGCCTCCAGAACTGTGAAGAATAAATTTCTATTGTTTAAGTCACCAGTCTATGGTATTTTTGTTATAGCAGTCAGAACTAAGACATCTATCAAGTAGATATTAAATAGATTTGCAAAAACATGAAACAGTGCTACTCTTTTCCAAAAATTTAGTTTTTTTCCTATGAAATATTATGTTATGTTAACATGTAATGGGTTTATTGTTATTTTAAAAATAATTTAAATAATTTGGAAATAAGCATTTAAAAATTGTCTTTTAATTTCTAATACATTAAATATTAATAGATACAACCCATACAACAGTCTCTTTGGGGTCCTTAAATTTTTCAAGAGTGTAAAGGGAACCTGAGACCAAGGTATTGAGTAGAGAGAATGCAGTCTGCATCAGGGCATTCACTACACAGAAGGAGAGAAGGACCACCTTTTCCGCTCCCTGCATGGAGAAGAGAAGGAAGAGTTGTAGAATGGAGATAGGTGTAGGACTTATTCCCTGCCCCTACCTCAGGGTGTGCACCTGGGTTTGGGGGAAGAAAGACAAGTCAGAAAGGTTTGGGGAATTGCAGAGCAGAGTGCCTTTGTGCCAGGTTTTCCATCAGAGAAACTGAGGGAAAAGTCCTATAGTGCTTTCCTTCAATGTGAAGTGGTTGTGAGGGTTTACCCTCCTTGATTCCCTGAAGTCTGTGAGTGGCATGAAGAAGACGAAGATGGTTCGTATGTCCTTTTGGGGTATGAGGAATGTGTCTAGAAGCGTGGGACCAACTTGCTTGCAGGTAAATAGACCATAGCCAGGGGCCAGTGGCAGTCTCGGGAGAGTCACAGAGAACCAGCACCATCAGTGAGGATTAGGGCAAAGGCAGGTCCCCAGTAGTGGGGGAGACCACTGATATTGGCAATGTTGAGAGAATAGTCAGCTGAAAGAAGGATGCTCACAAAATGAGACCAAGGTGAGGTGCTGGGATACACAGAGATCAACATTGGGAGAGAAGCCTCTCCTTTTTTGTATAAATTTATCCTACACTCTTGGGGGGGGAACCCCAAACCTGGAAGAACCAAAGAGACTGAGCTAAATGGAAGAGAGGTTTTTGTTTTTGTTTTTAATATAGAAGTTACTGTGAATGGTTAACTTTTTTTTTCCTGTTATTGAGTGGAAATGAAGGTTAGGTTTATTTATAAAAGAATAAAAAAAGTTACATCTGAGTTGTGACTCATTTCTCTCTCCACTAAATCTTCATTCATGTGGTAAGTCTGTGTATACTCAATGTTGTATCCCTAGAATTGAGGCTTGTGTTTGGTCACTCAATAGATGTTAATTGAATGAAGAGTAAACGGATTTGGAGAGCTTGGTTCTGTTTTATATTTGTCCTTCTTATATACAAATGTTTACGAACCAACCAGGCCAGACTGAGCCCAAAGCCCCATGGCATTCAAGCCAGATTTCTGCTCAGAGCCACACCCTGACTTCCTAGGATGCTCCAAGTAAAAGTTCACATCCTTACCGTGGCCATCTAACATTCCCCCACAGCAGCTCTCCTCTTTGATCTCCTACACCTCTCCCCTCCACTCACTCCATTCCAGCTACACTGGCTTCTCTGCACCTAGAATCTACAAGGCATGCTCTGCTTTGACCATCTTTCCCTAGATTCCCATGCATCTAACCCCCTCACACCTTTCTAGTCTTGGTTCAAATGCCACCTTCTCCTTGAAGCCTTCCTGTTTAAAATTGCAACATACTTGACCCACCCGGGAACACCTTTCCAGCTTTATTTATTCCCATAACACCTAGCACTTTCTAGTTCATAATATTTGTTTATATTGCTTATGGTCTGCCATTCCTTACTAAAATGCTCAATGAGGACAAGAATATGAATTTCAAAATCTCTTTTACTGCAAGAATATTTTTTGGCATAAAATAGGTTCTCAATACACATTTGTTGAATTTGTTGAGTTGAACTGAGTACTCATTGTTTACTGGAATTCCATTCCTAGCAGTCTCGCTGAATCTCCACTTTTCTGGCACACACCCCCATTTAGCAGCCCTGAACTGTGTACTCTTGTTCTCCTATTTTGACCTTTGGCTTTCAGACCTTTTCTAATCAGCAAGCCCTGTAGCTATTCAAGAAGTTTATCTAGAAGTATTATCTACCTTCTTCAAAACAGCTTCATTTTTATTCTCTGTTGGATCATCTGTTTTCTGGGAAAAGCCTTTATTTCCTTCATGTCACTGTCATTCTTCACAGCCCCCACCCCAGTCACACATCCAGGACATTGTTGGCAGCCTTGTCTTGTCTTGTCCGTCATGTAATCTGACTGTCCAACAAGTTTCACTCACTACAACGTTAGCATATTGAATTCTTCCATTTACATCGCAAGTACGCTTAGCCCAGCTGGATTGAGGCCATTCTACACACATATTTTTGGAATTTTTTTTTCTATGATGGTTGGGAAGTATAGGGAGTAGAGAGGAGGTGAGGAAAGATGGGAATTAGGCATAGTAATTATATGGTGAATTCAGGACCCTCCAAAGTCAGCATACCTTTTTTTTTTTTTTTATAAGAACTGACAGGGATTTTTGAAATCCATTGCTTTAAATTATAGAAATGAATAAACACAACCTTATAGATATCAAGTTCTTTCCAAGGTCACCAATAAGTAAGTGGTAGAGCTGAGAATGGAATCCCAGGCTTTCTATTTCTCAAACTAGTAGTCAGGCTACCCCCCACAAAAAAGAACAGGGAAATCATTTGCCTTCTTCAACATCACCACCTCTTTCTCTCCTCTCTTCATCCATTTCTCCTATTTTGATTGAGAGGAGTTTATAAATTTGGGTAATAACCTGGTCCTTAGGTTTAGCCTGAAGACACCATTGTAGGGAGTCACAGGTGGAACCAAAATGCAAATGTTTTATCTGATTTCTAGTTCATTACTTTTCCCACTGGAATGCATTATTTTTCTGTGTGACATTGAGGTTAATTATCAATTCCCAGTTACAACCTGTGGAGTTAAATGTACAATATCAGGTTAAAATATGGCTGGTATTTTGTAGAAAGTTTGTAAAAATGATTTGAATAAGTTTCCACGTAAATGTTATTAGCTTCTTGGTAAAATGGGGAGTCTGCTGTATTACATCACTATCCTAAACTGAATGGAAACGAACTTGAAAGTATTCATATGTTTCTCTTTTAAAAATTATTTTATTTTGTATTTTCTTAGTTTCAAGCATACATATAATGATTCAACAATTCTATACATTACTATCCATTGAAATAAATATATTCTTGATCCCTTTTATCTATTTCACACATTCCCCCATCTACCTCCCCTCTTGTAACCACCAGTTTGTTCTATTTATAAGTCTGTTTTTTTGTTTGTCTTTTTTTCTTGTTTGTTCATTTGTTTTGTTTTTAAATTCCACATATGAGTAAAATCATATAGTATTCGTCTTTCTCTGACTGACTTATTTCACTTAGCATAATACTGTCTAGTTCTGTCCACATCCTTGCAAATGGTAAGATTTCATTCTTTTTTATGGCTGAGTATATTCCACTGCATGTATATATCATCTTCTTTATCCATTCATCTATGAGTGGGCCTTTGGGTTGCTTTCATAACTTGGCTTTTGTAAATAATGCTGCAGTAACTTAGGGGTGCATATATCTTTTCAAATTAGTCTTTTTGTTTTCTCTGGGTAAATACCCAGTAGTGGAATTACTGGATCATATGGTAATTCTGTTTTTAATTTTTTTGAGGAACCTCCATAGTGTTTTCCACAGTGGCTGTACCAATTTGCATTACCACCAACAGTGCATGAGGGTTCCTTTTTCTCCACATCCTTGCCAACACGTGTTCTTGTCTTTTTGAATTTAGCCATTCTGACAGGTGTAAGGTGATATCTCACTGTGGTTTTGATTTGCATTTCCCTGATGATGAATGATGTTGAGCATCTTTTCATGTCTGTTAGCCATCTGGATGTCTTCTTTGGAAAAATGTTCAGATCCCCTGCTCATTTTAATTGGATTGTTTTTTCATGTTCAGTTGTATAAGTTCTTCATATTTTTTGAATATTAACCCCTTATTGGATATATATTTCGCAAATATCTTCTCCCATTTAGTAGGTTGCCTTTTTGTTTTGTTGATGATTTCCTTCACTGTGCAAAAGCATTTTATTTGGTATAGTACTAATAGTTTAATTTTGATTTTCCCCCTCCTTGCCTGAGGAGACCTATCTAGAAAAATGTTGCTATGGCTGATGCCAAAGAAATTACTGCCTATGTTTTCTTCTAGGGATTTTTGGTTTCAGGTCTCACATTTAGGTCTTAATCCATTTTGAGTTTATTTTTTGTGTATGGCATAAGAAAATGGCCCTGTTTCACTTTTTCGCATGTTGCTGTCTAGTTTCCCAGCACCATTTGTTGAAGAGATGGTCTTTCCCCATTTGCATATTTTTGCCTCCTTTGTCATAGGTTAATTGACCATGTAAGAGTGGGTTTATGTGTGAGCTCTCTGTTCCATTGATCTATATGTCTATCTTTGTGCCAGTACTATACTGTTTTGATTACTACAGCTTTGTAGTATATCTTGAAGTCTGGCATTGTGATACTTCCAGCTTTGTTCTTCTCAAGATTGCTTTGACTATTTGGGCTCTTTTGTAGTTCCATACAGATTTTCAGATTATTTGTTTCAGTTTTGTGAAAAACACTGTTGGTATTTTGATGGGATTGCATCAAATCTGTAGATTTCTTTGGATAGTATGGACATTTTAACAATATTGTGTCTTCCATGAGCATGGGCTATCTTTCCATATGTTTGTGTCATCTTCAATTTCTGTCATCAATATTTTATAGTTTTGAAGTACAGATCTTTAACCTCATTGCCTAAGTTTATTCTTAGGTATTTTATTATTTTTGATGCAGTTGTAAATGGGATTGTTTTCTTAATTTCTTTTTGCTACTTCATTGTTATAGAAATACAACAGATTTCTGTATATTAATTTTGTATCCTGTGACTTTACTAAATTCATTTATCAATTCTAGTTTTTGGTGGAGCCTTTAGGGTTTTCCATATATATAATATCATGTCATCTGCAAATAGTGAAAGTTTTACTTCTTCCTTACCAATTTGAATGCCTTTTTTTTTCTTATTCAATTGCTATGGGTAGGACTTCCAGTACTATGTTGAATAAAAGTGAGAGTGGGCATTCTTGTCTTGTTCCTAATCTTTGTGGAAAAGCTCTCAGTTTTTCACCATTGAATATGATGTTAGCTATGGATTTTTCATATATGGACTTTATTGTGCTGAGGTACATTCCCTCTAAAACCTACTTTGTTGAGGGTTTTTATCATGAATGGATGTTGTACTTTGTCAAGTGTGTTCTCTGCATTTATTGAGGTGATCATATGGATTTTATCTTTTCTCTTTTTAATGTGAGGTATCATGTTGATTGATTTGTGAGTTTGAACCCCATCTTTGCATCCCAGGAATAAATCCCACTTGGTCATGGTCATTTTTTAAAAATATATTGTTGGATTTGGTTTGCTAATATTTTATTGAGAATTTTTGCATGTGTGTTCATCAGAGACATTGGCCTGTAGTTCTCTTTTTTTATAGTGTCTTTATTTGGTTTTGGTGTCAAGTTAATGCTGGCATCAGAATGAATTTGGAAGCTTTCTGTCCTCTTCCATTTTTTGAAAGAGTTTGAGGAGAATAGGTATTGATTAACTCTTCTTTAAATGTCTGGTAGAATTTACCAGTGAATCCATTTGGTTCTGGACATTTGCTTGTTGGGAGTTTTTTTATTACTGCTTTAATTTCAATGCTGGTAATCATCTGTTCAAATTTTCTATTTCTTCCTGATTCTGTTTGGGAGGTTGTATGTTTCTGGAAATCTGTCTAATTCTTCTAGGTTGTCCAATTTGTTGGGATATAATTTTTCATAGTATTCTCTTATAATACCTTGTACTTCTGTGGTTTTGGCTGTTATTTCTCCTTCTTCATTTCTGATTTTATTTATTTGGGTCCTCTCTCTTTTTTTTTCTTATGAGTTTGGCTAAAGTTTTATCAATTTTGTTTATCTTTTTGAAGAACCATCATTGATCTGTTCTATTATTTTGTTTAGTTTCTGTTTCACTTACTTCTGCTCTGATCTTTATTATTTCCTTTCTTCTACTGGCTTTGGGCTTTGTTTTTCTTTTTCAGCTCCTTTAGGTGTGAGGTTAAGTTTTTTATTTGAGTTTTTTCTTATTTCTTGAGGTAGGCCTGTACTGCTATAATTTTCTCTCTTAGAACAGCTTTTGTTGCATCCCAAAGATTTTGGACTGTTGTTATTTTCATTTTCACTTGTCTCCATGTATTTTTTAATTTCCTCTTTGATTTCTTGGTTGACCCATTCATTGCTTATTAGTATGTTATTTAGCTTCCATGTATTTGTGTTCCTTCCAGGTTTTTTTTTTTTTAATTTCTAGTTTTATACTGTTGTGGTCAGAAAGTATGCATGTTATGATTTTAATCTTTCTGAATTTGTTGAGACTTGTTTTGCATCCTAGCATGTGATACGTTCTGGAGAATATTCCATATGAACTTGAAAAGAATGTATATTACACTTTTTTTGGATGGAACGTTCTGAATATATATGTTATGTACATCTAGTCCAGTGTGTCATTCAAAGCCACTATTTCCTTACTGATTTTCTGTCTGTATTATCTATTCATTGACGTAAATGGGGTATTAAAGTCCCCTACTATTATTGTATTATTGTTAATTTCTTCTTCCTCTGTGTCTTTTAATAGTTGCTTGAAAGTATTCAAATAAAGATAATGCAATTACATATGCTGGGTATAAAAATGGCAGATTGCAAAAAAAAAGAAAAAAAGAGGCCACAATCATCCTTCACTCTTCCCTGGATATATGCCCTTTGCAATGTGACTGCGCCAGCCCTGTGACTCGCTTTGGCTAGTAGAATGCAGCAGATGTGACAGTGTATCAAATCTGAGCCTAGACCTCAAGAATCCTTGAATAATTCTCAGGTAAGTTTCAAGTTTTGGCCTTAACAGACCTTGAAAACCTGCTCAGAATAAGCCAGAATGAGCCTGCTGAGAGGTGAGATACCGTGGATGGCAGAGACGAGTAGTCTCAACTGAGACCATCTTAGACCACCTTCTGGCCAACCCAGCAAATGACCGCAGATGCATGTGAGAGCCCAGTGAAGACCAGAAGAGCCACCGGCCGAGCCCGGTCCTAATGGCTGAACTGCGGGATTATTGTTTTAAGTCAGTATGTTTTGCATGGTTTGTTATACAGCTAACTGATACAGATTACTCAGCTAACCATTTGTTGTAATAGCATAACTGATCCAGGCTAGAAAGTCCTGTCTAGTGAATTCGTTTATAATGCTATCTCTAAGACAAAGCAGGGTGTTATTTCAGGATGGATGTGTCTGTGGTCCAATGTTCAGTTAGCACTTCAGTCGGAAAATTATAGATTTGCTTATTTAAGTTGTGGGTTCCATTTTAGCTTTAAAGGTCATCTCTGGTAGTCCTCTTTTGGAGCCATGGAAATAGGAGAAATTTTGTTTTATATGTGCTGGATACATAAGAGCATGTTTCAAGCGTGTGGTGGAAATAAAAGTGGACCAGAAATTATAGAACCTAAAGATTTTCTTGACCTTGGCACTGATACCCTGGGGTTGTGTCTTGCAGCTAATGCTGGTGACTGAAGATGAGGGTGATGTTAGGGCTCTCACCTTGTCAGCATTAGAATGAAGTGAAGGAGGTGAAGGAAATGGCCATCTGGATGTGAGAATGGAAAGTTAACAAAACAACAGCAGCAGCACACAACACTTTGTCTTCAAGGTAAGAAGTCTAAGTTGTGTTGATTACATCTTTCAAGGATATCAGTAGTTGTACTGATAAAAAGTAAGAATGATACATTTGCAGAGACTGTAGCTTCTAAGTAAGAAACCCACAGAACTGTGCAAATTCCAGTCTTCCTTTGTAAACTCAGCTGTTCCTCATGTCTTATGTCATTTATTACCACTGTATATGAAATATTTTCCCCTTTAAAAGGATACCAAGACTGAACTTTTGAGTATCTGGCATTTTGAAAAAAGGACCAAATGCAATCATCTGGTAGTTTTAAGTGGCAGCTTTAAATATCATGCTGAGATATACTAAAATTACATAATGAACAATGTATCTATCCAGCCTTTATAAAGATCTATTTAACTCAGTGCAGTGTGGAAATGAAACCACAAGGTGGCAAAAGAATGACTGTAATCTCCAAGGCTTTTTTTCCCCCTCTAAACTAAATGATGTATCCCGTATGAGCTAATTAACCCTGTCATTAATTCAATGGAAGGGTTAATTAGTTAAAGTTAGGCATAATAGTTACAATTTCCAAAAATATTTTAACCTTTTAATGATCTCTATTTCGTTTTTATCCAGGGAACACCAAGGAATGAGAATTTAGCTCGCCAAGAATAAATCCACATTTCTTTTTGGCTTAAGAACTAGAATCTAACATTTAAAGTCGATTACAATGAATAGACACAGAGCTCCAATATGCTAAGATCCCCCTGAAATTAAAATGAACTTAATTGTTTTACATTTCAGCCCCAAATTCTTATGTAAGGAGAGGAGATCAAAGAAAAGGGAGCATTCTTTTTTTGGAAGGAATTTGGAAAAAGAAGATTTGCAAGTTAGGTTTAACTTCCCACTTCAAATGATTGCCGAGGCAGGTCAGGTTAACACACGAAGAGGGAGGAACAGGAAAGGGAGGATGGAACGCAGGCTGAGCTAATGGGGCTGTAAGTGACGCGCTTTCTGATGCACTGCTATGGCCTTCCGTACATGATCTCTTTAAATCCTCTTCAAGAACCTATGAGATGAGGAACATTGTTACCATCCCCCTTTCATGGTAGAAGAAATTGAATCTCAGGGTGGTTAACTAACCAAAGATTACTTAACTAGTAGGTAGAACGGAAGTTAGTCTGAGTCCAGAGTTCATGCTTTTAGCTATTCTGCTCTACCACCCCTGAACACATGCTAAAATTAGCAGCGTGGCCTCAGGTTTTGTACTTTTGTAAGAAAATATGTTTCATACATAGCATAATATATAATAAACAATACACTGACACAATCTAATAAATAACATATACCATATACATGGTAAGCTTGACTGCAGTTTTATTAAAATATGTTTTTGATGTAGTTGACTTCTTTTTACAAAGGAATAGACACAGAGCTCAAATACAAGGGATAAAGAACAAATTAAAAGCCAGGGAATCTGAGTTGTTACTGGTCCATTTAGCAAAAATTTCCCAGGAGTATGTCCTTATTTTTTGAAACTGAAACAGTGCCACATCTTAATAGTTGCCCAGCTGTTTTGTGTACTTCCAGGAACAAACGGGGAAGCTTCCTCAAGGTTCAGGCTTTCAAATTGGCCTCTGCATGTATGTGTGAATATGTGAATATGTGTGTCTGAATGAAGTTGGTCATACTGAGAAGGAGACTGAAACTTCCTCTATCAAATAATTATTCCTATGATATAGGAACCAAATTGCCCCCCACCACTGTTGCTGGGGGGTACTTGTGAATCTTCGGAGGTTGGAAGGTTTTAATCAATCTTGGCTGAATAAATATATTCAGTTCTTCTGATTGAAGATGGCAAACTTTGAGCTACAAATTAAAATTAGAAATTTATATTTAAAAAGCCATAAAACTAAATAAGAGTGAATAAAATGCAAATAGTTAAATACTCAAATGATGTTTTTTTTTGTAAGTTGGTAACATTTATAACTTTGGAGTTATTAAAGCTTAAAGCTAGCTTAAGGCTTTGGGGACACTATACACAGAGACAGAGAGATAGAGAGATGGAGCAAGGGACTAATGAGGAAACTGCCATCCTCAAGCAAAAATTGTACCTGCTCTGGCACTGATGCCGTCTGTCTATGCCATCCTCTATTTCTTCTTCTTGTGTTAGTTTCTCCCTCATATTTCATAAGGACTTGGACACCTGCTGATAGTCTTTTCTCTTTGCTGCTGTTGACCATTCAATGGCCACTGGACAACTCAGCCAACACCTAGCCTAGTGGTACCTCTACCCCTGAGACATACACCTTTACCCACACTTGTGACATCATCATCATCTGGCATGCTCTGGGATGAATCTCTGTCTTATCCTCTAGACAGCTCACTTCCTTATTTGCAGTTTACCTTTTCTCTCATCTCATTGTGATCTCTAGTCTCTTGACTTTCATGTTTTCCTAAGTCTAGATATTAATTTTTTTCTACTAAAAATTCTTTTTATTTTTAAGAAGCAGCTATATATTTTTAATCTAAGGATTGGGCATACAAGAAGCATTTTACATAAATTCCTAAGGGATGTACATCCCTTGTACAATGCCTTTTAGTGTCATACCAATGCCTTCTTCTCTGATTTTTCCACCGAACTGCAAATCTCATTTTGCAGAACTTGGGATCAATGAAGCTAAATTCCCCATTCTGCATTCATTCCTCCACTCTCAGCAGTTTTTTATCCTTCCTCAAATTCTGTGGTATTGTATTTAATCCAGAACAGCTTTTTTTTTTAACCCAAATGTTACAGATTAGAAGCCTGAGGCTCAGTGACATGAAAAACTTGTTCCTGGTTCCCTGGCTAGATGTTGGTAAAGCCAAGTCAGGTTTTCTGAGTTCAGTGACTTTTTTTCCTTAGAAGTTTTTAAGTAATCTCAGAAAAAATAATAGACACATTTTATGTATGTTAATAACTTTTTTCCTGAAATTAAATTTTATTATTGTGATTTTTGATAATAGAAAAATGACCAGAGTATCAGCTGTAATCAAGGAAAGTTGCGTGAGTGTACATATTGCACCAGCAGGTGGCGCTCTGCACCTGTAATCTATTTAAACAACTAAAAATTTCTGAATAATGGTTAAGAGTTTAACTTTATCAAAGAATAAGACAACACACCATCTAATTTATAGTACCTCTAGCAATTATAGCTCAGTTGTCACATGTAGCACTGTGAAAGTGGATCAGAATAATTTAGAGATTAGAACCAAGGCTCTGGAGAGAAAATTTGGGTGTTTGGTCTCCTTGTGGAAGTACTTTAATACATAAGTTTTTCACAAACTACCAAACCATTTTGTGCAGGGAATTTCAATCCTTGGTTTAATGGCACATCAGGACGTCTCCAGTTATTTCAAAATGTGCCACAAAAATCTTATAAAATTATTATAATTCTCATTATCATAAGTAAAAATATAGATTTTAATGCTTTTAGGAAGGAGAGGAAGCAGCAACTTAGATAAATGATAGCTTTAAGAAGAACTGGAAGAATGCCTTTGCCTATCTAAAATATCTCCTTTATTGATTTGCAATAGTGCTCTAAATTAACATTTCCCCTTCTCTTCCTTACAGGTAAGGCTTTGAAGGACCCAGTAAACTGCAAATGTGTTATCTGGATAGGCTAGACCATTACATCATTCATACTTGTCAATACCACCACAACAGGAATTAGATTAACTTTAGTCATTTAATCACCTGGTAGTGATTTGAGTCCAAAGGACAAAGGCCAGAAAATCAGATGGAGGAGAGGATTAGGGAAGATAGATAGCTGGCCCTGAGGATGTCTAGTGTCCTGAAATCGTTGCTTTTGATAATGGTGTTCAGTCATATACATTTTCTTTTGTCTCTTTCTTTTCTTTTCTCCCTTCCCTCCCCTGCCTTCCCCCGTCACACCGCCATAACAACGTGAAGGAATCCTTGTTGACAAGTATATCCTTCAGAGGTAGCTTGGCTTGAGCTGTCTTGCTAATACTTTCCGTTTACCCACCTGAGAGGGCTCTTTGCTGGGTGAGGGACTGAAAGAGCGGGAGCCCAAGGGCGGGGGCCACCACAAGTATTAGGAGAAGCTGAGCTGGAGCAGATTTCCCACATCAAGGAACTCCACAGAACAGAGGCCTTGGCAGAAACTCTCCCCAGCCCCAGGCCTCTAAAAAAGTACGTACACATGCACTCCACAAGAGAGCTGGCAGTTGGACACTGGCCACCCAGAGGGCATGCGTGTCTTAGACACAGCGGCATCCGTAAATAAAAAGACGCTGCTTTTCTCTAACTCCTTTCCCTTGTTCAAAAAACCCAAGAGCTAAAAACAGAAGAGGAGGAGGGGAGGACTTCAAGAACAGAAAATTATGACCACTTAATGTTTATGTGCCATTGAGAGCATATGAAAAAAATATGACAAAGAATAAACACATTTTCAGTGTATGCAACGGTGCTGCCAGAGATGCTAGCTGAGCTGCAGCTGAACGCCGGCCACTCCCTGAGTGCTGAACACACTGACCTCATCCATTCATTTATTCACTCAACAGATATCAGCAGAGCTCCTAGAAAGTGCCAGCTACTGGAGATCGGATGGAAATAAAAACCAGATGTGATCCTTGTTGACAAAAACTTACTATTTAGCAGAAGCTACAGATAGTAACCAAATAATGATGACCATAAACTGGAAAAGTGTTTTGAGTGTTCTGATTCTTCAAGACCACATAAAAAAGTAATCTCACCTACAATCTCCATTTAGTATATTTTGGGGGGGAATCACGTCATTATTTTATGTATTGAGTCTAAAATATAGAAATGAGAAGGGATGCTGTCTTGAGATCAAAGGTAAATATGCTATGTCAGAGTCCCTCCCTCCCTCCCTTCCTTCCAACTGGTGCCTTACCTTCACCAGGTATTCTCCCTATGCTTGGCCTTCAACAAGGTAACTGGCTCCTGAGCCAACAGAGGGGCTGATCTGCAATCAGTGTTCCATGTGGGTTAACATTGATCAACCAACAAACAAACAAAAATGGGATCCTGGCACATAAACTCCCCGTGCTTTCTCTCTTCCAGGGACGACTCTGAGGAGTTGTTCATTTTTACAGTCTTTCCAGAGAAGTTCCCATAGGGAATAAACACCCCTGTGTTGAATTAATTGAACAAGGAGGCCATTAGACTGAGGTGGTTCTAATACCTTAGCGACCTACCGAAGCAAACCAAAACCTAAGCCTGGAATGCCTCCAGGTTAAAAAATTGAAACCTGAACACCACCAATCACTAACAGCCAGTGAGGCTTTCCCAAATAGTGCAACTGCTTAAACTATAGCCAATCAAATAATTTCCTTGCTTTGCTTCCACCTCTACTCTAGAAAAGTCTTTCCCCTGCTCCTCTCAGTGGAGCACTCCTAAAACCACTGCCAGTTTGGCATTGCCTGATTCAAATCAATTTTTGCTCAGATGGACTCTCAAAAAATTTTAATATGCTTCTGTTTATTTTTTAACACGTGCCCAACAACTTGCTGGCTGACTATGAAGTGAAGGTCACACAGTGGGGCATCCGTACGTCGCATCACATCCTTCCTTGCTTCCTTTCCTTTCTTCTGTACCCTCTGCCTTGGCCTCCCAGCCTTTAACCAAGGTATTACCATCTTGATTCTTGCCAAGGGTCTCCTTTCTAGAGGTCCCAGACTAGGATCGGGCGCTATTGGTGGGTGGTAATGATGTGAATGGTTTTAGAAATCTCTGGAGATTTGCAGACCATCCAGTGGAGAGTTTGGACAGTTTCCTGGTTAGTTTCTTTTCCACCTAGGGTTATGAGCACCTGAGCACAAGCATTTGTATTTTTGTCTTTGAATTCTCTGTCTCTAGCAGAGTCTTGGCACTCAGCAGGGATTCAGCAGATGCTATAGCTGATTTAAACTAAAGGACTGAACTATCTATGAGTCATTTATGTACATTCTGCTTGAAGAAAACTTTATACTTAAAATACAAATTGATAAGTAAAGTTAGTCAAAGAGAGATTACTTGCATCATAAAATAGCATCTTCAGGGAATTATATAAAATAAGGAAAACCTCTCGTAAAATTTAGTTTGTCAGAAAATTGGTTTATACAAACATATCTAGGATTGTGTTTGTTTCTAAAAAAAGCAAACCAGCAGGTATACCAGCTAGCGTCATTCATAATCAAAGATTGTTTGTGACAATACCGAAATGTTCTATAAAATGTGGACTTTTCTTGATATATGACAGAATATCTAAACAGATTATGAAAATATTCATATAAATATGCATGGTTAAAACAGCTGTTCAAAAACTGAAACCTTTTAAAAATGACCTGCCCTCTCTAACACATGGCTTAATAACAAATATTCATGTTTCTGTCCACTAATATGAAGTGCTTCTGATTTACCTCATTTCTGTTCTTTCAAAGAGTAACCATTTAAGTTAGGATCCAGAGGCTTCTACCCAGAGGCAGAGGGAGGCTCAGCGTTGAGTTCCTATGAGCTGGAGGGCTGTCTGTCCCAAAGGTGGGACAAGCTCAGCTCCAATACCAGGCTCATCTGCTTTCAAAGATTGGCTTTCAAGTTTTAAACTGTAACTTAACCACAATTCAGTCCCCTCCTTTATAAACTGATGATTAGAACACCCTCCTGATGGCTCGTTGCATGGATGAAAAGGGATAAAGTATGCAAAAGTGCTTAAGGGATAAAGTACGCAAAAGTGCTTTGTAAAGTGTAAAGCACTAGTTAAATGTGGATATTATTATTATTACTCAGGAAGAACACTTAGCTCATTGCTTAGTAATGGTGAGGCAAACAGTGTCACTAAATAAGACAATATAATGGTCTTAAGAGGCTCTAATTCAGTTTCTCCTTTTTAGTCAAGCACACAATTGCATTCTAACACTTCACAGCCTGAAATGGGCCCTGTGGAGGCTGATAAGGAAAATTAGAACAAGGAGCTATTTGCTCCCTCATTTTAATAACTGAGTCAAGGAGCAGACACTTCAATACAAAAAAAGAAGGAACACTTTCTCTTACTCAGTCCTCAGAAAGATAATGACTCCATTACAAAGCAGGCCTTCCTCAATAAAGGATGAGGTAGTGCTCCAGCAGAGTTTTCCCTGCATTTGAAGAAGGAGAAAGACACATCACTATCAAAACGAAGTGCCTTACATGTGTAAAATCAGACTTAGATTTCGTCACCATTCACAGAGGATGGTCATTTTCACAGACTTTTTTTTTTTTTTTTAATCACTGGGGATAAATGGGCCTCAATTATAGATATCTGCTGGGTATCAATGCCTTTCAATTGCATTCACTTTTATTTGTATATTGAAAAGGAAGAAAGGTTTTCCTTGATCCTCTTAGGGTATCTGGCTGGGTCTGAAAATTAAACTGACAAAGATTAATAGGAGAAAAGCATACAAATTTATAGAAGTTCTATGTGACATGGGAGCCTTCATGAAGGAAATGAAGACGTGAAGACACACACCTGAATATTTTGTGCTAGGTTTGATGAAGAGTGGGCAGTCGTGTAGAAATACAATAGGTCAGAGCATGAGGTCAGGTAGTAAGTGGTGGGAACTGAGCAAGTCCTGTTGCTTGGACTCTTCTTGGCGGCCCTTTGTCTTTGGAGATAAGCGTGTTTCTTTCTTTCTGATACAGGGGATGATGCCTCCCTCATGAAGGATTTTATGACCTGTTTTAGGGGAGAAGTTGGTAGGGGAGGTCAAAGTGACCTCCTTGCTTCTGCTTGTTTCTCAAACTCCCTTGGCTTAAAATATTCAATATGCCAAGGTGCCATATTTTGGAGTAGCGTGTCCCGGAATTCATCAATATACACTTACTTGCTTTCATCATAATTCCTAGACATAGATATAAAACTTTAACTGAATGTTAGTTGGGGAGAATACAAAATTTGTTCCTTGTTTAGGCAACATAAGAGAAACCCATGGCCTATGTCAATGTGTACAGGGGAATGTGCATGTACTTGGAGGCAGGTACATTCCTCCGTTAATGCTGAATCTCGGTGACTGAGAAGTTTGAAATAAAAAATAAAGCACTTGTAAGGAAACTTTTGAGACCAATGTAAATGTCTACCATACAGTGCCTGGAATATAATTCCATAATAATTCCAGATACCCTGGAATTATTTATGAAAAAAATGAATGGCATCTATAGTCTATAATGACAAGTAAAAAAGGTTTGTGGTAATACTTAGTTCCCAAAGATACAATGTTCTGTTTCAGATGTTTTGCTTGGGGAGGTGATTGCTGTTCTTACGTTTCAATGTTTTTAGTGATAGCATTTCCTACTTTTCCATTTAGCCTCAAATTGTAAGGTAATACAGAATTCTAAAGTCCAAGGGTTCAGTGCTGGAAAACCTTGGGAACAATTGGTTATAACGTATGCCAGGGATTCTTTTCATGTCCATGTAGAGTGAACGTGTGCACACATGATTTCAGTTCCTATGGCTGAAGCTCAGGGCAGCTGTGGTACCTTGTTATATGCCAGGCTTTCATTTGGCTCCTGGTTTGATCTTTTCTTGGCTGTGTAATTTGGGGCAAGTTATGTAAGCTCTCTGGGCCCACTAAAAAATTTGCTAATAGCACCTTTCTTATAAGGTTGTTGTGAAAATATAGACAGGTAATGTAGATAGAGCAACTCTATTTTTTATTTAATACTAAGTGGTCAGTCTTATCCAGTGTTTCAAGGTGAGGTTAAAAGAGCGGCTTTTGTGCCAACAAGTGACTGTTTTTATAGGCCTGTCCTTTCCCTGCCTATTCACTGAGAGTGATTCTAGCATAGTGTTCTTCGCTGACAAGGATGGAAACATTTTTAGAAAGATAGCAGGATAGTAGCAGGCACTATAACTTTTAAACATCACACAGGTAAACAGTCAAATCAGCACCTTTCCTCTAAATTCTTAGGACATTTTGAACTTAAAATTAATTTCTTGTGGCATATTGAAGAATCTGATTTTTATCAATCAGCTTTCCAGAATTCTTTTTATTTTATTTTATTTATTTGACACAGAAAGAGACAAAGCGAGAGAGAGAGCACTAGCGGAGGGAGTGGCAGGCAGAGGCAGAGGGAGAAGCAGGCTTCCTGCTAAGCAGGGAGCCCGATGCGGGGCTCGATCCCAGAACCCTGGGATCATGACTTGAGCTGAAGGCAGACGCTTAACAACTGAGCTACCCAGGCCCCCAACTTTCCAAAATTCTTACGCTGCTCTTTCATTGTGTATTAAAATGTAATTTTTTTTTATTAAAGAAAGTTACTATAGCTAATTCTAGAAGTAGAGACGTGAATAGGAAAACATGGAAAGGGCCTGTAATGTCCCAGTCCAGAGATATTGGACTATATTTTTCCATGATTTCTCTTTGTATCTCTAAATATATTGACAAAATGTGATTAAAATATACATATTATTTCATGACATTTTTCATCAACTACATCATGATTACATTTCCATTGATAAATGCTACAGTGAGCCATCCCCGATCTATGTTAACAGTGATCTTCCAGTGGTTCAACACTATTCTACAAGCTTTATGTGTAGTAAGTCATTTCCTCCTCAGGACAACCTATTTATAATAGTGTTACTATTATACCCATTTTATGGATGAGGAAATGAAGGGATGAGAGACTAACCTACTTACTTTAGGTTGTTTAGCTAGTATGTAGCAGAGCCAGGATTTGAACACAATTGTTTCCCTACTAAATTCTCTTTTCTCTTCTCCTTCAAAATGATCTCAATTTTATTTTTTCTCTAAACCACCAGCACTCCAAGGATTCCTCAGTGCTTTTCCACACATTTGGTGACAGGTTACCCATGTTTCCCTTCAAGGGAAGGAGACTATGCCACCCAACACCTGCCACTTTGGCATGTGGATTATGCCATTAGGCAATCAAGGCCAAGTAGACTCAGGAAAAGTTTTACCTCTCTCTTAACAGACTGAGAGAATTTAGATATGGGGCCTCGCCCAGAAAGACAGCTATTACCAGAGATAACTTTTTATCTGAAAGAAGTTTTATCCGGACGGTAGGACAAACACCTGATCACCAAATATTTGCTCTAAGAATCTGTCTGCACCCTTCAGCTCCTTGTGCACCCATGTCACTACCAAGATGCCTCTGCCATCAACTGTTCCTCTGGGCACAGCTTTCTTCTGCTAGTTTCTGCTATTGCTCCCTCACCCCAGGCCTCTAAGAAGGAAGCCACATTCTCCCTTTTGTTTCTCACTCCCAGGCCTCTTCTTCCTTTTCTCACAGTACAAACCAGGCTGCATCCTGGAGCAAGATTTCACTGAGTATCATGGATTGATGTACCAGATATCCAACACAACGGCTAATTGGCCGATTTAAACTGGCTTCTAGTGCTGCTACTCCCTAAGCTGGAGTACCCTCAGGGTCCTCTAGGGGGCTCCCTCCCTGACCGCTCTACTGTGGGTCTCCACGGACAGGTATCAACTCCAAGAATTTCCACGTCTTTGAGTTGGGATACTTGTCTCAGTCTAAGCTAAGTTACTAATTCTCATTTTCTGTCCTAAGTGGCCTTTCTCCAGCATGACTGAAGAGGAAATATCTACTTCATTTAGAGGACTCTTTCCACCCACGGGGGTGTGAAAATTACAGTAGGAAAATTATATTAGAAAAACATTATCAAACATCAGCAAATCTGAGGTTATTCAATCCTAATTAACATGGCATAAAGGACATCAAAAGTCCAGCTTAGTTTTATTTTCTGTTTTTTCTTGCATTAAAGCTTATTTCTACATGTGCTTTCTGCAGTCCTGTGGTTTTCACCCTGTATCACTTATAAGCAACTGTTCAACACACATCCTTTCAAGATCAGGTAGCAATTTGCAGCACATGAGTTATATATACAGAGATAAGACATAAGGTATTCATACGCAAATATTTTCCTTCATTTTCTTTCCTCCTTTTGTAAACACAATCAAGAGATAGAAAAACTGCAGTTTAACCATTAACAACAACAAAATTTACTTTGAAGTAAAAAAAAATCTAAATTCAGGTGATGTCATAGTGTCACAGCTTTCTTCAAGGCTATTCAGTGGATCCTTTCCTTAAATTTGTGTAATGAAAGATCATATTCAACATTTCTTAAAAACAAACAGAACTCAAAGTTAAAGTGAATTCTTAATCCTAGGTGGGTAGAACAGTGTTGTATCTTTAAAAGTTCATTTTCCCATGGGCGTCTGGGTGGCTCAGCTGGTTGAGTGTCTGACTCTTGGTTTTGGCTCAGGTCTTGATCTCAGGGTCCTGAGATTGAGCCTCACATTGGGTTCCAGCCCCACATCAGGCTCTCCATTCTGTGTGGAGTCTGCTTGGGATTCTCCCTCTCCTTCTGCCCCTCTCCCTGCTCATGCTCTCTATCTCTCTCTAAAGTAAATAAATAAAATCTTTAAAAAAAGGTTCACTTTCCTAGGTTATATTATCAAGGTATTTTTTAAAAAACAAAAATAAGCCAACAATAGCAAAACAAAAACAAATCCCCCAAAAGAACAATAAAATAGCCTACCCTCCCATTTCACTAATTAAACTTGGATATAATTAAAAATACTTTTAACAACATTTTTAATGATTGCATAATATTGTGTTGTATAGATGACCCACATTTATCAAACCATTTATTTATTATACATTTAGATTACTTGTAATTCTCCATTATTTTAACACAATACAGTATGTAATCTCAAAATATTACATAGACAAGCACACAGTGATTTTCTTCAGATGGCAGATTTAGGTGATTTTTATTTTTATTTGTTTAGTTTTATGAGTGAATTCTATAAAGCATCTAAGGAAGAAATAATAATAATAATTCTACACAAACTCATGCAGAAAAGTGAAAAGGAGATAGTAGTTTCCAATTCATTCTATGAAGTTGTCATAACTAGGTACCACAAGACAAGGATGTCACAAGAAAACTATAGACTAATATCCCTTATTAACATAGATAGAAAAACTCTAAACAAAAGCAGATTAAGTCCAAAAATATAACATAAGCATATACATTATGATCAAGTGTGTTTATCCCAGGAATGCAAAGTTGATTTAACATTCTAAACCAATTAAATTACATATTAACAAACTTGAAAATTAATATGATCATCTCAATAGATGCAGGAAAGTTATTTGATAAAATGTAACATCTACTGCTAATAAAAGTACACAGCAAAACAGGAATAAATGGGAATTCCTTAACCTGGTAAAGAGCGTCTATGAAAAACCTACACCTAATAGCAAAGGTGATGGTGAATGCTCTTTCCCTAAGACTAGAAACAAGACAAGGATTTCTGCTGTCATCATTTCTATTCAACCTTATAGTAGAGGTTCTAGCCGGTGCAAAAACAACAAGTAGGAAACATCCCAAATGGCCAAGAAGTAAAACTCTAGTATAAGATGACATTTCTGGGGACAGCTAAGATGGAAGCATAGTAGGAGGACCCTAGGTTTGCCTTGTCCCTTGAACACAGCTAGATAACTATCGAATCATTCTGAATACCAAGAAATTGACCCGAAGACCGACAGAACAACCTGCACAACCTGAGGGAGAGAAAAGGCCACATAGAGGAAGTGGGGAGACATGGTTTGGGGGAGAAAAGGATTAGAGTGTGCTGCAGAGGGGAGGGAGCCCGGGTGGCAGAGAAAGGCAAGAGAGAGTGGAGCGCAAGGATAACGCTTCCCAAAGCCATTGGCTGGGAAAGCAAGAGGGCCAGATTTTTGTGAGTTTTTGCAAAGTTAGTTGTAACTTTCCAGATTCACTTGTGTCTCCAGATTTTATGATGGCAGTTTTCTTGCAATCTCAGTTCTCTGATGGGTCCAAGAAAAGTCATTGAGTTTTAGTGTGTTTAGCTTTCCTGTTCTAAGGATTAGAGTGACAACTTCTAAGCTCTTTACATGTTGGAGCTGAAATAGGAAAATCTCTTTTTCCAGTTTTGGACAATTTTCCTAAACTTTTCTATGTATAAAGCTAGATCACAGGAGATGAGAAATAATTTCTGGCTGCTCTCCCACCTTTACAAAATGGAAACACTTTTCCTGCTTTCACAGAGCTCAGTGTAATGCACAGAAGAGACCATGTAAGCACCGGAAGAGAGGCAGTTGGTAGAGAGAGGGGCCTACGGGGTCATGGAGCACAGAGGAGGGCTCTAATCGGCTGTGGAGGATGCAGCAAGATAGGGGGAGGGCAGGCAAGGATTCAGGGAAGGGAGGATACCTAAGTTGGATCTTTAGGAGTTGCCAGGATGAAGGGGAGATAAGAGAGGAAGGGCGGTCAGGGTTTAGGGAAAAGCAAATGCAACAGCATAAAGATGAAAGGGAAAATGTCTTCAACGTTATTGCTTAGTATTTTTGAGTGCTTTGCCTGTTTTAGGCAATTTACTCCTATTGTTTTTGGGCTACTTAACTCAGGATGCTCTGCACCATGAAGGGAGTGTTTGTGGATCGCTTCTGCACCCTCCGCCCACCTCTTTTCAAGTTACCCTAAACCGATACAATCAGTAGCTTTATTTTCTATTGAGTTGTAAGTGAAAATGTGATACATTCATTTCAGTTATAATTTGTTTCTAATGTCTTAATTTATGAGATTATAAAATGAGGGAAATCCTTAATTTTCATGTATTATGAGAATTTGTTTTGTGAGAAATGCTTTAAACCTAATTAATGAGACTAATAATAGAACCATGCAAGTTGCAAGGTGTTCAGTTAACCACTGCTGCCCTCTGGGAACGTTCCCTGGACTTCAACGATCCATCGGAGGTTTTTGAGAACTTAAGGAGAGCTTCAAGCCCAACACAGGAGAGAACTGCCTAATTAGAACAACAGACTGGGAGCTGGTTGCCTTGAGCTCTATTTTTGCTTTAGTAAGTTTCTCTGTCTGACCTTGGGCAAATTGCATGATCTTTTGGGGGCTTTCTTATCTTTCAAATGCTGATAATACTTGCTTGATTTTAGGCCTTTTAAGGTCTTGGATGAAAGCTGTTTTATAAGCTTGTTGTATTATCAGGAAATGCCAGATTTAGAAGTTATTATTAACTATGGTAGGCGTGTGAACACACATCTGCCCCCCTTCCAAGATTAAAAAAAAAAGATCCCTCACCATCGGAGTTCAACTGCTGGGTTGCCATGGGCACAGTGCTCTTTTCGTGGTGTTGTAGAGAAGTTAACAGTCAGTAGTGACTCGTGGGTGGAAGTTGTGCTTTCACTGTTCTTTTCAGGTCAACATTATTTATTTATTGACTGCAGGCTTCATTATACTCTACTGGGTGGCTTTACAAGTGTCACCACAATGAACATCTGACATTGGCTCTTGTAACATCAAGCAAATGGCCTGACCAAAATGGGAATCCCACAAGATAAATAATGAACATACTTTAAAAAACAATGCTAAAATTATAGAAGAGAGAAAATAATCAGTTTCCACTGGGTAGCTTACAGCAAATATACAGTGCTCCCCTGAACATAAGCAGACACCCATTTATCATGATTTCTATAACGTTTAACCAGACTGGTAAATATTTATGCTGGTAGAAACAACATTCCCTTTATTTCATCTCATTTCACATTCTGTGAAAGTATGGTGCTTTTTTTTTTTCCATGATCTTATTTGTTGATGTTTTGAAAATAACAAAACAAAGACAAAATTATTACAAGTTATGCTACCAAATCCTTTGAGGCAAATGTTTCCAAAACATAGCAAGTTATTTGTTCCTGAACTCTTGCCTCTCCTTTTCCTTCTGATGCTGTTTGCTTATTTATGTGGAGCTACAAAACAGGTTAAGTACAAGGCAAGATGACTTGCTGACAAGCCATCAGAAGCCCTACTCTGAACCGCTTCTCTCACTGGGAACGGGCTGATATATGGGCTCACTGAGGAGTGTCTTCCTTCCACCATCAAGGACTCAGATACCACCAAATTTCCTCAGTCACACAAATGTAAACAGCCCTGGCAAAATTACAGTTTATACCGATTTATTCATTTAGATAGTAAAGAGTGTCAAGTATCTAATTTATATTGGGACGCACCACAGGCACTGAGAAATTGAAGATCGATAAGCTCAGCTCATAATTTCCAGAGATTTACATTATAGCAGGGGAAACAAACACCCAAACTGTGGAATTTGATTTCTAGGTCTTGCCAATCTATTGGTTAAATTTGATTAACTCAAATTCCTCTTGTTTATAGTTCTGATAACACAGAACCTGGTCGTTTTAATACCCACACCCTGTCCACTATTTATGGGGATTCTTTGAAGTGATTCACATCTCTTCAAGAAAGGTTCTCATATCTTCTTTAGTCATTCATTTTTGCCCTGGCCACTGCTGCTGGTGTCCCAGGGGAAAGATAACCACATTATCCTGGATATCTACAGATAGGAAATTGTCTAGGGTTCACTCCAGAATCATGGCTCTAGAAACTGGGTAAGTGGTGGTGGCACTAATCAGAAAGGGGCAAGTAAGAGGAAGAACAGAATTTGGGGGAAAGTTAAAAAGTGCATATTGTCTGTTTTGAATTAAAGGTGTCTGTCAGACACCAAATGGAGATGACAAATGAGTAGAATTACCGTTCTGTTACTGAGGAGAGAAGTGTGTCAATTTGGGATTTGTCATCATATACCGGCTGTTGATGGCATATTTGTTGAGATCGCCCTGGGAAAGCGTTTAGAGAGTGGAGAGAAGGATTATATATCACAGAGAAAAACAGCTCCAGCTTGTTGTTAAAACCATGTTTTGGGAGCTGAGAAGAGTGCAGAGAAGATGAAGAGAAAAGGTATCTTGAACTAAGGGGTTGAGGGAGCCAATATCAAGGGGAAAGGGCACACATTTAGGAGACTGGTTAGCCAAAGACAGACTCCAACAACTTCCCGGTTTTGCCAATGACTGCCCCTTCCGTATAGGGGAGAAAAGTTTGAAAACTGAAAGTTGGAGCAATTAGTTCCCTTGATAAGATTCTGTGGCTTCCATTGTCATGCTCCAGATAGGTTCATCCTCCTAAAACCAAGTCAAGCCAAACCAAACCAAACCAATATGACTTTTGTGTATGTATGTGTGGGAACAGTAATATTCAGTCCATTGCAACTACCAATAACTGTATTTACCTATGTGTTCCTTCCTCTCCAATCTCCTGTGTCACCTCTCGGAGTCACCAACATACTGATTTTTGTGACGATCTTTTTCTTGCTTAACAAAACTCCATGTACATCTATAGGCCTAAATAATATATTTTCCTTTGCCTATTTTTAAACTTTACAAAAGGGCATGCATCAAACTATATGGTGTCTCCTCCAACTTCTTTTTTTTACTTGACATTATGTTGTTAAAATTCATATATCATGCTGCCTGTAGTAATATATTTTATTGCTGTGCAAATATCCCATGATTTTTTAAAAATCTATCATATCTGTCATTGGGAATTTGGGTTGCACAGACATTTTTTACTATTATGAACTGTTGCTGCTATGATCATCTTGCACATGTGCAGAAGTTTCTCTTGAGGCATGTCAG
Organism: Zalophus californianus; assembly: GCF_009762305.2. Lineage (NCBI taxonomy): Eukaryota > Metazoa > Chordata > Mammalia > Carnivora > Otariidae > Zalophus > Zalophus californianus. The sequence goes on along the minus strand of NC_045596.1, from coordinate 54,276,068 downwards.
ACGGGATAAGCAGATTATGCTGTGATAACAAATTAACCCCTAGACGTGGATGGCTTAACACAACAAAGGTTGATTTCTTGGTCAAGGAGTCTCAGGGACCCAGGCTGACAGAGGCTACATTATTATGCATCATTAGATGCACCTTCAAGAATATGAGACCTCAAGAATATGAGGCTACATTATTATGCATCATTAAATGCACCTTCAAGAATATGAGACCAATGGCCATGGCAGAACTGCACTGGGCCTCTCAACCTCACAAGTGACAGATGACTTCTAGACACACTTCCTTTACCTAAAGGAGCCATATGGCCAACCTAATGCAAGAGAGGGAGGATGAGAACGGCAAGGGAGTAGGTATTGGAGTGTGCTCACTCTGTCTCTGCCACTTAGGAGTGAAGTTCTGGGTTGTAGGCTTTATGAATATTCAGTTTTTCAAGACAATGCCAAATTGTTTCCCAAAGTGTTGATGAAAATTTATACTTTCAATAGCAGTGTAGAAGAGATGTAATTTATTCTTTTAAAAGCATCTAACAAATATCTTCTCCCCGAAGTCCTTTTCTGGAGGCATTTTTTGTTTGTGCTTTATCTTTGTACTTCCAAGTAATGTGAATAGAAATATTCTTATGCCTGTTTTCCAGATAGAATAAGTGATGGGTTAAAACAAGCGATGTAGCAAATTTCTGTTGTTTTTCTTTGTCTATTCCATCCTTCCTTTGTTTTTGGTAATAGCACCTGATCTTTCATTTCTTGGGCCACGTCTCCCCACTGTATGTGGTTATGACTCTATCACGTGTTTCTATCCCCTCCCCTTCCTCTTTCTGACCAGAGGAAAGGGGATAAGATAGGGCCTGCATAGTTCAGATTATTTAATCTCTTTGCTACAGGGATTGGTTCAGGGGTGGGCCTGTGACCCAAAAGAGATAATCAGAGACTAATGTCAGATTTTGCTTATGGATGTTCAGAGAGAGACACTCTCTTTTAACGAGACAGAGTTGGAAGGCCCATGTGTACTGGAGCGGCTATTGGCTGTTGGCCATAGCCACCGTGAATGCACTGTCTGCAGAATAAGGCCAGTGCAGACAGTAAATAGAGGCCAAGCACAGGAGGCAGAGAGAGACACAGAGCCTTAGTAACAGTTCGATCTTGACTTAGCTGTGTCTGAAGACCAATCCCTGGACTTTTCAGTTATATGAGCTAAAACATTCCCTATTTTACTTACGTTCATTTCAGATGGATGTCTGGGGGTCCTAATCAGCTAGTTAGTGTAAGGGATAAGATTGGATTCTAGGTCCTCAATCTCTTGGTTGAACTGTCTTCCCACAAATCTTATTGTGACTCTTGGCTCTGCTTTGCTGGGCTAAATACTACCAGCTTCAGTTTTCACATTGATTTCTGGAGGTAGAGACCTAAGAAAATTTCGGTGCAAGAGGAGGCTTTAAGATTTTGAGGAACCATTTGGAAGGGTACATCATGAGTAATGTGTCACAGCACAAATTAATACATTAGACAATTTTGTCATTGTTCCCAAGTCTAGAAATTGATTCTTGAGTTCCTCGGTCCATGGCACTATAAAAAGTTACACATCCATCACCTTACATAGGATGGTGAGATTTCATCTTTGTACTTACCTCAAAGTGACAAATAGTTAATTAGACACATAAAACATTCTCTAACATAGACAGTTTTGAACTTGAAGTTTTGCTGCTGACAGAGAGAGGAATTCCAGAGAGTACAGGGGTCTGAACACAAAATAAATCCAAAACTCTCTCCAATGTCTCAATAACAGCCAAGTCAGCTCTGAGGCTAATTAATCAAAACAAATTTACAATTAAGCCCACAAAGAAGCACTAATTACTATGCTTGGCAGGGGGAAAATGTGCTGAAAAGGGAAACCTGAAAGCGAGAATGGAGAATGGTCTTGTCATGTCTTGTCAAGGGCATTGCTTCAGGACAACGGAATAGGGGACCAGACCTCTTGTATAGGTGAGGATGTCTCATCAGCATGAAGGCTGGAGATGCAGGCCCCCGCCTCCTGGGTAAACGCAGGGGATCTTGTACCTGTCCTCCAGGTTAAGGTCTGCTATCAACTGAATGTTTGCGTGTTCCCCCTCACAGCCCCTGCGTTCATATATGGAGGCCTAATCCCCAGTGTGATGGTATTTGGAGGTGGGGCCTTTGGGAGGTAATGAGGTCATGAGGCTGGAACCCCATAATAGGATCAGTGTCATTTTAAAAAGAGACAGGAGAGAGTTTGCTTCTCTCGACTCTCTACCATGTGAGGACACAGCAAGAAGACGGGCATCTGTAATCAGGAATAGGATTCTCACCAGAACCCAGCCATACTGGTGCCTTGATCTCAGACTCCCAGCCTCTAGAATTGTAAGAAATAAGTGCCTGTTGTTTAAGTCACACAGTCTGTTGTATCTCTCTTCATAGCAGTCTGAACTAAGATAAGGCCTGCTCCTTCCAGAAAATATGACTTTTCTTTTTTAGAATCTACCCCTTGATCTACATATGTATAATAGGGAATAAGGAATGCAGAGGCTTAAGGTTTTGGAAGATCCATATCTTTCCCAATCATATCTAGTGAATGGGGCTTATAGACCCCTCTTTCATTGGTTGTTTGCATTACTGACAGTCCCCTGCCTCTGAATTCCTAATTCTGCGTACTGAGGCACATTGGTCTCCCATGAAACCCAACCTGCTTCAGCTTCCAGAATATGATGGACTTGAAGCAGGTGTTACGTAGTTAACTTTGCTGCCACTGGTTTGGTATTGATATTTGATGGCATTGAGCTACGATATTGGCCGCTGTCTTTGGAGTTGTAGGACCTCTGTCTTGACTTTCAGTCCTGGCCTCTTATTTTGGGTTTTGGTTTCTTCTACTCTGTTTATTCCCTTTCCTCCCAAGCCTGCCTGGCTCCTGGAATCTTGTTCCCAAAACTTGGCAGTTATTGCTGATGACAGCTGTCTGTCTAATTCCTAATGCTGGTCGCTTAGTCTCTCAGCGCATATGGACTGACCTCTCAGGTGAGAGAGTCCTGCTGGAGTCCCCCCTCTTCCTTCTGAGGACATAGTTGTATGACATTATCTAGGTTCCTGTACAGGTAGGTGGGCCCATATGCCTGAGTTCTGGCTAATGGAATGTGAGGGAATGTCACTTCCAGACAGGCCCCCCAAATCTCCCTGGAAATCCTTCTTATCGGTTCTTTCAGTGGAAGTTTCAGAGGCTCCGGAGGAAGTGGAAACACAAGATGGAAAGATCCTGGTATGTGAAGGATTGTGCAGAGTACAGCCCCATGCTGACCCACCTTGCCCTAAGTCACTAGGTTATTGGGGTTGTTTGATGCGGCAGTGAGCTTGTCTTGATGAATACATCTTACCTTCATCCATTCAGGGAATAGATATCTACTGAGTACCTACAGAATGCTAGCTAGATTCTGTGTTAGATGCTAGGGTTTAATAGTGAAAAAAATATATATATACCTTGGCCTCACAGCTCTTATAATCTAATACCAATGACAGTGGGGATGGGGTGCTTACGGAAGGAGACAAAATCCAAAGCACCATGATCAACAATTTCAAGGAACTGATGTCTGTTGAATGTGATATGATTAAATTGAGTAAGAAAGATCTCCTGAAGTTTTGGACCTTGAATTGTTATTAAAGTAGAGTAGTATGTGAGTTAGTAAGTAGTTTATGTGAGTAAAGAGGCTCTTTTGGATAAAGTTAACTAAAAAAAATGTACTATATTATAGGGAAAGAATCAAAAGCTTACTGATCCTTACTAGATCCTAGCCAACATGCCTGTGCTTCTTTTTAATTCTCCTTACATTATAAAGTAGATATTATCTCTACTTTTTGTTGCAGACTGAGGCTCAAGGACAGTAAGTTACTTAACTGAAGTCACACAGCTAAAAAATGATAGAACTGGTGTTCTAATGTAAGCCTACTGGGCTCTTATTGCGCTATGCTATTTAGTTGGGTTGAAGTTATTGCTGTCATAGCATCAGGAATGAGACCAGCACCCCGCCCATTAGCCCACGTGGCAGGCTTCAGTCTTGGGAATGAAAGCAAGCACAGAGTCCTTCCTTCCCTGGAGAGATATACACTCCATTAGTTTTTCATTTGCCAGAAGCATCAGTTTTTTAATATTTTCTCTTTCCTTTTATCTCAGGGGAATATCAATCTGTACAGATTTATTATTAATTCCCTAGTAACATGCTTAGCTGCTCAAAATTTTTTACTGTTGCTTGTAAAAGAAGGCTTGCCTGTTCTTGAGATTTCAGGGACTTCGATCACTCTGGGATGAAATATCACCTTGAGGGATGTAAGGAGGAGAGGGAAGTACAGGAAAAAGTAACTCTCTCCACCTCCCACCCCATCTGCCTTTTCTCTGGAACAAACATCAGCCACTTTCTGGAGGTTTTCTTTCCATCAAATTAACTCTATGCTGTTTCTCCACAGTCCTCTCCTTCCAAGGAGTATCAAACTTATACTTAAAATAGCATTTATAGAGGAAATTAATCCTCAGGCAGAAGATTCTCACTTTCTTTTTTCAAGTTACTTTTCATGCCTCAAAGTCTAATTTTTAATTGATTAATCTGATAATTAGGATATCTTTCATATGTGGTTGCAACAAAGCATACTTTTGATTGTTAATCTGAGCTATTGAAAAATTTCCAGTGAAAATTTAGAAGAGTTAACTTCTATACACATTCACATTTATTTAACAAATATTGATGAGAGGGCCACTACGTGTCAGAGCTGAGCTCTGCCCCTAAGGAGCATATACGCTAGTGGGAAACAAGAACATTAAACAGAAAAACACACTGATAATTTTATAAAACTGTAGTCATAGTTAATTAAACTGCCTGAATTTGGTGGGATGCAAGCATGAGACCATTTCGTTTTTCTCTAGTTAGTGCCTTCGGTTATATTTGATGATTCTCCCTTTCACGCTTGTTAATGACCTTTACAGAGGGATTTCATAACTTTCTAGCCACTTTAGGGTGTAAAATACTCAACCCAGGCTACTATAGAAGTCTGCTCCCTGCTCAACTCACTTTTGTTTCCCTTTCCCAGCCCTGGCCTGACCTCTGGGGGGACAGGCCCTGGGGAGAGGGTCATGGTCTAATTTCCATTTCTTTTTCCTGACTTGGTCTGTCAGTTTGGGACCCATCAGTGGTGTGTGGGGTTGGGAGAGTGCTGGGGTGGAAAAGAATTACAGAAAAAGGGCAAAAGAGCTTTTAATCAGCTAGTGCTACGTGCGGTCCTGTCTTGACTTCTGATTGTCACTGTGGCAGCTCCCCTTCGGCTCCCATCCTCACCTCCAGTGGTGCACCTGATAATTGCCTGATGCTAGGGCCCCTCACCTGTAAGGCTGATCGCTCTGGGCGGCAGCCAGGCACCTCACTCTGGCCTACCTTTTGTAGAATCTGCCCAAGGAACATATACATGTCCCTGTCACTTTCCTTCCTCTCCTCTTGTACGTTGGTTTTGGTTGGGGGAAGAAAACTAAAAACCACCTTGAGATCTTTGAAGAAGAAGAATAGACTTTCACGGGTCTCAGAAATCATTTAATGTAATCTCATCAGTTGTTCCGTAAACGAACACTTTAGAGTGCAGGCATTAAGGGCGCTGGAGTTTGAATGAAATGAGCGCAGGTCCTAGTCTTGCTCCTGTAACTTTGCAAATTTTGTGACTTCATCAATGTTACCTAACTTTTCTAATAATAACACCAAAATCTCCTGAGTATGTATTATGTGCCAGATGTTTTACTAATTATTTCACCATTTTATCTTTTTATCTAATTTTGTCTTTAATGACAATACTAAGAGGCAGTTACAAATATCTCATTTCACCAATGAGACACTTGGAGGCCAGAGAGGATAAATAACTTGCTTAGGATGACACAGTTAGTAAGTGGTGGTAAATTTAATAATTTAAAAGTAAATTTAATTATCTAAACTGAGACAGTCCGAATCAAGCACTAGAAACATAATCATTTCACAATACCAGCCTCAGTTATGAGGAAAAGTAAAGAAAATAATTGGCATTTATATCATAAACCTGTGAGAATTAAATGAAAGGCAATATACCTAAAACGTGTGGCACATGAAAAGCAGTGGGAAATTTTAGCTAAAGTTATTTAAAATTATTTTTCATGTTGGCTGCTTTTAAATATGGAGCTACACTTAGCTCATCACTGCAGCTGAATAATTGCTTAAATGCCTTGGCTTGTCCTACAATGATTTTATCATCATTTAGTGTTCTAAATACAATTTGCTACTTATAAAAACTTTTATGGCTTTTTATAATTATTAACACACCATTTATAGTAGCTATAATGTTTTTTTCCTTTTGAAAGTTAGTTGTTGTAGCTTTATATAAACCCAGTATTAATCACTTGAGAGCTTCAACGCCAACTGCAACAAAATATTCTTCTACATGTATATGCAGAGGGATTAAAAATTTGCAAGCTCTTGTTCTATGTACATACATGGGGCAAAAGTGTCATATGTAGATACACACACAGTATGTGTGTATGCATTAGCATTTGACCGTATAGGGCAGAGTATAGTGAGCAATTTATCTCTCTCATTCCTCTGCCGGAACTTGGAAAACAATCTTTCCTATTTCATGTTAATCTATAAAATTGACACATATATAATAAACTATAGCAGAGATAAGCAAAGTCAAGTTAAGTCAAAATGACTCCCAAGCCTCCTAGAATTGACTTCGGGGTGACGGAATTAGTGCATGTAATTAACGAGGGGAAGTAGGTCAGCCATGGAAGCGCAGACAAGGGAGATACCCATCAGCAAGGGCTGGTAATTCTCATCTAAGCATTAACCAGGGGAAAAGGAGTCTCAGATCACACAGAATAATCTCTAACACCTGTGGAAACAAATACAACAGGCAATCCAGTCTGATGTCACTAATCCGTTGAACCAGCTAATACCATATTCATGATTTGTTCTTCCAGGTTGGTTTTCCAATAGAGGGAGAGTATAATAGTATTCTGGTGGGCATAACAGTTGTATTTTATAATATAAATTAATGAATGGGCATTCTGACTTTCTGGATCCCATTGGTGGGAGGTGGTTCTCTCTCTTTCCTTTTAGGACTAACCAAGTTTGAACCTGCCATCTTCATAAAGTCACTAAGCCCTGGACTTTGGTACATTTACCAAGTTTTGCTACACTGTAAGGCATCTTGGAGAAACTGCCTGTATTTCCAAGTGTATCAAACAATTTTTTATTTTTTAAATTTTATTTAAAATTTTTTAAAGATTTATTTTTTTATTTATTTGAGAGAGAGAGAGAGAGAGCATGCGAGCATGCAAGTGGGAGGAGGGGCAGAGGGAGAGAGACTCTCAGGCAGACTCCCTGCTGAGCACAGAGCCCAATGCCAGACTCAATTCCAGGACCTGAGCCGAAACCAAGAGTCAGACGCTTAACGAACTGGGCTGCCCAGGCACCCCTCAAACAATTTTTTAAATCAGGTTTCTATTTCAATATGTCTATCTCTTATAACATGTGGTTAAGACATTTAATTTTACTCTATGTGATAGTATAATCCAGTCCTCTGAGAAAGAATGCAGTTCTGACATCTGACAGTGATTCTGATGAACTTTATAGTAGGTGACACTCATTTATTTAACAAACATTTATTGAAAACCAATTATATACCAGATTTTCTAAAAGGCACTGGGTATATAGCAGGAGTCTGCAGATTTTTCCGTGGAGGGCCAGAGAGCAAATAACAGGCTGGTGGGCTTTAAGGTTGCTGGTCACAATTCAACTCTGCCGTTGCATTGTGAGAGCTGCCGTGGGTGGTACCTAAACAACTTACAAATTTTATCGATGAACGCTGAAATGTGAATTTCATATAATTTTTACTTGCTATGAAGTATTATTCTGATTTTATTCAACCATTTAAAATGTAAAAGCCTTTCTTAGCTCACAGGCCAGACAAAAACAGAGAGCAGGCTGGATTTGGCCTGTGAGTTTTATTTTGCCTTTGGTATATAACAATGGATAAAACAGATATGATACTTGCTTTTTGGGGCTTATACTCTAGTGATATATCGCCTTTGATTAGTTTGCAGAAACTTATGATATGCACGTGTCAGTGGCAGGGCCATCCTCTTTCTACTCACAGGGCATGACCCTAATGTTTGTGGGACCCAGAACAAGAACACCCATGAAGGCGCATAAACCGTAAGTCTAAATATTTGAAAGTTATAAATCAAGTTGGCAAAGTGGTAAATAAAACATGTTCTATCATATTATCTTTTTTAAAGTTTTATTGATATATAACATTGTGTAAATTTAAGGTATACAATGTGATAATTTGATGCATCTATATATTTCAAAGTGTTTACCATAATAAGCTTTGTCAACATACCCTTTGCCTCAGCTAATTACCATTTTGTTGTTGTTATTACGGTGAGAACATTCGAGATCTAATCTCTTAGCAACTTTCAGGTATACAGGTACACCACACTGTACATTACATCCCCAGAGGTTATTCCTCTTAAAACTGAACGTTTGTACCCTTTGACCAACATCTCTTTTTCCTTACTCTCCAGCCCCCGGCAAACTAGAGGACCAGATTCTGATTTAGAATTCTCATACTCTTTTTTTTTTTTTTTTTCTTTCAAAGATTTTATTTATTTATTTGAGAGAGAGAGTATGAGAGGGAAGAGGGTCAGAGGGAGAAGCAGACTCCCTGCTGAGCAGGGAGCCCGATGCGGGACTCGTTCCTGGGACTCCAGGATCATGACCTGAGCCGAAGGCAGTTGCTTAACCAACTGAGCCACCCAGGCACCCTCTTTGGAGCTCCACACCAGAATCCTGCAGCCTGGGACGCTACAGCCCCAAGTGCTGGCCTGCATCTGGCCCCGCCTTCTCTCCCCACTCTCAGCTCCATCCTCCATTGTGAGGGGCTTCATGTACATTCTTATTGACATCTTAACCTCTAAGTCCAAACTCTGACCATATCCATGCAAGCATCTTCCCTGTGGCCACCCCTTGGGTCTACCTGGGTAAGAGGCTGGGTATAGGTTCTGGAAACAGCTTTGGGACAGTAGGGTCCTTGGACTCTGGTCTAGAAAAGGGAAGGAGTTCAGGTTCCATGCGCCATATCTTAGTGGGGGAGCACAGCTGAAGGATGGTCAGGGAGGGGTCCTCTTAAGTGCAGGGTCCAGGAGAAGGGCCTCATGGGACAATGAAGGGATTGTCCATGCTGGAGGACAGCCCATCTTCAGAGGCCGTTCTTCTCACTTTTGTTTCACCTGTGATAAATGTTCTCTGTCTCCTTCCTACTTTGGACTTCTCATTCCTCTGGTCTGTCCTTTGTTTCCTGTTTGAAACACCATCCTTCTTTCTCCCTTTTCCTCCTGCCCAGAATCAGCTAGTCTTTTGGAGGCACTCTGGATGAGATCCAGAATCTTTCTCTGACATTTGTTCTAAATGCTCATTTGAATCTCTTTTTCTGCTCTAGTGTGTTTGATGAGAAAAAGTAGCACTTTGCTACAAGTAAGAGAAAGGGGGAGGGGAATACCTAGAGCACAATTAGATTAATACTTCGAGATATGACCATGCTATATGTATTATGTTTCCAAAGGATTACTTATTCATTATTTTACAGAATAAATGTGAATTAATATTTCTTGATTTACAAATGCTGATAAACTATGAAAGAAGATATCATTTGAAGCAAAATGTGAAGGAACAAAACAGCTGTACATTTAACAATACAAAACACTGAGTGCTTTGAATGTGTCAGGCACTAATGTAAGCATTAATATACATTGATTTATTCAATTCTTTCAACCCTATGAGATAGGTAATATATTAGTATCAATTTTACAGATGAAGAAACTGAGGCACAGAGAAGCTGTGTAAGGTAATTTTCCTAAGGTCACATAGCTAGAAGGGGGCGTAGCCAGGATTAAAACTCAGGCAGTTTGGTTGCATCCTTACTTTGGTGTTAAAAGCTATTAGTATGTATTCAGATAGAGAACGGTCAGATGTTTAACTGTTTATCTTTAGAGATCAGCTTTTAGCCACATCTGCAGAAGCAGAATTCAGTCAATTTCCTTAGTGGTCCCTCTGAGGTTTCTTAGAAACTCTCCTTGTAATGAGGCAGTGATGACTTCCCTTGTTTTTCCCATGGTTGGAGTTTGTTCAGTTAGGCCATGGTCACCCTATTTCTAGAACTTTCCATTTCCAATTGCTTTCCTTTCTCTGGGGCACTTACCCACTTTTCCTTACCACTTGTTCCTAAGACTTGCAGTTGTGAAGAGCTTTATATTCAAAGTCAAGGAAGCTGAGAGCTGCAAAGGCTTAGTTGTTCTTGTTCAGTCTGTTTTTTTTTTTTTTAAGAGACAATTCTTCCAAACTTTTTAACATGGTTTAAACACGTATCATAAATAGAAACTATTTTTAATAAACAATAGTTTTGTTTATCTGTAGGCATATTTGGAATGGAATAACTGGAAGTTGTTTTTGGTTGTTGTTTGTTTTTAAGTAGGCCCCATGCCCAACGTGGGGCTTGAACTCATGACCCTGAGATCAAGAGTTGCATGCTCTACCGACTGAACCAGCCAGGCACCCCTGGAAGTTGTTATTTTTGAAAATATGTGAGTATGATTATTTGAGATATCACCCTTCTTTAAGGTTTTCCAAAGTAAGCATAAATCCTTGAGTTTTGTCAGTCTAGATGATTATCCATGTGCTTTGTTTTTTAAGTAAATAATTTACCCAGGTTCCTTACTAGTTGTCAAATAAATCAGATATAAAACAGTGATGACTTATAAAAAATTTCAAAACAGACTAAAGAAAAAAGGATCCGACCCTATTACTTGCTATGACTTAGAGATTATGGACATTAGATTTCATTTAAACATGAGCTCTTTGTGTGCCAAATAAGCATTTTTTCATAAGTAGGTTATAAAATAATGCATTTATTGAAATTTATATGTAACTACAGGCTAATACCTCACAGAAAGTCTGCTTCTTGAAGTGTGAGTTATTTGGTTTAAAACATCAGTCAGCACACACAGAGTTGTGATATTGATAACACAATCATACCTCAAGAACAGCAGAACTTCGTATTTGTCAGTGACCTATCACAAAACTGTTTTTGGGTTTCACAGTATTTCAACAGCATTAATAGCATGCACCATAATACTCTCTTTTTGGATTTTTTTTAATATTCAGTTTTAAGATGTTATTGATTATAAGATGCACCAATTTAAAAAGAGCTTTACAGAGAAACATTTCAGCATATCAAATATGCACATCAAGTGTGTGATTATATCTAGATTTTAGAAACATTACAGTGTGAAGAAATCTATGTCTTAGAATTGTGGGCGCCGGGTGGCTCAGTTGGTTAAGCGACTGCCTTCGGCTCAGGTCATGATCCTGGAGTCCCGGGATCGAGTCCCTCATCAGGCTCCCTGCTCAGCAGGGAGTCTACTTCTCCCTCTGACCCTCTTCCCTCTCGTGCTCTCTATCTCTCATTCTCTCTCTCTCAAATAAATAAATAAAATCTTAAAAAAAAAAAAGAATTGAAGCAGTGTGGCAAATCTTACTAAAAAATATAATAAGAAGAATAGCTAAAATGGTTAAACAATCCCCTCAAACCCCATTTCTCCATTTTAATAATAATATTAATGATAAAGATAGCATCAATTGAGAGCTTTCTATTTGCCAGAATTGGCAAACACTGACCACAGATGATCATATTTAATCCTTACATTAATTCTTTCAGGTGGGTCCCATTATTACCCCTGTTTTAAAGATACAGACACTGTTTCAGATTTAGAGATGAACATTGGGAGTGGTATTTACCTTTAAAATACATATATAATGGCTAAATGCCCATTTCCCGTATGTTACCCCGATTCACATCCATCATTACCCTACTGATAAGATACAGAAAACAAAAAGATGGGACTTTATTTTTTAAATTTTATTTTATTATGTTATGTTAATCACCATAGATTACATCATTAGTTTTGGATGTAGTGTTCCATGATGCATTGTTTGTGCATAACACCCAGTGCTCCACGCAGAACGTGCCCTCTTTAATACCCATCACCAGGCTAACCCCTCCCCCCACCCCTCTCCTCTCTAGAACCCTCAGTTTGTTTCTCAGAGTAAGATGGGGTTTTTTGATAACTGCTTGTGGGTGCCTAATTTTGGAGGAGGAGGCAATAAAATCAAATTTTATGGCAAAATGTGATGGAGCTGGAAACAAATCCAGGCGGTCTGGCCCCAGACTCTGTATGTGAAACCCTCCATGGTATTCTCTCACTCAGATAAATCAACCTTCATTCTGGTTCAAGCTTTCACTGAAATAGCTTCAGGCTTCATCTTTTTAAATTTGAAATGAAGGTGAGGGTGGGTGCATTCATGTCATAATCTTAAACCACATTTCAGATCTTACTCAGATGAAGCAGAATCCATCATAACTGCAATTTGATGGCAAATGTTACATCTCTCTCAGCACTCCGTTTTTACCTTTAACATCTGGTTTTCTTTTCAGGGTCAGATTTTACATAAGCCACACTACCCTTTCCTGCTCCCAACAAGTCGTCCTTGTCTTCTTCTTTTAAAAATTATGTCATGATATGGGGCACCTGGGTGGCTCACTTGGTTGAGCGCCCGACGCTTAATTTTGGCACAGGTCATGATGTCGGCATTGTGAGATCAAGTCCCCTGTACGGCTCCACTCGGGGGGTGGGGGTGGCGGGGATCTGCTTGAAGATTCTTTCTCCCTCTGTCCCTCCACCCCCCCAAGCGCGCGCGCACTCTCTCTCTCTCTCAGTAAATAAATAAGTAAAATCTTAAAAAAAATTATTTTGTGAGAGTTACTACAGATGAAAGAAGAGGACATGAACATCAGGGCTGAACAAATGAACAGACGCTGAGTGGCCAGGTAAATTCACTAGTTTTGTGATTTACTTCACCTTGTCAAACTCATGGTGGGGGTGGGGGTGGGGGAGGGGGAGGTGGGGGTGGGGGGGCCAGGGGTGGGGAAGGGATATGATTCAAATTCAGTCTCAGCAAAATTAAAAATTACTGTAAATCGTGGAGTTCTGGGGTCACTGAAGAGTACATGAAATCTCAAATATTGAATGTTCCATTGCCAAAGGCTTACTGCAGTGTTTCTGTCTCTGTTGGTTCAATGCTAGCCACCACTGTGGAATGATGGTCGAATTCGCTGATTTTTGACATTAGGTATTTTAGCCATTCCATTTTATGATGTATAGTTCTATGTTTGACTTTATCTGCGAGGTAAGAAATAGAAATAAAATGTCTACAGTAATTTTGACCTGTCTTACGATATGAATTATTCCTTTGATTTTAGCTTTAAAGAATAGACTTTTGAGTCTGTTTTATCTTTATTGGCTTGATGATTTGTTTCTGGAATTAGAATCTGACTTTGCTTAATATCTACTAACATAGGGCAACATCCTTTATTTATATCATAAAAGGTGACAAACAGAAATGTGTTTTGATTAGCAGCTGCCCTCCAAGTCACCCCCACACAGAAACATTTCTAGTTAGATCACACCCCTCCTCCTCGTTTAATCAAACTGGATACCATGTCCCTACTTGAAGTTGAAAGAATTTAGTGCTGAAATTTCAGCCTGGGTTTTATTTACGAACCAGTTGCCTGTGAAATATGCATAGGCATTTGAAATTAGTAATAATGAGTTGAATACATACGTATTTAGAGCAATGCGTGGAGCATTTCCTGACTTTTCTTGTGGTTAAGGCAGACTAGGATGGCAGAAGCTTCCGACAACTGCCATTACCATTCCACATTTCTCTTTTATTGCCCATCAAACATGTATAGATTTAATGACCTGGAGAGGGATCAGTGGAAATTCTTCACAGCACTGCATGTTTATTAATGGGCCTCCTGTTCATTGTGATGTGTTAGTGTCAGGATTATGCCAGTGGTATTGCAGGAGGCAATTAAGGGTTTCTTTATTCCTGATAAAAAGGAAATTAGTCACTGATCAGCAACACAAAGCAACTCAACACCTTGGCAAGTGCATGCGGGAAGGAGGAAAGCAAGGGCTACAAAGAGGTTAGAAGATAGGGAGACGTTTGTCAGAGTTTGCTCTGTTAGAGGACATCACAAGGAGGAACAGCAACAGGGGCTGTGAAAGAGGAAAGAAAGGAAAATAATGAAAGCAAAAAAAGAATTGGAAAATGGATTGGATTGGGGGTCTTTACCATGGTTCTTGAGTTCCTTTGGCAAGAAGAACATTAGGTTGATTCAATTAAATTTATTTCAATTTCATTTAAGAGGAACTTCTTGATCAGTTATTTCTGAGTCTATAGAGGTTCTTTGGGGCTGTAAGAGTAAAGTTTAATCCCTGCCCTCAAATAACAGCAACAACAATAAAAACAAACAAACAAACTTAGAGAAGAGTTGATTGAGGGTTGGGGCTGGAGGTCCACCATCTGATTCAGGTATTTGACAAGCATTTATTGAGGAATCATATCATGTGACTCCAGCACTATTTCCTTTCATTACACAATTACCTTTATTATGGACTGAGTTGTGTCTTCCCAAAATTTATGTGTTGATGTTCCAACTCCCCAGTGTTTCAAAATTTGACTGTGTTTGGAGATAGAGTCTTTAAACAAGTAATTAAGATTAAATGAGGTCATTAAAGTGGGCCCTATTCCATTATGACTGGTGTCCGTATGTGAAGACAAGATGAAGATGTGGACACACACAGGGAAGACCATGTAAGGCACAGGGAAAAGGTGACGGTTCCAAGCCAAGGAGAGAGGCCTCAGAAGAAACTAACACTGTTCACACCTAGATCTTGGTTTCTAGCCTTCAGAACTGTGAAAAAATAAGTTTCTAACCTACAGTATCACATTCAGATCTCAGGATCATACTTTTAGAAAAACACAAACATGTAAGAACTTGTTCCAAAGAGGGGGAGTCAAGGATGCTGAAGGACTCAGCAACATGCCACGTCAAAAATGGCCTAAAGGGCTACAAGGTGTCTTTCTAAAGATAGCCATCTTCATTTGAAGAGAAAGGAGGGAATAGACTGTTTTTGAATCAGTCTACAGGGAAGAAATAAGACCAAGCTCTTGGAAGGATAGATTTAGTTTCAAGCATGGGCAGCTGAGACACAGGGGGAAAAAAAAAGTCTTTAAGGAGTTTTTGGGGGGTATTTTGGGGGTAGAACTATATTTGCTTTGCTCACCTTTATCATAAAACATGAGTGGATTTCTAGCCTTAAATTATTGATGCCAGGTCTTGGAAGGCAGTTCTGGATCTGCTATCCCAAATTGCATTTGTGTTCAACACCAACAAGGCAACTATGAGGGGCTCACTTTGAATTTCACCTGGTTGGGCCATAGGCCAAGAGTCACTCCATACCTAGTTGTCTTCAGTTGGCTCTCTGTTGGTTAATTAAGAGAAAAATTCATTCCCCAGAGGCCAGGTTTCTTTCTCCTAAATAATTCTATAGCTTCTCTGTCACAAGAGGGAAAAAGTCTGTTCATAAGGAAGTGTGGATGCTCTGTCATTAGGTAGAGTGCATATATTGTTTAGTATTAAGCGCCAGAAACACAGGCCTCAAGAAGGAATGGAAATGAAAACCTTATGCATAGTTGGGTATCCCCTCAGAAATGGTAAATGCAGAATGTCAAAATTAAGCCCTTGCTTCCATCGTTCTTCCTCTTTGGAGAAGCCTGGAGATCAGGGGGCCTCTGTACTCCTTGTTGGACAAACAGGCAGCCCCAGGTCCCCACCAGCCCACCACTCTTGGGGAGGCATTCCAGGTCCAATTCTGCGAGTGACCAGGTTGGTGGGCTTTTATCTTTGGTCTAAGCCACATCTTCCAAGTTGCCTTCATTTGGTATTACAGGTGATATTTTGATTCTTCTTCTGTCGTTTCTTTGTTTTACTTCCCAAATTATTTAATTTGAGAAACATGGGCAGGAAAGAGACATTCTAATTTTGGAGATCCCTCAGAGTTCCAGTAGGTACCCAGAAATAAGGTCCGATGTGAAGCTGTTCTATTATTGTACCATAAATATCAACTATTATCCTATTAAAGTATATGACTTTTCCTTTGGATCAAGTGGGACAGTAGATCAGGAAATCTGTGATTTTAAGAATTTGTCCTTTAATTTTAATGGATCTCAAGAAAATGTTCATTATGTATGGAGTCAGCAATTTGTCATTATCCTCAGCAAGGCAAGACTATGACTTTAGAAGCTCTGAGCAATGCAAGACTTTGATTCTCTGCCCCTTCCCCTCCCTTATGTGCTAAAAATTATAAAAAAAAAACCCCACAGTATTTGAACTATAGAGGAATAGGAATAGCAATAGCAAACTTGCACCAGCATTTATTGAATATCAAATATTCATAATCAAAAATTAATTTATTCACTTCTTAGAGCAAACCTATGACATAGGTACTATTCTCATGTCTCTTTTATTGTTCATGGTAGACCTGGGGTGCAGTCCCAGATGGACTGACTCCAGAGTCCATGCTCTTAATCATGCTATACTGCTGTTGCTGCTAATAGTAATAGTAGTGGTAATAATAATAATAATAATAGTGTAAGGGTATTTGACAAAGTTCCATTTATTTCCTCTATGGTAAATCTATTACTGATTTTGAAATGTATAATTCACATATTGAATTCTTAAAAATCCCCCCCACCCCTACTTGGGTGCTCTTGTTTGGTGCTTGGACTTTAAACATGTTCTTAGTTTAGCTATTGGGTAATCCAACAGTGGCCCTGAGTGAGGACTTGAAAAATCTGCACTGTGCATAAATATAACAAAATCTAATAAGAAGGTCTATTGGGTGGAAGAGAATCCACTACATCGTTTGCCTCCAAAGCCAAAAGAGGAGCAAATGACTTGTGAATCTCTTGACTTTTGTAGCATTTTGAATTCACGTAATTAAAAAAAAACAAAACAAAACAAAGGAAAAAAAAAAAAAAACATCAGCCTGAGAGGTCTCTTACCTTCTAAACCATTCACTAAGCTGCCTTCCTTTCAACATAATGAGCCATAATTACTCAATGATCTTTCAAAGGGCAAGTATCTCTGGGACCTAAGATTTCCTTTACAAAGGCTTTCTCAGGTTTGATTCGCTAATCCCCTTAGTTAAAATGCAGTTATTTCTTTTGGAGATCAAAACTGCTGCAACTACAGTAGGTTTTTAAATAATGGGATAAAAATGTTATACTTATAAAGGTTATCTGAAATCTATTTGGGAACATTCTTCTATACTTTGTATCTACACAACCTATTGTTGCATCCATGAAGGTAGAAGCAGAACTGCGCTTGACCTCAGGCAGACAAAACTTTGCTGTCAGCTTCTTGTTGAATGACAAAATCCCTAAGGCAAAACTCTCCTAAGTTTTTATTTAATTTGTGTTGTACCTACAGCACAGCCCTTCTTTGCCATGTCAAGAATTTATTGAGTTGTAATTAGACTGTCTGAGGGGAAACTGCATTCTAAGCTGGGACCACTTGAGGATTATCCAAGAGCTAGACTAAACTATGCTTAAAGTACCAGCCAAATGGGGGATGAGAGGAGATGGAGAGAGAGAGAGATGGTGAGGAAGAAGGAGAGAGAGAGGTGAGGGGGAAAGGTTTATAGAATTTGATATGCGCTATTGCAAAATAAAAGCCTTCTTTCACATGTTGGACATGTGCTAGGGGCTTGGTGTTACCTGGAACCCAGTGGTCCTACAAGAAGTCGTCTCAGTCTTACCACTGTAGATTTATTTATTTATTTTTTAAACACCTTTTTATTGTTATGTTAATCACCACACATTACATCATTAGTTTTTGATGTAATGTTCCATGATTCATTGTTTGTGCATAACACCCAGTGCTCCACGCAGAATGTGCCCTCTTTAACCACTGTAGATTTATTTTTCTATGCTTTGGTTGCCCTGAGTGCCACGGTTCCTACATATGTTCATTTTTTCTTTCCTCCAGTGTTATTAAATTATTATATTCAATTATTACTATTTTAAGGGTCCTATCTATTTTCAGATTCCAAATACTGTACAAATTCGTGACACTAAGGTCCTTATCATGGTCTTGTCTCAGCTTCCAATCTGTTGAGTAGCAAGCAGCCCCTGCATTAACATTTAGAATACCCTTGCTGACGGGATGACCCAGCCATTTGCCATACAAATGTAATCAAATCTATTAACGCCTTTATAGATCAAATTTATTTCTTCTTTATGGAAAGTAGTTGAGGAGAAATGGTACAGAGGAACAAAGGGGCTGGCATCTAGCGGGTATAGATAAGGGAGTTTTCCCCTTCCAATTGCCATACAAATCATGGGAAGTTTTTGTTTTTGTTGTTGTTGTTGTTGTTTAGCAATAAACTCTTGAGCTGAAACTTAGGTTGAATGTGATTTTCTTTCGTGTGAGATAAGGATGAGTAGGGAAATTAGTTGTTTGGGAAGAAAGACATATAAAAAGAAAGAATTTCTTACAATGTCTTGCTAGAATCTCATGGGACTCCCTGCTCTAATAATTGCTGTTAAGGTCCACTGTCTTGTCTAAGATATGAAATCAGCACTGTGGGAAAAAGCTTTATTTGCACTTCCACGTGTGGAAGGGCATTTTGTACATCATGAGGTTGCTTTGGATCCAAGTTTGTGCTGAAATTGACATAAAAAGGGAGTGGAAAAAGCTTTTAAGTATCTAGGCAGAAGAAGGGAAGATGGGTGATGGAATTCACTGAATATGACTCAGAGCATTACAATTCTGTTTATTGGCTCTCCATGACATAGCAACATGTGTCCACTAGAGGTCAGTAAAAGGCAAGGGGATGAGAAACTTTTCCAGGAGGGCACTTCCCCCACACCTGGGTGGGTTTCTCAGTTTTAACACTCACATTTTGAAAGCCTTTCTTTTAAAGATGACTAAAATGTGGTATTCAAGGTTTCCTGGGAGAGGAGAGCAAAATAAAGAACTCCATCTCCAAAGAAGTGAAACTGAAAAAAAAGGTTTAAAGAAGTTACATAGCAGAAAACTTTTCTTTCGCCATTGTTATCTAAGAGTGAACAGGGATATTTACCTTCACTGATCTTTTGGATATTGGTTTTAAAAGGTGTAATATAGCTTATTGCACACCTTTACTGTCCTCCTACAGTGTTGGAAGGCAACTCTCTGCTGTGGTTCCAACAGCACATTTTCTGAACCTTGATGACATTGGTTGCATTGTTAACTATTTTTTCTAGTACATGCCTTTCTCTTGTACTAGTTTGCAAGCTTCTTGATGACAGGAATCTGATTCCAGGCATTTAAAAATCGTCAACACTTGAAAAAAAATCCTCAGTACTCGGACATTGCTTGACTAGAACATTGTAGGTCATCAAAGGAGTTTGTGGAACATATATGAATCACGCATTATGTTTTCATTATTATTTACAAAGTACAGTAGTATTTGTGTGTGTGTGTGTGTGTGTGTGTGTGTGTGTGTGTGTGTGTGCGCGTGCATGCGCGCATGTGTGGGTCTTTTTCATTCTACAGAAGATTTAAAGTGGATAAACATCCATATACTATCTTTCTTCTCATAAAGCTAACCAAAATGATCATGTCTCTATTTTATCTGTTCGCTTTTACATTTCTGATCAAATTCAGAACTAAAAACTAATGTCTCCAGATGTAAAATGCAGGAGAAAAAGGATCACTGTCACTTTAACCACAACCAGTTTTCTTGCATAGAGTCAAGATGGATTTCAGAGTTTTTCAAATTGATGGGTGTTAGTCTGGCAAGCAGTGAATTCTGGCCCTCAATTCTCGAGTTGTCAGACTATTTCACAGACCTGCTGCATGATGGAAGGCTATTGAATATTACTCAGACATTGACCATTATGTTATTTTCTTCTGCCAAGCATTAAGCACTTTCCCTTTAAGATGGGCTTCTGTTTCCCCCAGCTCTGTGTGTTTAGAAGTCCTATAGAGGAAGCAGGTACCCAGTCTGAAATCTAGAGCACTCTCAGCTTTGGCATCCACGTCTTTCATGGTAGGTGGCTCAATGTGGTGCCTTTGAACACACGGCCCCAGTGGGAGCCCTATTATCTGCTAAATATTTCTGGAAATGTTTATTCAGAACATGGAGCACAGCAGGCTGCCCCCCTACTCTTACACTGACAGCTAAGCCTTTGAAATGGCAAATGCATAGACCTCCTGAGCGCCTCCACTTGGCCCCTGCTGTTGACATTTTCAAAGTTAACATATAAAATGATTCCATTGAAATAATATTTTTGAAGATCCTACTGCCCAAACTTTATCAAGTTTCACAAATTAGCTCTAGGATGACATTTGACTTAGGTAGAGAGTATGAGTTTTAAGATGAATACCTGACAGATTATATTCAAACGAATCCCATTATGACATCCAGAACGTATTGTTAAGCCTCCCATTATTCACTTGAGACTGTTTTTTAATTTTCTGGTGTTATGTACAGACACATAGCCCTAATTCGTTGGAGCTAGTTGACCCCTCAGAGACCTTCTAGGAAAACAATATCTTCAATTTAGAGCTAAAGAAATCAAGGCTCTTGGAAGATATCTGAAATGACTCCAGAGATGGGACATTCAAACTTTTTCGGGCAACTTTTCCCTCAACAGTTGAATTAACTCAGTCTGTGTATGATAATTGAGAATGGTATAGATAGTGTCAGATTATATCACAAAATTACACTATCTCAGTTCCACAGAGGATTACAGGGCAGG
Organism: Zalophus californianus; assembly: GCF_009762305.2. Lineage (NCBI taxonomy): Eukaryota > Metazoa > Chordata > Mammalia > Carnivora > Otariidae > Zalophus > Zalophus californianus. The sequence goes on along the minus strand of NC_045596.1, from coordinate 54,255,282 downwards.
CATGGGTAGAATCAAATAGCATCATTTCCGATTAAACCATTCTCCTTTCTCTACCTTGTCTTTTCCTTTCTAGTCTTGAAAGGAGGTGAATGTGCGAAAAGAAATGTCATATGTATAAAAAGAAAAAAATCTGATTCCAGGTTTCACATTTTACAGGTAGGTGGGGAGTAGTGGCAGAAGGAATAAAGATGGGCTCCTAGACATTATCTCCTTTTTCAAAACTTCTCCCAAGAAGTATACACAAAAGTAGTAATGGGCTGGCTGAGCAAAGCAAAAGTTCCTTGGTGATAGTGGAAAAGAGGTTATTTTATTTTTGGTGGAGATCCAACCCAAGAATCCAAAGCACTGTCTCAGTGCCATAGGTAACACACTTTCAGTTCATTTCAATTAAAAAAAAAATACTTATTGTATGTTTCAGGCAGGCATTGGATATACACCAGTGAACAAAACAGAGTCTCTGTTCTCATGGAATTTACATTCTTATGGGAGGAGATAGACATTGAACAAATAAGAGATGAGAATGCTAACCAAGAGATGTTAAGCAGGACAAGGGAGCTAAAGAGTAGTGGCAGGGGTGGGGTGATATTTTATAATGGATGGTTGTCTTGGGTATTACGATGGGGACTTCAAAAGGTGCCCAAGCAGCTGCAACATTGTGTAGGCTTTCCTTGGGAGAACAGTCTGTCCTGGCAGATAGGATATTGGTTCTCTGTCACCTGTATGGCGCATTTGATCAGCCTACACCAGCCAATATCCCATCCCTGTCTCCAGGACCAGCCTCCCCGCTCCTCCTGCCACATCTGGAAATGGACTTGTGTGGTCTCTGTTACTGCTCATGACCCCTGTGCAATGTTAGTGGCATTGGCTTAGTTTTGCTCTTTATCTGTGAGCCAAACTGAATTTAACTGCTACTAAACCCATTTCTGACAAATGAGGCTCAAAAGCTATTTGACTTGGGTGGAGAACCTGGAACAACAAAGACTATAGGAACTAAATCCATGGCTCTTCTGGTCATATTACTCAAGAGGTATTCTTGAGATGGAGTGCAGATAGGTGAAGGCTTCCTTTTGTGTTTATGTTTTCTAAGAGCAGTCTCAGAGCTAGAGAATTTGTGAGGGAAATTAGACATACATTATTTTTTTCATTTTGGCACATCTTCTTAGGGTTTATGAAAAGAGATTTTGGTTGAAATTGGCTTTTGTTGTAGATCAAACAGGAGGCTCTTAAAGATCCTTGAAAAACCTGTTACTTCCCCCAAAGACTCTCCTAAAAGATAGTGAGTTATTTTTCATTTAGTAGATCTCCTCATTCAATAAGCATTTAGTCCACACAAGGCTTTACTATGGCTATTGTTTGAGGAAGGCTTTGTCCCTTGCTAAAAAGTAGGACACCCTGGAAGGTGTGAAGCATTAATGGTTACCAGTTGTTTATGCCTTATCCTGATTAAGCTTCAGCTTTTTGTCTGTGACCATGTTTTGGTGGAGGGAGGGGAACAGAGAGGTGAAGAGAAGTTGGTTTTACAGAGCAAGAGAAAGTACAGCGAGGAGGTCCACTGGGAACGGGGAACAGGAAACAAATTCCTAATTTTGGTGAAGACCAGGATGTTCTTTTGATTCTGTTCTTCCGATATTCACTTAGTATTTTAACTCATGCCTCTATACAAGTATGATCTTCAAAATATTCAGTAACTGACATGACACTGAAACCAACCAATCAGGACAGACACCGTGAACACCCACTACTACTGAACCAGAGGGGATTTCTTGGTTATGAAATAAGTTGAGAGGGGGAAACAAGGAGTGACTCATTAATAAACAAATAAGACTGAAGCAAATATAATGACCTAAACAATGGGGTCTGAGTCCTGAGGTAAGCTGTGCTGGCCACCTTTGTGCTTTTGGGGCAGTTGTCTTTCTCTTACATCACGCTTACTACTTTTAGACTTGATTGTTTTGTAAATAAAATAACAGTGATTGTTCAACAATATTTCTGATGTGCTTGGTATAGACTAGTGACTCCTACTTGTGATAGAATTTTCTTTTTTTTTTTTTAAAGATTTTATTTGTTTATTTGAGAAAGAGAGAATGAGAGACAGAGAGCACAAGAGGGAAGAGCGTCAGAGGGAGAAGCAGACTCCCCGCCGAGCAGGGAGCCCGATGTGGGACTCGATCCCGGGACTCCAGGATCATGACCTGAGCCGAAGGCAGTCGCTTAACCAACTGAGCCACCCAGGCGCCCCGTGATAGAATTTTCAATCTCAAGGATCTTTGAAAACTTACGGTATTCATGTAGTGTTGTATTTTTTAATATGCACTGAAAAATTAAGATGTCTTTCCAGTATCGAAGCAGATGCTCAATTAATAGTTGTTGGATGAAAACTTATGAAAGCAAGCAAGCAAGCAAGCAAGCAAGCAAGGCTCAGATAGATCATGTCCTCCATAAAGTATTCCTGACTGCCTAAGCTGGATGTGATTTCTCCCTCCTCTGATTTTCTGTTGCCCTCTCTTGTTTGTATTTATTACCTCATGCAATTTATTTTCTCATAAATGCACGATGCCATTTTCTCAAATAAATTACAAAATTGTAGGGTGTTTTCTACTTTTTCATACTACCCACTCTCTTGGTAATGAAGAGTTGAATTAGGAAGAGGGAACGGGAGAGAGAGGGAGACCTGGTGGTGGGAACTGACAATGGTCTCAACTAATGTGGTAACAGTAGGAATGAAAGAGAAGGGAGATACAAGCAGCATAATAATAGAATCACTCAGACTTCGTAATTGGGTCTGGGAAGATGGGGAGAAGGAAGGTTCATAGCTAACTTCGGATTCTGAGCCTTTAAAGTGTTGGGATTTTTGGACCTAGTCCCTTTCACAAGCTATGCTGTAAAGCCAGTGCTGTTTTCCTCATGGAATAGGAGCTGATAGAGAGGGTTTAGCTATTGCTTTTCAGTGTGGTTGGGTTTATGGTTCAGCCAAGGTTACACAGCTAGTAAATGGCTGAGCAGGGATTATGAACTTGGGGACTGTGGCTCTAGGGCATGCTTTCTGGCCACTGTGCTGTGTAGCCTCTTACATTAAATGAGATAAGGCATATGGAACTTGCAAACTTGAAAGCTGCATTCAAATGTTACTTCAAATGAACATTATGGGAAGTTTGTATCATTGGAACTGAAACTCAAAGCATTAGGAGTGGTCAGGGGCAGATGAAGAGAGTTACAAGGGAAAATAGATAACAAAGGGCAGGTGGTTCCACAAAGGCACAATGAGTAACCTAAAGTGTGGGATAGGGAAGGAGAATGTATGTGGCTGTTAAACAACCTGACCAAACCTTTTCCTGGTCAGCTCAGTGAAAATGGAAACCTGGGGAGAGCATTTATTCTTAGAAATTTGATCCCAGAGTTTTCTAAACACTTTGGATCTGAGACAGGGAGACAGTGACTTGGGGTTTGTAGCTCACATATTTCTTCCACCTGCCACATATACACACAATATTTTTGGGCTAATCAGTTAGGATAATGGTTATCCCAGAGCCTGCTAAAGCAAGGCCACTCTATCCTTGGAATTGCTTCTAAATGTAAAGTAGGAAGTGATCTTTTGTTTGAGCCACAGAATATAAGAGCCAAGAGTCCAAGATTCTGCATTCAAAATGCAAGTGATATCTTCAGAGAATATCACAGCATAAATAGAATTCCTAAATGCAGAGGGCAAGGATTCTGCATGGCCCACATGCATGAAAGAACCAATAGGGTATCAGTTGGGAATCAATTCTGTTAAATGCAAATACAATAGGGAGCAAGGACTACATTGTTTCAGAGGCATTCTTAATTAAGCAATTCAAATATGCATTTAATTCCTGCTTAAATGAGGAGCAGAGAAAAGGCAAGTGGACAGCACTTATTGTTACATGTCAGTGCCTTGGAAAGTACAGGGTGTTAAAGGAGCTTGAACAGGGCCAAACTGGTAAGAGCACAAAGCACGGGAGCAGGGCACTAGGAAGGAAGCCATCTGAAGATGAAGAAGAAATTGCACCTTAAGTTTAGTGTTGGCGAAGGAGAAATAATTGTTCCGGATGATGAAATCAAGAGGTTATTACAGTAATCTCTGCAGGAGACAATGATGGCTAACACTTGGGGTGCCTAGCTGGCTTAGTCAGTAGAGCATGTGACTCTTGATCTCAGGGTTGTAAATTCAAGCTTCACATTGCGTGTAGAGATTACTTAAAAATAAAATCGGTAAAAAAAAAAAAAGATGGCTAACACTTAACTAGCCCTTAATATGTGCTAGTCACTCTTTTAACTACTTTATTTATTTATTTTTCTAACTACTTTATACATAACGTGTATATTTATATATAATAACTCATTTAATGCTGTGATGATATGGTAGATACTATTTTTATCCCCCCCATATTACAGACGATGAAACTGAGGAATAGAGAGGTTAAGAAACATGCCATTGTCACATAGTTAGTGGTATAACTGAGATTTGAACTCAGGCAATCTTTTTAACCACTATAATACATTTTCTGACTAAGATGGTCTAATTTGAGATGAAAAGAAGTAAACAGAATAAAAAAAATAATGAGGAGGTCCCGCACTTGGTGATTCACTGGGGGCAGTGGAGATAAGGACTTTGGGTTTGAATATATTGAAATTGAAGGGCCTTTGGGTCATTCAAAGGACAGCTGACAATTGCATAAAGGGCCAGAAATTCAGGAGAGCGATCTGGGTTGCAGCTCCCCATTTGAGAGCTGCCAGAGTGGGAGAAATTCAGCAGGGTGAGTGTCAATTGAAGAATGGGGAAAGGTGAGGGCCTAGGACATAATCTTGAGTTCTCTTCACATTCAAGTAGAGGGATAGAAACCTACCAGGAGCCTGGGAAGAGTAGCCAGAGAAGCAAAGGAAATGAGGATAGTCTAGGGTGTCACGGAAGATGAGGTAAATGAATTTAAGAGGCAAGGATGTGAGTGAGAAGACAAAGGTTTAGGCTTAATGAAGTCAGAGCCGTATATTCACTAGTTTAAACAATATTTATCTATCTATTTTTTAGAGAGGGGTAGGGGGCGAGGGGCAGAGACAGAGGAAGAGAATCTTAAGCAGACTCCACGCCCAGTGCAGACCCTGATGCGGGGCTCGATCTCATGACCCTGAGATCATGACCTGAGCCAAAATTAAGAGTTCGACACTTAACTGACTGAGCCACTCAGGCACTCCTAAACAGTATTTTGAGGATGTTTGGCAAAGACAGAAAGAAGAAAGACTTGAGAGATCATTGTTTTTTACTGTAAGTATTCTTACATGTACAGATGCTGACAGGGAAGAGTCAGGGTGAAGTTGTAGTCGGGAGAGGGAGGAATAAACAATGGAGCTGCTTCTAGATGTATTAGTGAGAACAAAGCTAAACTGCTCCAACGAAGAGACCTTAAAATACTATAGCTCAAATAAAATCACCCTTTATTTTATTCCCATGTAACATTGTAGGGCAGCTCGTTTGCTAGGCATCTCTCTTCCACAAGGACATTCAAGGACTTGTTTCTTCGATCCTGTGTTTTTTTGCTTCCCTACGGCATTGTTTTGTGGGTGGTGGGTCTCCACTGTGTCATTTGCTTTCTGAGGGAAAGGGAAACAATATGGAGAAGGTATTCCTGTTGTTGTAAGACACTGGCCAGGAAATGCATATTACTCCTGCTAACGCGGTCATGTGGTCACACCTCCCAGCAAGGGAGGTAGGAAATGTCTAGCCAGCCACAGGATTTTGCTACAGTTTTGTTTCTGTGTAAGAATGAGAGAAGGATTTTGGGGGACAGTTTACAGTCTTCTCACAAAAAAGGAAGGCTTCAAAGTATAAGTTGAGAAATATATATTCTCCAGAATCAAATATCTCTTTATTATTTTTTTTGTAAGATTTTATTTATTTATTTGACAGAGAGAGACAGTGAGAGAGGGAACACAAGCAGGGGAGTGGGAGAGGGAGAAGCAGGCTTCCCGCTGAGCAGGGAGCCCGATGTGGGGCTCGATCCCAGGACCCTGGAATCATGACTTGAGCTGAAGGCAGATGCTTAATGATTGAGCCACCCAGGCGCCCCTCAAATATCTCTTTAATTCAAACGCTTTCCAGGAGTTAGGAGGAAAGCAACCTGATTGAACTAATTCAAAATGAGTATGTTCCTGACTGGATGCCCATCACCTTTTGGGAAGTATTTGCATTAATAAGGAGAGTGCTAAAGAGAATGTTGAGACTTTTAATTTAGAAAGCAAAAGTATCCCAAGAACATTTGCCTAATAATAAGAAATAGAAGTTTTAAGCCAGGTAGAGCTTTAAAAGAGAAGCAGCAGTTAGATAAGACAGATATTTTGGGAATAAAAACTTTCCCTGAACACCTCAAATGTAACACCACCTCTTCCACCTCTGACCTGAAAACCGGCTTTTGTCCTTAGACCTACTGAAGTTGACTATTCTTACAGGTCAGTTGTCACTCATGAATGTGACAACGGGAATACAGTAAAGGCAGATTAAGGTAAGATTTTTTTTTAAAGAACACAAAATATATCTTGATCACTGTACAAATGAGTTAGCTTTTCCACTGTCAACTTCCCTTTTGATTTCATTATGGTAAATTCCAACATTATTATTTCTAACTGGTGGTCATTTATCTGACATCCTCAGTTACCCAAAAACAAAGCAGAGAAATTATGTAGGAAAATATCCGAGCATTAAAATAAATGTCACAAAATTCATGCCTTAAGACTCATGTGCTTTTCTTACAGGAGAATTTGTCAGGCTTGCCATTCACTCCTGTTTCACACATGGCTTGCACAGGCTGGATTGTCTGGAGTAGGGCCGCAAATGAGATAGGAAGCAAGCTAGAGGCAGGTGTATTGAGAGTATGAGCGATTGATGAGAAGAAGTCAGTGAGGAAAAGCAATGTAAAAATAAATGTAATGCAACATGGATGTGACTCTCAAGTGTTTAGTGTTTGAGATTCACCTCCATATCCTTTAATAATTTCTGAGGTCATCACCAATACAAGTACCAGAATAGGAATTCAGGATCATAATGGTTTGGGAGTAGTGTAACTGTAGGGTTGTTTAAAATGGAAGCAAGTAAAGTTTTAAAACACTTTAAAAGGCTATAAAAATCAATAGTAAGCCTCTCTCCCACTCAGAATGAATGTTTATCAAAAGACCCAGAAGATGAGTAAATTATATTATTTCCGTTACGCTTTGTGTCCTGGAAACAGTAAAGGAAGGAAAATTTTTTTCCCTCTCTTTCCTGGATGAGACAAATTTCTCAAGTAGATAAAAATTGTCTATTACACTTCTATTTCCTTTCCTTGCCTTAATTTAATATTTTTATTTTTATTTATTTTAGAGGGGGGGGGAGAGAGAGAAAGAGAGCAAGAGAGCACCAGTGAGCGCGAGGGGAAGGGGAATGAGGAGGGGGAGGGGCAGAGGGCGAGGGAGAGAGAATCTCAAGCAGGCTCCATGCCCAGCGTGGAGTCAGACGCAGGGGTTGGTGTGGGCTTCATCTCATGACCCTGAGATCATGACCTGAGCGGAAATCAAGAGTCGGAGGCTTAACCGACTGTGCCACCCAGGCACCCCACCTCAATTTAATATTTTTGTCCTGGAAGGAATTCTCATTACGGGCTCTATGCCCTCATTCTGCACTAGGCCCCTGACTGTAGCACACCAACACCCCCCTCCACACCACTCCCTACCGCCCCAAGGGCCACCCTTGGCCACTAAGTGCTCCAGTGATTAGAACAGGGCCTGGCACCTAGAAACATTCAGTATGTCTAAATGAATGAATGAAAGAATAGATGCATAAATGAAACAAAAAGTTCTCAATGCCTCTAATTGTCTTCATATTTTCTCCAGTAATTAAAACTCTTGAATTCAAACGCTTTCCAGGAGTTAGGAGGAAGGCAATCTGATTGAATTAATGCAGTATGAATATGTTCAGGATTGAAAGCCCATTAATCTTTTGTGAATCATTTGCATTGCTAAGGAGAGTGCTTGGTAGTCCAAATGAATACCTAATTCATAGAATTTTAGGCAAAGAAACAAGGTGAGACTACAAACAAACGGGCAGGCTTAGTAATGGTATCAGGCAGAAGAGAACTGATTGGGGCAGATTAACTTTGCCTGGGAATCTGTTCCCAGGGTGAGAGTTGCTAAAGCTGCCTCTACATTTTATAACTTCTTTTTACCTTCTCTTCCAAATGAGTAGGTTCTCTATGAGCACATAAATGTTTTCTGGACTGCTTTTATGTTCCAGTAAAATAGAGCATAGGACTAGAGTGATGACAGCCATTTGTATGAATGGGCCATTGCTAAGTCAGGGGCTGTTTGCCAGAGAGATAGATTTAGGTCTTTGTTACGGAGGATGTTAGTTTTGGGAGAGCAGTTCAAGTTCAAATGTAGAAACTTGAATGGCTTGTATAGGGATGCTTCACACATCTAAGAGCAATTTCTGGATGACCCCCATGAATTTAAGACTAGACTTTGTCTGGATTGGAGAGTCTGTGCGTGTTTGTGTGTGTGTGTGTGTGTGTGTGTGTGTTGTGTGTGTGTGTGTGTGTGTGTGTGTGTGTGTGTGTGTGTGTGTGTGAAGGGGGAGGCTGGAAAAGGTGAAGTTTGGAATAAGCAAGAAGGGACAAACAAGATTGGCTATGGATCATCCTCTGTTTTTGGAGAAAGAGTCAGCCCTCCTTTCCTGCCTGCCTTCCTTCCTTCCTTCCTTCCCTCCGTTTCCCCACCCTGCTCCCTCTCTGCCTCCATCTTTCCTACCCTTCATGTAACAGTATTTATGGATCATCTTCTGTATGCCTGAGCTCTTTCCTACGTTTTTGTTGCATTTGGATATTAATTATGTTCTGAGACCATACCAGATTTTAAGTCACTAAGACCTCAGTTTTGCTTGATTTTCTAATTAACCAATCCCCAGTGGTTGGTGGTTATTTTTGTAATCCTAGATATTTAAGGGTTAATTCCTTAATAATAATGAAGCAGGCATTCTCAGTTCTTTTATGCCTTATCAAGCCTTTCTACTCAGGTCATCAAAGCAATGAAATCTTTGATGAAAATTCTTCTCAGTAGATTTCTCAATGAGAAGAGTAAATTGAGAAGAGGTGGCTCTGCAGTGCCAAAATAGGACTTGAACAGAAATTTGACTAATTATTCACCAATTCAGATGCATTTCTTTAATTTTCTTTCGTATCCTAAGATTGAGTTTGGGGCTCAGATGGATGTTTGTTTTTTGTTGTGGTTGTTTGTTTGTTTTTGATCTATTTCTTTCTGATTCTGGAGTACCATTCAGATTTTAACAATGACTAACATTTATTGAGCTCTTAGTAGGTGCCAGGCATTGCACAGAGTACTTCACAACAACCCTGAAGTGAAGTGAGATAGGTACTGTTAATATCAACACTTTAGGGATGCGAAAACAAAGTTGAGAATGGTCGGGTTATTTGCCCATGCTCATACAGGTAGCAGGTAATGAAACCTGTTTTAGAAGCCCAGAGCCCCACCCTCTGCCATGCACTACATCTTTTCCATGATTCTAAGAATATAGACCATCGGGCATAAGACATTTAGAATAAGAGTAATATCTCTGTCTATGTAGATCTCATTGACTATAATATGTGTACATTTTTCAAGATTTTGTTCATTTTTTTGGGACATGAATAAAATTAGTAAAAGAGCTAAAATCCATTCAGCCTTAAACTGAGATTTTCTCCTGTATCAGGAAGAAGAGTGGTAAGAACTGTCCTGGTATTTTCTCCTCTTTTTCTATTGCTATTCTGAGCAAGAGCGAGATGGGTTTCTGACCTCTTTTTCTTGCTTTCTACTTAAATAGTATCCTCTGACAGCCAGATAGAGATTAGTCAGTGTAAGAAAAATCAAAGCTATTTTCCATTTGAAAAGGTTACTGAGCTAAATTATTTTTTCTCTTCTGGAGATCTTTTAAATAAACTAACTGCACACACACACACACACACACACACACACACAAATGGTCTTTCAAGAAAAATTAGAAACCTCCAGAGAAGTTTAAGGCCAGAATAGATTCTCTCACCTGCATAAATGTAGAAAGTAAAGCAGATAATCTTTTTTCTTTTATAACTCTGATATTTTTCCTCTGTAGAGGTTACTCTCCAGTTCTGTGCACAATGCATAGAATCACAATAAAAGACTTTAGTTTCTGTCCTAAGACCTTTGATAATATGGCAGAGGAATGATCTTAGTCATGCCTTTCACTTTTGAAAAACAAAAGTTAAAGTTTGCTGGGTTAAGGCTGCACATTTTTTTTAAATTTTTTATTGTTATGTTAATCACCATATATTATATCATTAGTTTTTGATGTAGTGTTCCATGATTCATTGTTTGTGCATAACACCCAGTGCTCCATGCAGAATGTGCCCTCTTTAATACCCATCACCAGGCTAACCCATCCCCCTACCCTCCTCCCCTCTAGAACCTCCATCGTCTCTCATGGTTTGTCTCCCCCTCTGACTTACTCCCCTTCATTCTTCCCCTCCTGCTATCTTCTTCTTTTTCTTTTTTCTTAACATATGTTGCATTATTTGTTTCAGAAGTACAGATCTGTGATTCAACAGTCTTGCACAATTCACAGCGCTCACCATAGCACATACCCTCCCCAATGTCTATCACCCAGTCACCCCATCCCTCCCACCCCCACCACTCCGGCAACACTCAGTGTGTTTCCTGAGATTAAGAATTCCTCATATCAGTGAGGTCGTATGATACATGTCTTTCTCTGATTGACTTATTTCACTCAGCATAACACCCTCCAGTTCCATCCACGTCGTTGCAAATGGCAAGATCTCATTCCTTTTGATGGCTGCATAATATTCCATTGTGTATATATACCACTTCTTCTTTATCCATTCATCTGTCAATGGACATCTTGGCTCTTTCCACAGTTTGGCTATTGTGGACATAGCTGCTATAAACATTGGGGTGCACGTACCCCTTCGGATCCCTACATTTGTATCTTTGTGGTAAATACCCAGTAGTGCAATTGCTGGATCGTATGGTAGCTCTATTTTCAACTGTTTGAGGAACCTCCATACTGTTTTCCAGAGTGGTTGCACCAGCTTGCATTCCCACCAACAGTGTAGGAGGGTTCCCCTTTCTCCACATCCCTGCCAACATCTGTCGTTTCCTGACTTGTTAATTTTAGCCATTCTGACTGGTGTGAGGTGGTATCTCATTGAGGTTTTGATTTGGATTTCCCTGATGCCGAGCGATGTTGAGCACTTTTTCATGTGTCTGTTGGTCATTTGGATGTCTTCTTTGGAAAAATGTCTGTTCATATCTTCTGCCCATTTCTTGATTGGATTATTTGTTCTTTGGGTGTTGAGTTTGATAAGTTCTTTATAGATTTTGGATACTAGCCCTTTATCTGATATGTCATTTGCAAATATTTTCTCCCATTCTGTCGGTTGTCTTTTGGTTTTGTGGACTGTTTCTTTTGCTATGCAAAAGCTTTTTATCTTGCTGAAATCCCAATAGTTCATTTTTGCCCTTGCTTCCCTTGCCTTTGGCGATGTTCCTAGGAAGAAGTTGCTGCGGCTGAGGTCAAAGAGGTTGCTGCCTGTGTTCTCCTTTAGGATTTTGATGACTCCTGTGTCACGTTTAGGTCTTTCAACCATTTGGAGTCTATTTTTGTGTGTGGTGTAAGGAAATGGTCCAGTTTCATTCTTCTGCCTGTGGCTGTCCAATTTTGCCAACACCATTTGTTGAAGAGACTGTCTTTTTTCCATTGGACATTCTTTCCTGCTTTGTCAAAGATAAGTTGACCATAGAGTTGAGGGTCCATTTCTGGGCTCTTGATTCTGTTCCATTGATCTATGTGTCTGTTTTTGTGCCAGTACCATACTTTCTTGATGATGACAGCTTTGTAGTAGAGCTGGAAGTCCGGAATTGTGATGCCGCCAGCTTTGCTTTTCTTTTTCAATATTCCTCTGGCTATTCGTGGTCTCTTCTGGTTCCATACAAAATTTAGGATTATTTGTTCCATTTCTTTGAAAAAAGTGGATGGTATTATGATGGGGATTGCATTGAATGTGTAGATTGCTCTAGGTAACATTGACATCTTCACAATGTTGGTTCTACCAATCCATGAGCATGGAACGTTTTTCCATTTCTTTGTGTCTTCTTCAGTTTCTTTCATGAGTATTTTATAGTTTTCTGAGTACAGATCCTTTGCCTCTTTGGTTAAATTTATCCCTAGGTGTCTTATGGATTTGGGGGCAATTGTAAATGGGATCGACTCCTTGATTTGTCTCTCTTCTGTCTTGTTGGTGTATAGGAATGCCACTGATTTCTGTGCATTGATTTTATATCCTGCTACTTTACTGAATTCCTGTATGAGTTCTAGCAGTTTTGGGGTGGAGTCTTTTGGGTTTTCCACATACAGTATCATATCATCTGCAAAGAGTGAGAGTTTGACTTCCGCTTTGCCGATTTGGATGCCTTTGATTTCTTTTTGTTGTCTGATTGCTGTGGATAGGACTTTTAATACTATGTTGAATAGCAGTGGTGATAGTGGACATCCCTGCCGCGTTCCTGACCTTAGGGGAAAAGCTCTCAGCTTTTCCCCATTGAGAATGATATTGGCTGTATGTTTTTCATAGATGGCTTTTATGATATTGAGGTATGTACCCTCTATCCCTATACTCAAGAGTTTTGATCAAGAAAGGATGCTGTACTTTGTCAAATGCTTTTTCTGCATCTATTGAGAGGATCATATGATTCTTGTTCTTTCTTTGGTTAATGTATTGTATCATGTTGATTGATTTGCAGGTGTTGAACCAGCCTTGTAGCTCAGGGATAAATCCCACTTGGTCGTGGTGAATAATCCTTTTAATGTACTGTTGGATCCTATTGGCTAGTATTTTGGTGAGAATTTTTGCATCCATGTTCATCAAGGATATTGGTCTGTAATTCTCCTCTTTGATGGGGTCTTTGTCTGGTTTTGGGATCAAGGTAATGCTGGCCTCATAAAATGAGTTTGGAAGTTTTCCTTCCATTTCTATTTTTTGGAACAGTTTCAGGAGAATAGGTATTAATTCTTCTTTAAATGTCTGATAGAATTCCCCTGGGAAGCCATCTGGTCCTGGGCTTTTGTTTTTTGGGAGATTTTTGATGACTGCTTCAATTTCCTTACTGGTTATGGGTCTGTTCAGGTTTTCTATTTCTTCCTGGTTCAATTTTGGTAGTTGATACATCTCTAGGAAGGCACCCATTTCTTCCAGGATATCTAATTTGCTGGCATAGAGTTGCTCATAATATGTTCTTAGAATTGTTTGTATTTTTTGGTGTTGGTTGTGATCTCTCCTCTTTCATTCATGATTTTGTTGATTTGGGTCATTTCTCTTTTCTTTTTAAGTCTGGCCAGGGGTTTATCAATCTTGTTAATTCTTTCAAAGAACCAGCTCCTAGTTTCGTTGATCTGTTCTACTGTTCTTTTGGTTTCTAGTTCATTGATTTCTGCTCTGATCTTTATTTTTTCTCTTCTCCTGCTGGGTTTAGGCTTTATTTGCTGTTCTTTCTCCAGCTCCTTTAGGTGTAGGGTTAGGTTATGTATTTGAGAACTTTCTTGTTTCTTGAGAAAGGCTTGTATTGCTATATACTTTCCTCTCAGGACTGCCTTTGCTGTATCCCAAAGATTTTGAACAGTTGTGTTTTCATTTTCATTGGTTTCCACGAATTTTTTTTAATTCTTCTTTAATTTCCTGGTTGACCCATTCATTCTTTAGTAGGATGCTCTTTAGCCTCCATGTATTTGAGTTCTTTCCGACTTTCCTCTTGTGATTGAGTTCTAGTTTCAAAGCATTGTGGTCTGAAAATATGCAGGGAATGATCCCAATCTTTTGGTACTGGTTGAGACCTGATTTGTGACCTAGGATGTGATCAATTCTGGAGAATGTTCCATGGGCACTAGAGAAGAATGTGTATTCCGTTGCTTTGGGATGGAATGTTCTGAATATGTCTGTGAAGTCCATTTGGTCCAGGGTGTCATTTAAAGTCTTTATTTCCTTGCTGATCTTTTGCTTAGATGATCTGTCCATTTCAGTCAGGGGGGTGTTAAAGTCCCCCACTATTATTGTATTGTTGTCAATGTGTTTCTTTGCTTTTGTTATTAATTGGCTTATATAATTGGCTGCTCCCATGTTAGGGGCATAGATATTTACAATTGTTAGATCTTCTTGTTGGATAGACCCTTTAAGTAGGATATAGTGTTCTTCCTCATCTCTTATTACAGTCTTTGTTTTAAAATCTAATTTGTCTGATATAAGGATTGCACCCCAGTGCAATTGTGGGTGCAAAAACACAATCTTTTGGTGTCCATTAGCATGGTAAATGGTTTTTCACCTCCTCACTTTCAATCTGGGGGTGTCTTTGGGTCTAAAATCAGTCTCTTGCAGACAGCATATTGATGGGTCTTGTTTTTTAATCCAATCTGATAGCCTGTGTCTTTTGGGGCATTTAGCCCATTTACATTCAGGGTAACTATTGAAAGATATGAAGTTAGTGCCATTGTTTTGCCTGTAAGGTGACTGTTACTGTATATTGTCTATGTTCCTTTCTGATCTATGCTGCTTTTAGGCTCTCTCTTTCCTTAGAGGACCCCTTTCAATATTTCTTGGAGGGCTGGTTTCGTGTTTACAAATTCCTTTAGTTTTTGTTTGTCCTGGAAGCTTTTTATCTCTCCTTCTATTTTCAATGACAGCCTAGCTGGATATAGTATTCTTGGCTGCATATTTTTCTCATTTAGTGCTCTGAAGATATCTTGCCAGTCCTTTCTGGCCTGCCAGGTCTCTGTGGATAGGTCTGTTGCCAATCTAATATTTCTACCATTGTAGGTTACATATCTCTTCTCCCAAGCTGCTTTCAGGATTTTCTCTTTGTCTCTGAGACTCGTAAGTTTTAGTATTAGATGTCGGGGTGTTGACCTATTATTATTGATTTTGAGAGGGGTTCTGTGTGCCTCCTGGATTTTGATGCCTGTTTCCTTCCTCACATTAGGGAAGTTCTCTGCTATTATTTGCTCCAATATACCTTCTGCCCCTCTCTCTCTTTCTTCTTCTTCTGGGATCCCAGTTATTCTGATGTTGTTTCGTCTTATCATTATCACTTATCTCTCGAATTCTGCCCTCATGATCCTGTAGTTGTTTATCTCTCTTTTTCTCAGCCTCTTTATTTTCCATCATTTGGTCTTCTATATCACTGATTCTCTCTTCTGCCTCATTTATCCTAGCAGTTAGTGCCCCCATTTTTGATTGCACCTCATCAATAGCCTTTTTGATTTCGACTTGGTTAGATTTTAGTTCTTTTATTTCTCCAGAAAGGGTTTCTCTAATAACTTCCACGCTTTTTTCAAGCCCAGCTAGTATCTTTAAAGTCATGATTCTGAACTCTAGGTCTGACATCGTACTAATATCCGTATTGAGTAGGTCCCTGGCTGACGGTACTACCTCTTGTTCTTTTTGCTGAGGTGATTTTTTTCGTCTTGTCATTTTGTCCAGAGGAGAATAGATGAATGAGAGAACAAAATGCTAACAGGTTAACAACGTCCCCCGCAAATATACTGTATACAAATCAGAAAAGACCTGAAACCAGGGGAAAAGAAAGGGAAAGAAAGAAAAAAGAAAGAGGAAAAAAAAGAAAAAAAAAGATAAAAACAAAAACAGAACAATGCAAAAAAAGCAGAATATGATCATATATGATCAGGCTAGTGCATAGATCAGTGCCACACACTAGATTTTGGGCGTATTTTGGTCTGTTAGGAAAAACTGCCTCCTAAAATTTTAAAGGAAGAAAGACATATATGTACAAAATAACGGTTGATACAATGAAGGGATGGAAGATGACTGGAAAGATGAAAATTATAAAAGATTTTATAAAAGGAATTGATAAGTTGTTTGAAAAAAGAAAGAAGAATTAAAAAAAAAGAAAAAAGGGAGAGAATGTGATCGATCAGGCAGGAGACTAGAACAAAGCCATACACTAGTGATTTAGGGTATATTTTGATCTGTTAGAAGAAACTGTATCTCAAAATTTTAAAGAGAGAACAACTTATATATATATATATATATATATATATATATATATATGTCAAAAATAAGGGTAACTACTATGAAGGGATAAAATATGACTCTAAAAATGAAAAATAAAAAAAAATTTTTTAAAAAGGGATAAGATGTTGGTTGAAAAGGGGGAAAAGAAAAATTAAAAAAAAAAACAGTTAAAAAAATTAACTTTGATGAACTAATGAATCATGGTAAAAAAAAGCCATGAATTCTATGTGCAGTATTCCCCTAGTGCTGGAGTTCTCCTGTTCTCCTTGATTGGTAAACTTGGTCTTGGCTTGCTGGCTGTTCGGGCTGATGTTCTGGGGGAGGGGCCTGTTGCTGTGGTTTACAAATGTCTTTGCCAGAGGCTGAATTGCCCCGCCCTTGTTGGTCCAGGCTAAGCAAGGTGCTCGGGTTTGCTCTCAGGAGCTTTTGTTCCCTGCAAGCTCTTGGTACAGCTTTGGAGGACCAGGGCGAAAATGGTGGCCTCCCAAGCTCCACCTGGAGGAGCTGAGAACTCGGGGCCCCGCTCCTCAGTGCACCCCCAGAGAAAAGCAGTCACTCCCGTCTCCCCAGTCTCTGGCCGCACTCCGTGCTCACCCGGCCTGTGACCGAGCATTTGTATCTCTGGCACCCGATCCCGTGTGGAGTCTGCAAACCCAGCAGATCCCTGTGGTGCGCTCCCGCGCCGCTCCTCCTGGGGGAGGAAGGGGAGTCTCCCCGGATCTGCCGCTTGTTGGGTCCCTGCTGGAGGAGCAGTGGCCCGATTGGGCCGCGGATCACAGTTTATGGCCACCCTGAGCTGAGAGCCCGCGCCTCGGCTCCGTCTCTGCAGCCGGCTTCCCCGCTCTGACACCTGGGAGCTCTGCCGCACTCAGGCACCCCCAGTCTTTCTGTGACCCTGAGGGTACTGAGACCACCCTGTCCCGGGAGGATTCCACCCCCCGCTTAGCCACTGCAGTGACGTCCCTCAGCGGAGCCGACTTCTAAAAGTTCCGATTTTGTGCTCCACGGCTCTATCACTTGCCAGAAGCGGCCGACGGAGGCCCCTCCCCCGCCGTCTATCCTCACGAATATCGCCTCGGATTCACTTCTCCGCACGTCCTACCTTCCAGTAAGTGGTCGCTTCTTTGTTCAGAGAGTTGTTGCTACTCTCCTCTTCGTTCTCCTGTTGAGTTCGTAGGTGTTCAGAATGGTTTGATCCCTATCCAGTTGAATTCCTGAGACCAGACGAAATCCAGGTCTCCTACTCCTCCGCCATCTTGCTCCGCCCCCTCAAGGCTGCACATTTTAAGAACCATATAAAAGCATGTTCCCTTTATGGTTCATGTTATTTCTTTGGGAATAAGCTAAGACTTTGTAGGAAATGGTTAACTGTTTGAAGTGACTGGGAAAATAGGAAACCTTGTCCTTCCTAAAGACATAATGATACTAATGGTCTGATTTCTTTTTCAAATAGTGTAAATGATCCAGTAAGTTTCTCTCACCAGTTTTTCTTTGCTATTGTGATAGGTAGAATAATGGTCCCCCAGAGAAGTTCATGTCTCCATCCCCACAACTGTGACTGTGTTAGTTTACCTAGGAAGAGGGATTTTGCTGATATGATTAAGTTAAGGATCCTGGGATAGGGTGAATCCTGGATTATCTAAGTGGGCCCATATGATCTTAATGGTCCTTGTGAATGAAGAGGGAGGCAGGAGAGAGTGGAGGTTAGAGCTGGACATTGTAAGATACTCCACCACTGGATTTGAAGATAGAGAAAGGGACCATGAGCTGGGGAATGGAGGCAGCCTTTGGAAGCTGGAAAAGGCAAGGAAATGGATTTTCCCCCAGAACCTTCAAAAAGAAGGCAGTCCTGCTGATATCTTGATTTGAGCCCACTGCTATGGTCTGTTTGTGGCTCCCCAAATTCATATATGAAAATCCTCATACCCAGTGTAATGGTAGTAGGAGGTGGGGACTTTGGGGGGTTTTGAGAGAGAAACCCTCATGAGTGGGAAGAGTGCTTCTATAAAAAAGACCCCACAAAGCTCCCTAGCTCCTTTGCCATGTGAAGATACAGCAGGAAGGCTGCAGCCTGCAAGAGGGCCTTTGCCCGACCGTACTGGCTTATGGATTTTTGACTTCCAGCCTCCAGAATGTGAGAAATAAATTTCTGTTGTTTCTAAGCTAACTAGTCTGTGGTATTTTGTTATAGCAGCCCAAATGGATTAAGAAATCCATTAAGACCCATTTTAAACTTCTGACCTTAGAACAGTAAGATAACAGTTGTTTCAAGCTACTAAATTTGTGGTAATTTGTTATAAAAGCAATAGGAAATTAGTACTTGCCATGGATTGTAACAATGGTTATGGAACAGAAGTTAAGCCAATAACTGGAATCAGCATGGGAGGAAGGTGCCGGGAAGTAATGCACTGTGTGTGAATGATCTTGTTGGTGCTGAAATTAGAGGTAGTGTCTATTTGGAGAATATTGCACTTGTTACTTTTGTGTTTCTACACTACCTCTGCATAAAAAGTCTGGGGGTTGGTAAACCACCTTGGAAGGGTGCTTTGTGTAACTGTGTCATAATCAAATACTGAAAGACCTTCAGGTGGGGGAGGGGATGGGAAAGGGAAGAAACCATGTTGTAAGTTTTTAACTAGGAGGATAAAAGTTAGTCAGTCATGTGCAAGATCGGAAGTTTCTAAATATTAGTTTCCTAAGACCTCTAATTACATAACAATATCTAAATGTGAAAATTTAAAAATAATGGGCTCTTTGTTACCCAAGAGAGCTTTAATCGGAGCTTTTTTGTGTGTTTCTGCATACACCCCGTGAGATAATATAAAACATATATATTGGTCTCTGCCCCAGTTCCTGGCACAGAGCTTCTTTTTTTTTTTAAGATTTTATTTATTTGACAGAGAGAGAGAGAGAGAGAGAGACAGCGAGAGAGGGAACACAAGCAGGGGGAGTGGGAGAGGGAGAAGCAGGCTTCCCGGCAAGCAGGGAGCCTGATGCGGGGCTGGATCCCAGGACCCTGGGATCATGACCTGAGCCGAAGGCAGACGCTTAACGACTGAGCCACCCAGGCGCCCCTGGCACAGAGCTTCTAAAAAGTCTTGTAATTTCTGAAGTAATAAGAGCACTAGGAGCCTCTTTTGTTCTAATATTTGGTCTTTGACTGCAGCTCTTAAATCCTTTGGAATTTCCTGGGTGATAGCAGTATCTTTGTTCTAATGAGGTGTCTCTGGGTGGGCTCGGGGATGGGGACTGGTCACCAGAAAGATCAAGCCATGATTAGAAGCTTGGAATTTTCAGCCTCATGCCAATTCCCTAGAGAGGGTAGACCGCCTGGAAATGGAATTAATGATTGAGCATGCCTGTGTGATAAAGTCTCCATAAATATCCCAAAAGTATGGGGTTTGGAGAGCTTTTGAGTTAGTGAGCCTGTGGAGGTGTTAGGAGAGAGGTGCTCCTAGAGGGGGTAGGGAAATGAAATGCGCCTTTGCATGTACCTTGCTTTACACATCTCTTCCATCTGGATGGTCATTTGTCTCCTTTACTATATCCTTTTTAAATAAACTGGTAAGTAAACTGTTTTCCTGAGTTCTGTGACCTGCTCCAGGAAATTAATCAAACCCAAGGAGGGGGTCGTGGAAACCTCCCAAGTGTAGCCAGTTGGCCAGGAGTGTAGGTGATAACCTGGACTTGTGATTGGCTCTGAAGTTGTGAGAGGCGCCTTGTGGGAACCCCTGACCTGTGAGATCTGATGTTGTCTCCAGGTAGATAGTGTCAGGACTGAATTGAATTGTAGGACACCCAGCTAGTGTCACAGAGAATTGCTTGTTGCAGCAACAATGCCTCCCACATCTGGTGTCGGAAGTGTTGTGAGTATGGTAGTTGTGGGAGCATAGAGGAGGCACCTGGGAGGAAGATGAAGGTTTTCCCTGTAAACACCTATACCTGTGCTGATCTTTATAAGGATGCTTCTGAGGAACTGTGATATGGCAACATGCTTTGTTATCATCAGTATGAGGTAAAATTATTGCTTGGGGCATTTTACTGATCATGTTGAATATTGACAACCCACAAGAACCATATATGTTAAGTGTCATTGTGATACTCTGAGGGAACAGAGATCTTGGAGGCATAAAGCCTGAGCTCTAATGTTATCTCTCAATACCTGTGTAGTTCTCATAGTCTTATAGGACTTCGGGAGTGAGAATTCATTTATACCTCTTTCATCTTAGGATGGGGATAGCCCCTTTGCATGTGCTTTCCTATCTGTAAAATGGGATTATGTAGTATCATCTTTCTTAAAACGTCAGGAGGTTTAAGATCCTTCAGGGACTTAAAATTACATATTACATTTAGACTACTTTGTCACCTTAGTCTACCACAGATGTGTAAGGTTTTATTAACACCTGGAATACTTAATTAGCTGGAAGACACTGTTCTTGACTGTGCTGGATCATAGAGAAATGGTCATGTAAGTGACATTACCATATTTTGAAAATTCACTCATGACGGCTTTGGGGAGACAACAATGATAGTGAATCTCTTTTCTCCTATTTGGCCTACATTTAGCCCTGCTTTGCCTTTCATTGACAGGTTCGCTAATTTCTTTTTTCTATCTAGAGAGCATAAGCCTATATACTATTGCTAATGACATCTTTTCCTCTTTCCTGTTTCATTTCCTTGTTCCCATCAGTGGAAGGGACACTTGGCTCTGGAGTACAGTTCTGTTTTATATGTCTTGGGGCTGATTTTTTTTCCATAGGAAGCACAAGTGAATGAGAAAAATATGGTTTCAATATCAGAATTTTGTTTTAAAGACAACTTTTAATAATGACCTTTTTTTATTTTATTGAGAGATATCAGTATAACTTTGTTTCTCCTCTGTGCTAAGAATTCCAGTGTGACATCTATTGTTTGTTACTTTTAATGTTCTCATTAACCCAACGCTTTTGAATGAGCCATAGAGTTAAATTATTTCAGTATCCGAAAGTGAAGATATTATCTAGTAAGCTGCTGCTCCAGCATATTCTGATGGCTTCAAGGAGCTAATGAGGCTTCCAAAGGTGCCTGTTTGGAAGAAGCTAAATGACCACAGACATCAGGCATAAGTAAGTGTGTAATATAAAACTCTAGCTGGGAATGTGAATAATCAATTAAAAAACCCAGAAGCATCAGTATAAATCTTAAGGATGCAATATGGATTCTACTGTAGAAGGCTTAGTGAATCACTACTTGGAAAACTATAAAAAGATACTTCCTTCCCTGGGTTCTTCCCCTCCCCTTACTATTTTCCCCTCTTAGTCTTTGCTTGCCCCTTAAATCAGTCCCTTGAGTCCTTAAATCTTTGGGTCTGCCTTGACCTACTATATTTTTACTCTTCAAATTTTCCTTAATCGTATCCATTTCCATCATATGACAGAGATTACTCTTTGTTGAATCAATATCTGCTCATCTTTCTTCCTTAGTTAGCAGAACCCTGATTTCATGCAGGGAGTTAATGGGCTCAGCTAAAACATTCTACTCCCTAACTTCTATTATACCTATGTGGGGCTGTATGGCTAAGATCAGGCTAAGGAGTTGTGAACAGAGGTGGTGTGCGAGATTTCAGGGGAGGCTCCTAAAAGGTGCTGGCAATGTCCTCTCCTGCCCTCTTTGCCTCCTTTCAGCTGCCAATAATATAGCCATGATGGGCAGAGCTTGAAGAGCCACATTAGACCAGGAAGTGACCTTGAGGATGGAAACCATGTACTGAGGATGGTGATGCAGAAAGCTGGAAGCCTTGTTCCCTGATGAGGGGTTGTATTTTCCATGTCAGCCCTGGACTCTGCACCTCTAGATCCAGAGAAATTACTTTTAATTCTGTTAAAATCACGTTATATCCAGGCAACATAACCTTAATTGGTAAACATAAATTTTTTTGTGGATACCTATACCACATCTTTATCTCTAACCTCGTCCCCCTGAGTCTTAGATTCATGTGTTGAAATAATTACAGAACATTTCCTTGTTGATATTCCGTACATATTTTAACATTATCTTCTCCAGACTGAGCTCCTAACGGCCTTCCAGTACTCTCCCTAACCTGCCCCCATTGTGTCTGGAATTTTACCATAGTTGCGGGATCCAAGGAGAGCCCACGGGGCAGTCCTGGATCTCTCTGCTTCCTCTCCCATCATTCCAAACAGTCATCAGACCCTTCTAGTGCTTTTCTCCTCATAAATATTTACTAAGTTTGTCTCTTCACTCACCATCCCTCTCACACAGCACCAGTTCAGCTTCTCATCATCTCCAGCCTGTCCTGGGTACTTGAAAGGTGATTCTGCCTTTAATTCTATCCTCTCACAACTAGTTTTTACACATGTCACAAAGAATTTATTTTAAAAGCAAATTGGATCACATCATCTCCTGCTTAAAACATTTCAAGAGCTCCGCAGCAATAGGCCCTTGATCTTGGCACTCAGGGCCTTGATCTGCTCCTACTTATTTCATAATTTTCATCACTGCTCCTCTCTGTCCTATATTTCATACTCCAGTAATACTGCAATTTGTAGTTTCTATAACATGCATGGATTTTTAAGCTCCATATACCATTCCCTTTGCCTGGAACTGTCCTCTCTTCCCCTTAATCTTTCTTTGGTATAATGCATATTCTTCCTGACTTAATTTGGTCCCATCTTCTCTGTGAAGCCTTCCTGGATTGCCATTCCCACCTGGCTGGATTGGGTGGCCCTGGATCCCAGACCATTTTTCAGTGCAGAGGATCTGGGGGTGGGGAATGAGGGAAAAGGAAGAAGAGGGTTCTAAAGTAGGATTGCCAGATTTAGCATATAAAAGTACGGGATGCCCAGTTAAATTTGCATTTCAGACAAAAAATGAATAATTTTTAAGTATAAATACATCACATGCAATATTTGGAACATACCTATACAAAAAAGATATGTTGGTTGTTTAAAATTTAAACTTGTCTGGGCATCCCATATTTTAACTGGCAACCTTATATTGAAGACAAATTAGCATACTTCTTATTTTTGCCTAGTTCTCTTTCTGGCCTCACTTATGAAAATATTGATGGTAAAGAGCGGATCAGTTTTAAATATCACTGCCCTGATCCCTGCCTGCAGAGCCACTTCTTGAAGCAGGGAGAGAGGGACAGCTTGAGAGCACAGAGAGGGAACAAATCTTGAGAGAGCCTCCACTTCCACAAGCACAGCCCTCCCCTTTTGAATAGGGGCAAATTTGAAACAAATCATATCCTTGCCTACTGGATATTAATTGAGCTTGTTGAAGTGTCATTCTGAATCACTACAACCTGGTTTATCATTCTATTCTAAAGAGGAAGAAAATGCTTTAGCAGCTCCCCAGAGCCCCAGGAAGGCTCTCAGAAGACAGCAGGGGGCAGGAATGTAGCACCTGGTGTGGCTTCCAACAATGGAATTGCTGAGAAACTTTGTCAGGAGAGTATAGGTGAGCTTGGCCAGGTCTGACTGTTCCTTTGAAAGGGCAGAGAGGGAATTTACATTTCTTGGGCATCTACCAAATGACATATTATGCCTAGCATTTCCTTAAAGTTCTGCAGACCCATATTCAGAACTTTGGTGTCCCGGTGGGAGTCTGGCAGCTTTCTGTTGAGAATTAGGTCATATGCACTTTGAAGTAAGGTCCAATTTTATAATACAGGGCATTATAGAATAAACATATCTGCAAAAATAAATTTATCAGTAAATTATACTGGACATTTTGAAGTATAAAGATGAACTTCTAAAATAATGAACTGGGAACTTGTAAAATCTGTGCGATTAACACTAAGGCTACATTTGGCCAGGTTATTTTAGCTGTGTCCACTGCTAGTTACAAATTTTCTTTTTCTCTGTGAAAGAGCTATTGCTAACCCACAGTGTCTCTGCATTAGGGTCTGCTCAGTCTCTTGCTCTTCTCCCTTCTCACAGCTGGAATTGCAACAGATGGGGTTATTGAATGCCGAGAAAGAGATGAAATTAACACAGGTAATGAGCAGTAGTTTTACTGATGGAGGAATTTTAGTTCATTTGGGAAAATTCCAGACGCTCAAGATCCGCAGTATGATAAATCAAAACCTAGTTTGGGGAAATAAAAGAGGTATGGCTGCAATTTAACATTTGTCTAGATCCAATATCACACTTAACATGGCGTGAGGTAGAGGAGCAGCTTGGGCATTGGCCTCTGTTCCTAGTTTGTTGTCTAAGAAAAAAGCTTTCGGAAGTTGGAACCACTTCATATTTTAATTGGTTCACATGGGCATTTAAAAAGTGCATTTAGTTAAGAGGATGCCACTTGTTCTTCAGAGGATGATGGTTTCTATTTATCTAGATCTACTCAGGAGGCAATGGAGTGGGTTTATGCCACCCTTGACTTAAACGTCATAAACGACTTAGAAGCTGTTTTCACACTGAGAGGAGCTAGGGCTTTAATGAACTTTGCAATCCTTCCTTTGGTTGTTTGTTCCTTCCTCCCCTCATTCCCCTCTGCTTCCTTCCTCCTCTTTTTTGCCTCCTTCTACAGTATTTACTGAATGTCTACTTTTATTCTTGGTGTAAGAGAGAGAGTAGTGAACAAAACAGACAAAAATCCCTGCACTCGGTATAGTCTAACTGGGGAGACAGAACTTAAACAAGACAAATTTAAAAATATATACTATGGTAGATAGTGACAAGCACTAAGGAGGAAACTAAACAAGAGGAGGAAGATTAGGGGCATGGTTGTTAATTTCAGAGAGTGGTCAGGAAGCCCGTACTCAGAAGATTTCAGGAAAGATCTGAAGAGGTAAGAAAGCAAATCGTGTGGATTTTTGTGGGAAGACCGTGTTAGGAAGCATGACCAGCAAGGGCAAAGGCCCTGAGGTAGGAAAGTGCCTGTGTCTTTGAGGAATAGTAGCAGGCCGACCAGTGTAAGGACAGAGGAGTTTAGTGAGACATGGCCAGAGAAGGGATGCAGGACTGGACTGTGTGGGGCCTTGAGGTCTCTGTAAGGACGTTGGGACTCTGAGCAAGACAGGAAGTTGTTTGGGAGTTTGGAGTAGAGCAGAGACATGAACTGACGTACGTATAATATACATATATTTAGGACTTTGGGACTCTGAGCAAGACAGAAAGTTGTTTGGGAGTTTGGAGTAGAGCAGAGACATGAACTGACGTATATATAATATACATATATTTAAGATTTGTTTATTTTAAATATTTAAAGATTTTATTTATTTATTTGTCTCAGAGAGAGAGAGAGAGAACACAAGCAGGGGAAGCAGGGTTAGTGGCAGGCAGAGGGAGAAGCAGGCTACTTGTTGAGCAAGAAGCCCGAGGCGGGGCTCGATCCCAGGCCCCTGGCATCATCACCTGAGCCGAAGGCAGACACTTAACCGATTGAGCCACGCAGGCACCCTTATTTATTTATTTTTTCAAGAGAAAGAGAGAGAGAGAGAGAGAGCATACGCGCACGCATGGTGGCGGGGGCAGAGGGAGAAGCAGACTCCTCATTGAGCAAGGAACCTGATGCGGGACTCAATCCCAGACCCCTGGGATCATGACCTGAGCCGAAGGCAGACGCTTAACCCACTGAACCACCCAGGCGCCCACAACTGACTTATGTATTAAAGGGATCCTTTTGGCTGCTGTTTTGACAATAGACTAAAAATGGGCAAGGGTGAAAGCAGGAATTCCAGTTAGGAGGCTATTACAACAGCCTAAGCAAGATGTGAGGGCAGGGTGGATCAGACTGGCATCAGAAGAAGTTCTAAGAACTAATTGTATTCTGCATATATTTTGAAAGTAGAGCTAACAAGATTTGCTAGTGGATTGTGTGTATATTGCGAGAGGAAGAAAGAAATCAAGGAGGACGCCAAGAGTTTGGCTTGATACAGAGAGAGGAAGGATTTTGGGGCAAGCGGATTTTGGTTAGAAATGGCAAAAGTCCAGTTTTGGGCATGTTAACTTTGAGGTGTCTGTTAGACATCAAAATGAAGATGTCAATGGGCAATTGGATATATTAGACTTGTATTCAAGGAAGCATCTTGGATGGAGACAGGAATTTGGTAGTTATCGGCCCGTGGATGGCATTTACAGTCATGAGGTTGGATGAAATCACAAGATAGGAAAGCAAAAATGTCCCCAAACTAAGCTGCTGGATAATTCAAATTTGAATGTTGGGGAAATGATGAGAAAGTAGCAAGGAAAATGGAGGGAAAGTATCCTGGGAGGGAAGAAGGAAACCAGGGAAGTTTGATAGGTTAGAGGCTCTGAGTGAAAAAAAGTGCTTTAAAGCAGAGTGACCAATAGTATCAAATGCTGCTTAAGGGTCAGCTAAATGCTGCCAACACGTCTGAGAATTGTTCATGTGGAGGGCCTTGGTGGATCAGTATTATAACTGAACTTGCCACTTGAGGTGCATTAAATTGAACACGACCCAGGGGAGTGCTGAAAGCAAAGAACTTTTTATTTCTTGTTACAAGTAAGGAGACAGGGAGATAGCTCTCAAAGCACTGTCTCCCTGTGGGGCTAGTACAGGAAGCTTTTAGTCACTGTATCAGGGCCTGGGGGCAAGGAGCTTGCATATACATTAAGGAACTTAAACATATTCTATTACTTAAGCACTTTGGTTCAATTGCGTATGCCTAGCATGTCAACGTGCTAGTGCATACATTGTATGTTTAAAAAATGTTGAACCCCCACCCCAATAGAAGGAGCTCTTAGTATTCGTATTATAATAAGTTAGAGGTCAATTTAGGCAACTTGGGAGGGCTTCTGCACAGGTTCTCAGCTCCAAGCTGGCTTAAGCGGGCTCATGTAAGGGGGTATCAGGTGAAACACCTAGCTGGGGGTCTCCTTGGCAGGAATTGCTGGTTCTGCAAAACAAAAACACATTCCTTCCCTGCTTTTGTCCCCTTCTCCTCCTTCCTTCTACTGATAACTTTCTGCCCTCTGTTCTAAGTAACTCCCCATTGCATCCTAGCTAACAGGGGCAGAGGTCTCCTGAGAAGGTGGCCACTGTTGATTGGAGGTCCAGGAGGTCATGCTAGCAGGTGCCCTGGTGCCACTTAGTCTGGTCCCCAGAGGTCTTTTCCATCTCAAGAGACTAGGAATCTAGAAAATATCTTTGTTCCTTATGTTGGAGATTTCACTGGTACCTTCGGTGATTATATCTCTAGGGTAGTGCTGATGAACTACTCCTCCTACAGGTTCCTTTGAATGATAAGCAGACATTCTCAACCCTTGAGCCTAGGTCTATGTGTTCCTTGGTTGGTCAGCTGTGGCTGAGGATGACATGACCTCTAATGTTCTGAACTGACAGGGTGGACCTGGATGCTGACTTTAGTATCAGTGGTGTGATGGAGGGCATGCTTGGTTAGAGAGAAGTAGAGAGGAAAGAAGGAAAAGATTGAAAATATTGAGTACAGACAATACTTTCAAGGAGTTTTATCATAAAGGAAAGAACTCCCATGCCATCTCTTCCCCTCCCCTCCCCATCTTTCCTCTCCCCTTCCCTCCCTGCCCCTCCCATCCTCTATCTTCTTTTCTTTCCTTCTAATTTTCTGATAAGATATTAAGGGAAAAATAAATTTAAGTCCTCTAGAATCCTTACAGCTTCTACATGTTAAAAGAAAGAAGGCTTTAAAACAAGAGGAAGAAAGAAAGAAGGAAGAAGAGAGAAAGAGGGAGGGAAGGGAGGAAGGGAGTGGAACAACATAGTAAGGTTCAGTCACACTGGCTTCTGTTCCAGCCCTACTATTTCATGCTCTTACCTTGGTCATGTTATTGAACATCTCTATATCCTAGGAACCTCATCTATGAAATGGGAAGAATTTCTCCCCCTTAAGATTATTATTATTATTTTTTAAGATTTTATTTATTTATTTGACAGAGAGAGAGACAGTGAGAGCAGGAACACAAGCAGGGGGAGTGGGAGAGGGAGAAGCAGGCTTCCTGCAGAGCAAGGAGCCCGATGTGGGACTCGATCCCAGGACCCTGAGATCATGACCTGAGCCGAAGGCAGACGCTTAACGACTGAGCCACCCAGGCGCCCTCCCCCTTAAGATTATTGTGGCAAAGTTCTGCATAAGGCATAAAATGCCATGAGAAATGATAAAGTAGCCTTGGTGGGAACTGAAAAAATATTTGGAAAGTGAAGACTAAGTTCCAATAGATATTGACCTTATTTTCAAGCTGAAAAAAAAGATGACCATATTCTATTTTAGATTTAACCAATATAGATATTTTCTTTGATTAGAAAAGAATACTATTTTTACGCAGCTAGTATAATTCTACGCTGTGAGTCTTTATTTCTATGCTCTAGGAACTTAAGATTGGGAAAACAAAACAAAAATACACAAAAATTTAAAATGGAAAGGAAATATAAAAATTTGTCAGGTAGGATACAGTAAGATAAATTTTTTTCTATTACCAGTTTATAAAATGCAATATAGGTAAAACGGTTATACCAATTTCTTTCAGAGTTAAACATTGGTAGTGTAATACATTAAAAAAAATCATTAAATAGTCATTACCATTGTCTCATTTACCATGCACTTAGGTGGAGAAAGTCAATTGTTATCCTAATTCTGAAATTTGGGCGTGTGATATATAGTCCTGCCTCTGTCAGAAGAATTGGAATGAATTGGGACCACATAGGAATTATAATTCTAAGACCTTGTGTCCTGGAAATAGAAAGATTAGCAAGTGACAATAGAATCATGATTCTTGGAATAATTTCTGCTTCTGCCAAGAAACCAACACAGTTACCTAAAACCTCACTCATAAAATATCCATAATAGAAAGGCAGAAGGCAGAGCACCTCAGCCATGCCTTGAAAATCTCCTGGAGCTTTGGGGAAAGTATGGCCCTGTGAACCAATGCACACAAGACCCACTTGACACCTGAGAATGCCAAGCTCTATTTTCGCCCTGGGAGCTCTGAGATTTTTAAGAAAGCAAGCTATTCTTTTATAGGATTTTCATCATCTTACAAAGCAAGGGTGGGTAGCCACATTTAAGATGAATTGTTAGTCTTGGGATCACCAGTTAGCAAACTGTGAAAATGGATCCTTTTGCACTTGAGACCCCCCACTTTCCTCTCAAGTACCTCCCCGTTATCTTCTTCTTTCGTCCCTCCTGGTGTGGCAAGCACACTTCTTTTGCTCATCTCCTGCCTTCACTCTTCTCATTCTCATAGACAGACTTATTTAAAAACAAAGGCTTTAATGATGAAGACTAGTTTCTTGGTGTGAAGGGCTGCTTTCAGTTCATTTTAGCAATTTTTTTAGTGCCTGGAACTTACACACTGCAGACGCTTAATAAGTGCAGCTAAGGAAAGTTCATGTGACTATTTTCATCAGTGCTGCCCACTTACAGTAGAGTTATCTGATAAGTAGGCTTTTTCAAATGTTCACCTCTAAAGTTATGTTCTTTAAATATAGGAGAAGTGCTATGGACAAAACACTGTTGCTCACCCCTGAAATCAATCCAGCCCAACAGCTGCCAATGTGATATTCCTCCAGCCCCAATTCCCTGGGCTCAAAATCTGCAATGGTTGCTGGGATGCTTCCAGCTGAGGGTGTGCTAGAACTAGCTGGGCACCATTTTGTTCTTACTGTTTTCCACCTTTTCCATTGATCTGAATTTTCTCTCAGTGAACACAATACAAAACACACACACACACACACACACACACACACACACACACACACACTCCTTGGCTCAGCCCTAAACCTCTAAACAACTCTCATATCAGTTAAGTTCTAATGAAATTGTCAAATGTGCTCGTTTGTGAATGAATAGGATTCAAACAGGACTCCCTGCTGCATCCCATAAAGTCTTGTTTGGAAGATTGTATCTAATTATTAACCCGTAGGAAGGCTTGATAGGATCACTTAGAATTTTCAGAGATTTTGCCAGCTCTACACGTGAGTCGGAGAGTCCACGACAAACCATTGCTGTATTACAGATGGCCTGTGTATTCTGCGTTGTTTGGGCCCTCATAGAATGACCACATGGTTTGTTGACCTCTGAAGGAGTGCGAAATTCAGCTTGCAGATTTGTAACTTTGAACTGGAGGAAGAACAAATGTCATTATGCTGCTTTTGCTTCTCTGTATTTTCCCCAGAGGAGTGCTAGGCTCTCCTGAGGACCTTATGGTTTGATCTCCTTTTATCTTTCAAAACTTCTCCTTCACATTAATTTTCATTTCAATAGATCCATGAGAAATTGTGGCAGCTGTAATAACATGACCGTTAAAAAAAAAAAATCCCATAACGTCAATTGCATATTTCCTACTGATTAGTGGTTTTCCCTTGATTAAATTATTCATTTTTAATACAAGTCCTTTATTTCTCAATAGTAACACATGGCAGAGTCATCCCTTGGTGTAGACCAAATGCCTTTATGGATCCCTGTCTAGGCATATATGGAACTGCTTTGAACTTCAGACTCCGTGTATGAAAGACATCCAAAATGCTTAATAAACGCTTCTGTTACAACTTTTTACATGATCTCTCTGAGGGGAAAAGTAATCTTCTCATTGTTAAACTAGTGAAGGGAAATGGAGACATTGAAGGTGGGTGGCTTGTCCAAGATCACTAAGAGACTCACCATTGCACTAGCTGAGTAGCCTAAGGATTGAAATCCCAGACTAGAGTTATCTCCAAGTATGTTCGATTTCCACCTGGTTTAGTAACTATGTGGGGTGTCATTGTGGTGCACTTTATTTGTTAGCACCAAACATCCAAACATATTGATCGTTTTATATTGGCTTCTAAAGTACCTTAATCTCAGTAACTTCTTTATGTTTTACGTGATGCTCAGGGAAATCTCAGCCGGATTTTTGAACAATTTATGGATAGGCAGACAGTGAATGGTACCTGAGGGCTTTCTTCCCTCTGATTCTTCTGTTCTGAATTTCAGAATGCTACATGTTAGGAGTAAGGGCTGCACAAAAGAAGTTTTCAGAGTAATTTAGGGCAAGTCATTATATGTACTTTCTCTACTAGCACAGATTTTCTTATTCTAACTAGAGATCCAGGCTCTTTTGCTGGTTGTAGGCTTGTTGCATGAGTACAGGAGTTTGGCAGGAAATCTCTGCATGTAGTGATTCTGGAAGAGGGCTGGGCCCAAGGAAGCCTCATGTGTCACGGTGTGGCCGAGGATGACCCAATGCTTGGTATTGTAAGGTTTAGTTGGAAGGAGGTAAGTTTGGTTAACGTGGGAGACACCACCAATTAACTCTGAGTTATTAGTATAGCCTTTAATTTGTTTCCCTGTATCCATCTTTGGCACTACTAGTCTACACTCTACCTCATAGCCAATGTGAGTTTTCTAAAATACAAGTCTTGTTGTTCTTTTTAAAGATTTATTTATTTTAGTGAGCGAGAGCTAGTGAGAGAGAGAGAGTGTGTGGGGGAGGGAGGGGCAGAGGGAGAGAATCTTCAAGCAAGCAGATTCCCTGCTGAGGCGGCGGCGGGCGGGGGGGGGGGCGGCGGCGGGGGGGGGCGGGGGGGGTTTGGTCCCATGACCCATGAGATCATGACCTGAGCTGAGACCAAGAGTCGGATGCTTAACTGACTGAGCCACCCAGGCAGCCCTAAAAAACAAGTCTTGTTAAACAATTGTCCTGATTAAATGTTCTTGCAGTTGCACCCTGTGTTCATTAGGTTAAAGCTAGGTTATGCTGCGGTAGCAAATTAACTGAAAATCTCAGTGGCTTTACAAAGCAAATGTTTGAAATCTTATTCATTCTCTGTGTGCCCTGTGGTACAGGAGTATGGGGGGCAATATTCTGCCTCACACAGTTGCTCAGGGATCCAGGCTGGTGGAGGCTCTACCATCTGAATGTTGCTGGTAGCTGTGGTAAGGGTAGAGAGCACGTGAAGATGCCACATTGTTTTTCTGTGCTTTGAACCAGAAGTGACATATATCCCTTCTGTCACAGCCTACTGGCCAGAACAGGTCCTGCGATTCCTTTAACTCCAACGTTTGGAAAGTGTGGTCTTTCATGTGCCCAGAGGAGAGAACAGATATTGTGGAGCACTGGTTAAGTTGACTGCATTCTTCATTACACTTGTCATGGAAGTTTCTCATCATTTGCTCCTTGCCTCAGCTATAACTACCGTCTGCCCTCCCCCTTCCTTTGCCATCCTCACTTCTCATTTAGATGCAGTCATACTCGACTTCTTGCAGTGCCCAGATTGTGCTGTGCTGTCTCTCACACTTTTGTATGCACATACACTGTTTCCTTTGCCTAAAACACCTCTGCCCACTCTTTGGCACTTTTTATAATTCAGTTCTAATATTGTTTTCTCTGGGTGTGAAGATTTTCCTGAATACCCCACCCCCAGTGTGCGTTATTTATCTGTTCTCTTGATACCACAACACCCTGTACTTAATATCTCTGTAGCATTTATAATATGGCACTCGAATTGTGTGTAGACACACATTTTCTTCCTGCTAGACTGCTAAGAGTTATCTTGGGAGTGGAGACCATGCTTTAATTAACCTTGAAACCCCAGCATCCAACACATGGCACATAGTATATGTTCAGTAAATATTTGTTGAGTGATTATATGAATCACAAACTTTGCACCTTTGTTAGTAGGTCAAAATGGAGGTTGGACTTGGAAGCCAGGAAATTAAAAAAAGGTCTATATGAAATATATAATAATTGATATCTGATCTTTTTGGATATCCATATTCACACAATTAATTAGTCCCTTTAAAGAGTAATTTTTATATTTATCTTGGATTAAAATCAGTGCTCTGTAAAGGGTTATATCATCTAGATGATGGATTTCTTCTTTTCTCAGGAATAATCTCTCTTTAAATCAGTTTACAAATTTGCCATTTTTTACACCTGTGTTTTCTATTTGTAAAATTGTGTATAGGAATGTAAGTCACCCAAGCCCATGATCACACTGGAGGCCATGACATACCTTCACTTGCTATTTTCCTTGAAATTCTGGGGAAAGTTCATGCTGTTGATTATACTGACCCTTTGTGTGAGACTTAGTTTTGCCTCTGTTATGGGTTGAATTGTGCCTGTCTAAAAGAGAGATGTTTATGTACTAACTCCTTGTACCTGTGACTGTGACCTATTTTGAAAATAGGGTCTTTGCAGATGTAATCAATTTAAGATGAGCTCATGCTGAAGTAAGTTTCGCCCTTATAAGAAGAGGAGAATAAGCACTTGGGAAGAATGCTGTATGATGACAGAGGTAAAGAATGGAGTGATGACTCTGTGAGCCCAGGAATGCCAAGGACTGATGGCCACCACTAGAAGCTAGCAAAAGAATGATTCTACCCAGTGTCTGAGAGGTTAGCATGACACCTAGATTCTGGACTTCTAGCTTTCAGCTGTGTGGGAATACATTTCTGTTGTTTTAAGATATCCATTTTGTGGTGGAAGCCTTAAGAAACTAATACAGCCTCTTTCTAATGTTTTTCCTGTAATACACAGAATATGTGCCAGTATTCAAGTCCAGGCTTGCAAGCTAGCTTGCAAAAACAAAGCAACTTTGTGAGCCATTAAGGGTTGACTATAGTTGTTGCTGTTTCTTTCAAAGGAGACTATTGTAAATGGGCTGGGAAAGAGATATTTGAAAACAGGATAAACAATCAAAAACCAGTGACCCCTTAACTCAGCTCTGAGACTGCTGTTCTTGTGAGGACAGCTCCAGATAAGCCAAGGCTGAGAAGGAGGGAATCCTTCTGGATTGAAGAGAGTGTCTGGATGGCCAGGAGAACTAAGTGGCTGAACTTCTGCTGGATTTAGTCAATTGACACTCAAGTCTTGTGTGCTCACTCTTTTATGTGTCTTCCAGTACTACACTGGTTGGAAAGTTAAAAATGTATTTTCAGGAATCCATTGCAGCAGGAATTCTGGAAGGAAATTATGTTCTGGCAGTCGCATGTATTCAAGAGAGATTTGGAAGGTGGAAGCCAGGCAGAGGTCCTAATCCTGCTGCTGCTTCTGTGGGCAAGCAAGGTCCTGGAGATGTGTCAGAAGGCAGTTAGAGTACCTGGCTGAGTGTTTCAGAGTCTGCTCAGTAGCTCTGTGGTTGTCAAGAGAGAGTTGTGGAGTTGGTGGTGGCAATTTCTTGATTCCTGGGTGGAACTTCTGCACTGTGTTCCTGTCTTTAAAATTCCTAGTGGTATCCCCCTGACTTCTGATACACCAGCTTTTGTTAGAACTTTGTAAACATGTGATTCCCTATGTTAAATTCCAGGCTGTTAAAAATACTAAGTCTGTTTCTTGGACTAAGTTCTGACTGATGGGAGTTTGGATTGGTTATGTGACTTGGTTGGATTCGAAGGCATTGATGTTTCTGTTACTACCAGAAAACTGAATCCTTGTAGTCACTGGCATACTGTGATGCAGGCTTTAGAAAACTGAGGGACTTTTATGAGAGACTCCTCTAATAGAAATGACGACTGCAAAGACTATGGGGTGGTATGGCTGTGATGCGGAACCTTCCAAATTTTTTTTTCTCTGATATAACTGCAATCTGATCATATGTGTTGCTAAATTATAACATAAGTTGAATTCGCAGCTTAACCAGGTTTTTTTTTTTTTTTTTTGGAGGGGTGTGTGTCAATGTTTGGACATTGATTGGGAAAGACTGGGACACTGAGAATTGGAATGGGAATATTTGAGTGGACTAAAATGAATCTGGGTAGCCTGAGCAACCACACTCCTCTGAACCTCCCTTACCATCAGAGGCAGCCCCTCCCTCCTGCCTAAGTGGTTGGTCCTGTGTTCATTGGACAACTTGGGATGACATCTCTTGAGACCTTTACTTTGAAAGGACATGTCAGCTCTCCTCATGCTGCATCCCTACCATTCTTTAATAGCTTGACATAAGTCAATCTCAGCATATCCCAGGAGCATGTACAAAGTCTGATCCAGTAGAAAAAGCTTAAACATAAAAAGACTTGCTAAATATCAGCAGACATCTGGAAAACATGGGAAAGAATGGGTTCTAAGTGTGCTAGACCAGAGAGGAGGGGATATATCTTTATGTGGGGCTACATTTAAGGTTATGGGTAGACTTACAAGAGATTCTGAATTTAGGGTGCCAGCTCAAGGATGGGAATTGTTCTAACAACTTGAAATGGCCATCATCTACTACTTCAGCATTCAGGTGTAGAGGATCACTATCTCCTCCCTTGGTGTGATCTTGGGGTTGTGATCCAAGCCTCAGAATGGCAGTACTGTGATGGGGTGGGCCAATGGTCTTAAGTGGCAACTTAGTATTTTAACTGAAATGCTAGCTTTCCATGCTCCACCATAGACAGTTCCCGTGGAACTTTATAGGAGACCACCCTGCTGCAGAAAATTAGCCTTGGACAAGTTAACCCTTATCTTTTACTTGGTTGATTGACCAAAATCTGAACTCATTCAACACCAAATAAAGTTGACTTGGCAAATGTTGTGTGGAAGAAAGAATACAAAGATTTAGGGTGATGAGAATATTAAAACTTATTTTATCATATGTTACTCACCTCTTCCTGCTGTATCTTCTGAAAGGGCTCAGAGAAAGTTGCCTTCATAAAGGCATTAAGAAATACATTGGTAAAGGGAGAGATAGCATTCTTAAAAAGTGCATTAATGGATATATTAGTCTGCTAGGGTTGTCATAACAAAATATCTCAAATTGGGTGGCTTACACAACACATTTTTTTTTTTTTCTCACAGATCTGGAGGTTAGAAGTCTAAGATCAAGATGTCAGATGGTTTAGTTTCTCCTTGGCTTGCAGATAAATGCCTTCTTGCCGTGTCCTCACATGGCCTTTTCTCTGTGCATGTGTGTGATACTGTTGATTTATAAGAAATACATGTTGGGTCTTCATTGCTGTTTCTGCCGTAACGCTCTTAAAACCCTTGGAATTTTCTAAGTAATAGTGATAAAGGTATCTTAATCATAACAAACCTCTTTCAACCACACCTGAGTTTATGTTAATGAGGTGATTTTTGGAAAGCACCTAAGGATGGGGGCTGGTTGCCATGTGATTGGAGGGTTGGGACTTTGAGACCCACCTCCCAGACCTCTGCGGAGGGGAGAGGAGTTGGAGCTTGCCTCAACTGCCAATGGCCAGAGTTAAACAATTATGCCTCTGTCATGATGTCTCCATAAAAACCCAGAAGGGTGGGGCTTGAAGAGCTTCCAGGATGGGGGACACGTGGAGACTTGGGAGATGGAATGCTCAGAGAGCATGGAAACTGTGTGCTCCTTCCCATATACCTTGCTCTATGCTTCTCTTCCATCTGGTTGTCCCTGAATTATCTTTTTATAGTAAACTGCTAATCCAGTAAGTAAAGTTTCTCTGAGTTCTGTGAGCAGAGGTAGCAAATTAATCAAACCCAAGCAGGGGGTCATTGGAACCTCTGATTTATAGCAGGTCACTCAGAAGCACAGGTGACATCTTGGACTTGCAATTGAAATCTAAGTGTGTGTGATGGTGGGGTACAGTCTTGTAGGACTGAGCTCTGAACTTGTGGAATCTGATGCTATCTCTGGGGACATAGTGTCAGAATTGAGTTGAATTGTGGGACACCTAGCTATGTCAGAGAATTGCTGAGTAGTATGGGGGAAAAGCCCACACATTGGATTGGGTACAGAATTATTAATGTGCATCCCTAGCGTCTGTGTGTCCAAATTTCCTCTTCTTATAAGGACAGTAGTCAGATTTGATTAGGGCCCACCTGAATGGCCACATTTTAACTAAATCACTTCTTACAGGCTCTATCTCCAAATACAGTCACATTCTGAGGTTCTGGGGGCTAGGGCTACAACATTGGAATTTGGGTGGGGGGGACACGATTCAGCCAATTCTATAGGGAATAGATTATTAGAATGATTTGACTGCTGGGACTTTGGTGGGGGAAAAACTGATGATGGTTTCTACATTGAATCAAATGGGTAGGTTATTATTTTTTTTACCTTTATAACTAAAGAAATAAAACAAACCCTTAAGACTGCTGAATGGAAACTGACTTGAGTTGATGTGTCAAGGCCCCTTATCCAAATCTCAGTTTGAGAGCATTCTCACACCCACAGCTGCTTGGCACATGGTTAAAATACCTGCAACACTTTTGTAAGTGTGTTCATTAGCTCTTTTTCCTAGTCTTCCCCAAATGATTTGCCATTTGACACTTGAACACTGGGAAAAAGAAAAAAAAAGAAACTAGTTCTTTTAAGGATTATTGATCAGTGACTTTCAAATAATGATAATCCCTGGAGAGCTAGAAAACACTGTGGGCCTCAAATCAGAGTGGGTCTTATTGAGGATCAGGCAATGAATGAATTAAGGGCTATTTTGGTATTAAAAGCCAAGTGAAAACTATTCAAACTGCTCCTCCTTTTCAAAGTAGTAAATCAAAATCAGTGCTGTGTCTCTGGGAGAAAGAATCACAGAGATTAGTGCTACCACCAAAGATGGGATGAATATGGGATGGCCTCAGAGAAGGAAAGCAGATTATTTTATATATTAATTTTTTTTATTTTTTAAAGATTTTATTTATTTGACAGAGAGAGTACAAGTAGGTAGAGCGGCAGGCAGAGGGAGAGGGAGAAGCAGGCTTCCCGCGGAGCAGGGAGCCCGATGCGGGGCTCCATCCCAGGACCTGGGATCATGACCTGAGCCGAAGGCAGACGCTTAACGACTGAGCCACCCAGGCGCCCCATGCAGATTATTTTAATCAAGTAGTAATTCTGGTTAGTTTCTTTGCTATAATCAACACAGTCCCTGATATGCAGCTATAATCCCAGTGAGTTCTTTTTCTCTTTATCCCAAAACAGGGAGCACCAGAAGCAGTTTGCTCTTAACCTGACAAGAACAGGGCTACACATCTTACTTCGAGGCTGGGTCATCTCTCTGACCCTCTGTCACAATCTACTCCACAGGATGTAGGATGATTGCATCACTCTCTAGACTATCATATTGGTCCACCATATGGATGACATCAGGCTGATAGATTCTCACGAGTAGAAAATAACAGGTATTCAGTGTTTCTTAAACAATCAAAGATAATGGGCCATTTTTTTGTTTTGGTTTTTGTGTTTTTGTTTTTTTTTTGATGGTGGACCATTAAAAAAAATTTCTAATCTATTGAGACCAATACTTTTGTAAAATACAATAAAAATAAATTACCACTAAATGAATTACTACTAAAAAAATTAAAAAGGCAGGACAATAAAAATCCCATTTTAAAAATTAGATTCTGGCATATTACTGTGAACTTTTCTCTCTCTCCCTCTCTCTTTTTAATAAACATTTCTAAGTACTTTCAATTTCTATACTCATTGAGGATCAGTAATAGTTGACAATCCAGACTGCACTTTGATTAGTATTGACCTACATGTCTTACTTTTCTAAGACTTATGTTTACCACAAGATGAGATGTAAACTCCATGTAAATTTAGGGATCTACCACTTTGGTGAAGTTTTTTGGGAATCCAGTGGTATGGGGCATGTCAAAATATCCCATTCAAAGAAAAAGACAAGTCCATGTACCTTGTAAATCCTAACCTACACATTCACACGCACATGCATACCCCTACAACCACAAATCTTGATAGGCTTTATCGATTTTTGGAGGCAACACATACATATTTTGCTCCTCTGCTATGACCCAATAATCCCATTAGATTGCCAGTTTTGAGTGTGGTCCAAAGCAAGAAACCGTTCTTCAGCAGGTCTAGACTGTAATGTAATCAGCTCTCCTAGAATATCTTTTACTTGACCTTGTAATTTGCCAGTCTGAGGATCCTGAATGGCAGAAGGGGATTCTGTGTAGAGACTCTTGTTGCCGTTCCCTAGGATTTTGAAGAAAATCGGGGCTTCTGTCTCAGTCAGCGTTCTTAAGAGAAATGGAACCAGTAGGAGGGATAGGTAGGTGTGTAGGTAGACTGGCTTAAGTGATGACTGAGGCTGGCAAGTCTGGTATAAGGCAGGCCGGCAGCCAGCAGACTCCCAGCCAGACGCCAAAACTGCTGTCCTGAAGCACATACCACTTCGTTCCTTTCCTGCCCTCCTCCTGTTTTCCTCTGGCTAGGGATTCAACTGTTAGCTCTCCAGCTAACTCAGAATTAGTGTTAACTCAAGCCAGGTTTTTGGTGGAGAGCTGTTTATAGCCTTTCCTAAGAGAAGCTTGTGCCCCTGTGGCATTTTACCCCATTCTGCCCACACCTCATTATTCTGCCGATTCATGTGGCCTCTGGTTCTCCTTTGTTCTCACATTTTATCTTATGATTTGTTGTAACTCCTTAAAGATTAAAGTGTCTTAAAATCTTATTTATTTTTAATTTTAATATTTGGAATATTTTTGCTTTTCAATAAACTTATCCCTATAACTCTCACTGTAAATGCAAACATGGTTAAAGGGATTTTTAAAAATCCTTTTGATCTCCTGCATAGGGAATGCCTCTAAGTTGTTTTGAACCTTTGGCAAAAGGAGTATGTTAGGCTGTTCTGTTACAGTATTAAATGTTTACCTGTTCTGGCATGTGTTCCTTTTCTGTGAAGTGTGGTGTTTGTGTTTCTGAAATGGCTAATGGATCAAATTCCTGGCTTTTGAGCTTATACTGGAGAATGGCACAGTCCATAGGTTTGTGGAAAAACAGGTTTCTGAAGCTTCAATTGTCTATATGACAGTCTGCGTGATGCCAGAATTCAGTTACGAAAGGTTTCTGGCAGGTCTGTTTTGCAGTCATACCACTGGTTTGGCAACTGAAATCCAGATTATGAGATCTTCATGGTTAAAAATAACAACAGAAAACCCAAAACAACATGCCCCCTCTCCCCCGCAAAACAAACAAACAAACAAAAAAACACACCCAAATCCCACAAGCAAACCTGTGTGCCCTCTCAATCTGTTTTTGGCACATATATCACTAATTTCTATTTATGGTTTTAATGGAGCTGTAGTTCTCATTGATTCTTTAATTTACTCCCTTAATGCAAACTGGCTAAAGTAAAATTTTGTCAGAATGAATTCCTGTCTGATTCTTTCTTGACCCGACACTGGACAAAATAAAACCACAAGGATAAAAGGGTCTGTTTTACACAGCCCAGTTACTTATCTTTGAAATTGGGGGCACTTATTATCAGTCTTCTGAGTGTTATCCTTTGAATTTATGAACAAGGTTATTTGAGAAATTGAAATGTAGAAAAGAGAATGCAATAAGGCACTCTTTAAGTTTTTTTTTTTTTTAACATGGGGTCTACTCTTATTTGAACTATGATCCAATGGAGACGTAGATCTTGAAGTCGGAATGGACATAGAGCCATTTTCATATTTTGTGTGTGGGGAAAGCATTTATATTCTTCAACAGAAAAGTTGTTTGTATCAGTTAGAAGCCTACGGAGAACTGCTTAATGAATGTGAATGATATCCTTCAGCTTTGCAGTGATAGAAAACAAGTTCAAGCTTTACTGGATGGGCAGGCAAAATGGCAGCCAGGAATAGGCATAGAGGATAAAAGAAATTTACTGTTCAGATGAAATAGCTTGAGGCAAAAACTTGGATGTAGAAGAGGCAGAGCGCTGAATTAAATTTGGGTAAACTGGAGTGGGTAAGCAGGAGGATAGGACAGATCAAGTCCAATTGATGAATAAATATGGAGGTAGAGCGGTTGAATGAAATTATTAAAATAAATTTTCTCTCTTTGTAAAGTAAGAGTAAGTAATTCCTGGAGCATCTCATACCTGGGTTATTGCAGTGGTCTTTGCCCTAATAACATTTCTCAGAGGAGTGTCTCATGTTAAACCATTGTGTCTTCTTGAAATTCAGAGGGTAAGTATCACGTTCTCTAAGAGCTGCTCAAATACTTGCCTCCATTTCTGCATGGGGGAATGAGGGCTGTTGGAGGGAAAATGATAGAATTTGTCTTTCTTCCTGCTTTAATTTGCATACTTTTTATACATTTTAGGAGACTCTGTGCTAAGGTTTGACAAGTTGTCTTTCAGCTATCTCTTGTAATTTTCATGTAGTTGATCTCGCACCTAGCTTAGAATATGGGAGTATGTTGGGGAAGGTTGTCGAAGAGCCATAACCACTGACTGACCTGTGAGCTGGACCCAGGTAATCAAAGGCTCTCCCTCTCCTCTGTTCTGGGAATGTTGGTTCTGCATGCTTTTCCCGCTGCCAGAAGCTGCTCCAAGGACGTCTGCTTGAGATAGTGATGTTGAATTGAGAACCACTGCGTGGTATCTGTGGCTGAATCCTGTTAAGTGAGGTCTCTTTAAGAACTTTTAAGATTTGACAGGGTGAGGGTGGGGTCGGGTGCAGGGATCCCCTCATCCTGCTGCTTCACAAGACAAGTCTCGAATGTAAGTTCCCTTTGCTTATCAAAAAGGCCACCTACCAACCTGGAGTGGCCTGCCTCTTTTTTCTTTCCCTGACCTCTGAATACAGGGCCCAGGTTCAGATTACACCCAGGAAGCTCCTGAGAAGGTTACAAACCAGCAATTGGCCAGCCAGCCAGGAAACCCTAGAAATGGGCCTTGGGGGATGAAGCATCCAAAGGGGAAATTTCAAGATAGCCAGCAACCTCTATGTGGAGAGGGGGTGGCCCTTGTGTTAGATGCTTGTGATCACCTGGTGAGTTTGGGAACGCCCTGAAAACGCTAGCCAGTCTTATTGTGCTTATTGGAGGAAATGCAAAGAGCACAGTGTGGCAAAGAAAGGAAGTGAATGTGTGCTGCAGAGGGCTGGCCTCTACTCTGGGCAGTTCTGCTGGCCACCAGTGCCCAGCCAGGGGCCGAAGCTTGGGTCAGGAAGTCAGAAGGGGAGCTGAGGTTTAAGAAGGATGTGGGAATGTCTACCACTCTGCCAGCTTTGGGGCCCGCACAGGAGGTGGGAGAGCAGGATAATAAGTTAGAGGCCTTACCATGCTGCTTGGCAAAGCTTAGGAGGGCATATAACGCCTCGGATTAAGATCTGGGCACTGGTAAAAAAAAAAAAAAATCTGGGCACTGGTGACAAAGCCTGATTAGGACGCTAAGAGTCATGGATTCTTTGAGAAAGTGATGAAAATGGAGAGGAAGATGTGGTAATTGATGAAGGAAATAGACAAAATGCCCCAAGTCTTTTGACCTCTAATACAAAGGAAAATTTTAAATAGCAGTTAGGCCAAAACTCCTAGGAGAAACTTGCATTCTCTGTCCCTTGAAGTTGTAAATCTTAGGTCTTTGAAATGTAAACATCCCAGGAGATAACCAAAACATTGCCCACAGAGACTGAAGGGAAAAAATAAAGGGAAAAGGCTTTTTACAATACAGACTGCTGTAGAAGTTCCCTTATCCACTGCATTATAATGAGTCTCTTCAGATCTTTAACCATGGCCATTTTTAAGTCCATTGTCATTTGCAGACAGTTATTGTTTTACTCTGATGCTTTGATGAAAAGGTGTTCCGGCAAAAATGCTTTATCTTCAAGAATTCATGGAAAAGACTGACAGATTTCTGATGACTAAGATTAATTTGCTTTCATGTAGGGGGGACAGTAATAAACCTTTCAAGTGCTTCCCCAAGGTATCTGCATAGCCTCACCATGTCTGGGGTGATAGCTGGGGACCTGTCTCTGTTCTCCTTCCCACATCAGTAGAATGGGCCCATTATATGGATGATATAACATTAACATGTAAAGATTTGCCCCTGCTGCAGGATACCCTGCAGGCTTTGCTGAAACATCTGTGAGGGAAAGAATGAGCAATGAACTCACAGAAAATTGAAGGCCTGGGCACCACAGTAAGGTTTGGGTGTTGTCTGGTCTAGTAAGACTGATTTTTCCAAAATCTGTAATCGGTAAGGTGCAAACCTCTCTAATCCCTAAGTATGGGAAGGGGGTACAAATCTTTGTAGAAATTTGGGGGTTTGGAAAGAATTTTATTCCCCACCTGGCACAGTGCCCCCATCCTTTATTGCCACCTGGTAGAGAAAGGACACATGTGGGATTGGGGATAAGAGCAGAAAGCCATCTTTGAGAAAGCCAACTGTTAGTGAAGCAGATGAAAACTCTGGGCATCTCCCAAGTAGAGCTACCATTTGAGTGAGATGTGAATGTGACTCTGGAAGGTATGCATCAACCACTGTGACAGAGACAACAAAAGGGGAAAATATCCCTGGGATGTTGATCCTGGGTCTGGAAGGCGGAAGAAAGCCTATATAGCCCCGTAAAGCAACACCTCCTAGCAGTGGACACAGTGCTCCTCCAGGTAGATCTTCTCACATGGCAGCTAGAGGGCTGAGCTCAGAGTGGTCTGGCAGGTGATCACTCATGAGCCCTGGCCTATGAACTGCCAGTCAGTCTGTTCTAAAGGGATTAACCCTATAGCTCAGATGATGGGAAGTTGAGGGGTAGATGATCATAAATAAGCCCTTGTGGGGTCAAGATGCATATGGAAAGACATTTGGGTTCATCCCCAAGAGCCTGAGGTGCCTCGTTGTTTTTCATGTTCTAGCCCATAAGGAACTGCCAGTCCTCTGTCAATCAGGAAGCTGGTGCCCTAGCCTGGGTATGAGCCCTATCTACCAACCCTTCAGTAGGTACAGTAGATTGAGTGCATAGAAAGAGTGGTCATTGCAGTGCCAGAGGAGGATAGCATATTGCCAAGGATGCTGGATTGCCCTTGAAGTATGGTGACTTGGTTAATATAGTAACAACGTGTCCTGTGAATCCTAAATAACATCCAAGGTGACTGCCAAGAGTCTGCGGCCATCCATTAGAGTTCCCAACTGGTGAGGGGTTGGCAAACTTTATATTGGCCCCTCCCACTTGGTGTGTATCAACACTGCATCTGGCCTAACCCCAGCTTTCCCTTGCCTTTGTGAAAACGAGGTTGCCACCATTAGGGTATTAGA
Source organism: Zalophus californianus (assembly GCF_009762305.2). NCBI lineage: Eukaryota > Metazoa > Chordata > Mammalia > Carnivora > Otariidae > Zalophus > Zalophus californianus. The sequence goes on along the minus strand of NC_045596.1, from coordinate 54,211,305 downwards.
AAAACTGAGTACCGTGTATGGCTACACTTGTACAATAAAGAGTGATCAGGGGTCACATTTCAAACAAAGGTCATGATATGCAAGACTGGGCAAGAAAATGTGACGTGAAATGGAAGTCCTATCTCCTATGACCCACACGCAGCAAGGATGGTAGAAAGGAAAAATGGAGCAGCAAATTAAACTGTTAACAGGTAAAACCACCTTGGCTGGGTGGACTAAAGTACTGTCCTGGGCTTTAACACACTTAAATGTTCAACCATCTGGGCCTATTGCCCCACATGCAAGACTGAGGGCCCCTGCCGAGGCCACCAACACCAGGGAGGTATGGAAGTCAGGGGAGAGCCACTGCCCTGACTCTCACCATGGATCGATGTGCTGTGCTGCTGAGAACAAGAAATCCTGGATAATTCCCTGGAAAGGGAATTATCTGCTGGAATTTACCTTGGGACTGAGAGAGAGTAAAGGAATCCGTGTATATTTCTACGGTTGCAGTGCCAACGAAGATCCACTTGGCAATAGAAAGAAAAATGCAAAAATGAAGAGGATAGGATGAAGATAGAAACATACTAGATAGAAACATAATTTGGGGTATCTTTTGGTTTTTGTATTTTCAGATATTATGTCTTTATGTTTTTTCCTTTTTTTGGGAAATTTCAAATCATTTGAATAATCTAGATTTGTTCTTTGAGAAAATATTAGCCCTTTTAAGTGGACTTTGCTTTGTTTTTCTACTTGGGTTAATTCTTTATTTGCATCAGATTGTTTTTTCTATTTGTAATTAATTTCTGATTGTTCTCACTTTTTTTTTTTAATTTTTTATTGTTATGTTAATCACCATATATTACATCATTAGTTTTTGGTGCAGTGTTCCATGATTCATTGTTTGTTCATAACACCCAGTGCTCCATGCAGAACGTGCCCTCCTCAATACCCATCACCAGGCTAACCCATCCCCCTACCCTCCTCCCCTCTAGAACCCTCAGTTTGTTTTTCAGAGTCCATCATCTCTCATGGTTCATCTCCCCCTCTGACATACTCCCCTTTTCTTCCTCTCCTGTTATCTTCTTCTTTTTCTTTTTTCTTAAAATATGTTGCGTTATTTGTTTCAGAAGTACAGAACTGTGATTCAACAGTCTTGCACAATTCACAGCGCTCACCGTAGCACATACCCTCCCCAATGTCTATCACCCCAGCCACCCCATCCCTCCCACCCCCAACCACTCCAGTAACACTCAGTTTCTTTCCTGAGATTAAGAATTCCTCATATCAGTGAGGTCATGTGATACATGTCTTTCTCTGATTGACTTATTTCACTCAGCATAACACCCTCCAGTTCCATCCACGTCGTTGCAAATGGCAAGATCTCATTCCTTTTGATGGCTGCATAATATTCCATTGTTCTCACTTTTACACACAGAATGAGCTTGGAATAAGAGGCCAGTTGAATGGGTTTCAGGTGAAAGCCTCATTAACATTGGTTTTGTCAGTATTTTGTAGGCTATATCTATTTTTAGTTTTCATGATTTGTTTTGGGAAGCCTTCCTGTCTGTATTTGAACAAAGTCTCAATATGCTGTTTTAGTAAAATAATATTTTTTAGTATAAAATAATCCATGCTTAATGTAGAGAATACTGCAGAAAACACAAAGGAGAAAATAAGATCAGCTGTCATTTGGTCACACAGAGATAACTATTATTATCATTTTGGTGTATTTTTTCCCAGTCATTTTTATATGCATGTTTAACAAGAGTATTCACAGTGTGTGACCTGATGGGTTTCTTTTTATTTCATTTTGTGAGCCACAGATCTAGAATGTTGTTAAATGTGATGATTATAGGCATCCTTGTTTGGCTTCCTAGTTTAATGGAATGCCTTTCCCAAAGTGCTCAGTAGAATATTAATAGGTGATATTTGTGATAAGTGTTTTGTGGTCAAGTAAGTAAGTATAGCTATGTAGGTTATATTTTACATTTTCATTTAGATTAGTTAAAATAAATTATTAATTTCTTGCTCTGTGGCATTTTGACCAGACTGTGGTTTGAATGGTATTGCTTTAGGAATTTGAGATTTCTCTATTATGGAGGGATACATTATCATTAAAAAAAAAAAAAAATCTTTGTTCCAAATACATTTGAAAAGATAGTTCCTTTTGTAGGCTAAAGTTTCTTTTATAGTTACAGATTTAAAATTATTAGTTGAATTATTCTAATGCTCAATAAGAAATGGTACTTAAAAGTTCACTGGGTTTTACCTGAAAATTGGTTTTTCTCTGAAATTATTACCATTTTGACTTTTTTTTGCACTTTTCTGTCATTTTTTCTTTTTTGATTACTTGATCTGTCAAAAGTTAAGTTCTCCCACTGCAGTTTTGTTTCTGTCAGTTTTTTCTTTTAACAGTTTGAATTTTATTTATATTTGACAGTAGGTTATTTAGCACTTAAAGGTTTATGATGTATCTTTGGTGTGGATTGTTATCTTTTCATCAACACAAAATAAAATCCAGCTTCATTTTTTTTTAAAGATTTTATTTATTAGAGAGAGAGAGAGAGAAAGAGCATGAGCAGGGGTGGGGAGGGGCAGAGGGAGAGGGAGAAACAGACTTTCAGCTGAGCTGGGAGCCTGAGGGGCACAGGGCTCAGTCCCAGGACCTTGAGATCATGAGGCAGATGCTTAACCGACTGAGCCACCCTGGTGCCTCATCCAGCTTCATTCTTATTTATCATTTAGTTCATCTGATAATCGGTGCTAACGTTTTTGAAGTTACTTTGTTGACCGCCAACTTGGGGGGGAAAAGCACTCAAATGACACATCGTTCAAGTGAAGATGAGTTTCTTACTCATTGTAGTAAAAAAGGAAACCACCTATGGGTGGATATTTAAGGAGTTTTGTTGTTTGGTTTAAGGTGGGTCTTCAATGCAGGGATCTGAGTAGAATTGTGCAGTTTTTGATATTATAATTTAGGATTGGTGGGCACAGCAAGATGAAAGCTTTTTTTTTAAAGATTTATTTATTTGAGAGAGTGAGAATGAGAGAGAGAGAGTACCTGAGAGGGGGGAGGGTCAGAGGGAGAAGCAGGCTCCCCGCCGAGCAGGGAGCCTGATGCGGGACTCGATCCTGGGACTCCGGGATCATGACCTGAGCCGAAGGCAGTTGCTTAACCAACTCAGCCACCCAGGCGCCCAAGATGAAAGTTTTGAAGGAAGTCTTGATGAGTAAATAGTTTGATAACAAAGAAGTATTCTTATCTAAGAAATCTCTTTCTGAGAAGGGAGCTCTTCACCCTAATGTCGAAGGAAGAAGCAAGTTGATCAGTCTATTGTTTGGATAAATGGATATTAAAAAGTTCATGAAACAAACAGTAATGTTATTTGAAACTTTATTTTCCTTGACAAGAATTTACTGGAATAGTAAAATCATGTTAATGTAGGAAAGTCAGTTCTTGATCCTATTAAGTTTGTGGTTACAGGCCGTTTGTTCTCCATTTGATAAATCTTTGCCTATCTTTTAAAAACGAATGTGCCATTTTATTTTAGGTATGTCTCTTGGAAGCAGCTTATATTTGGATTATGTCTCAACTGAAAATGAGAATCTTTGTATAGTAATAGAGAAATACACGCTTTTTATACTACACTCAAATATTTTATCTTAAGTCCTTCATCGTTTTTTGTTAGTCTTATAAATTGTGGTTGTTTCCTTTAGTTTTATCTTCTGTAGTAACAAAGCTGTAGTCCTCATCTATGTTAATATGATCTGAATCTCAGCCATTAACTGAATACATGCTACCTTTTATGTCTCCTTTCAATGATTATTTTGGCATTTGTCTTCAACCTTTTATTGCAACTTAACAACAGTTATTTAAATTTAACTTTATTAAGCTATTCTCAAAGTGCACTATTTGTCTTTACATCCTAACTTTCCTATTCTTGAACTCTTAATTTCGGTATCTATAGGAAATTTTCGAGAAGGGCATAGAGAGGTTGTATTTTTGAGCTCCTGTACATCTTGGAATCTTTCTGTTGTTTTCATGAATGAATCACATTTGGCTGGGCCTAATTATTAGGTCGTAGTTCTTTTCTCTGAAAATCTTAGGTATATTGCTTTATTACTTTTCTGTTATGTAATTTAAGAGATGTCAGAGTCCACTTGGTTTTTATTCCTTAGTGGTTAATCTGTTTTCTCTGACACTACATGGAGCTTTTTTCTTGATTGCATTCCTTTTAAAAAGTTTGCCAGAATCATTTAAAAAAATCATCTCTTTTTATTATTTTCCTTGGTTTACCTTATTTTTTCACAGTCTTGGTTGTTACTTTGATTATGAGTAATCTTGTTTCTCGAAAAGACCCATAATTGCCAGGTTGATTCTAATTCTCTGTCTCTACCTGTAATGTTTTCTCATATCATTTTCATTTTGTTTCCTCATGCCCAGGTATGCTCTTTCAAAAGTATCATTCAGATTTTTGGTTTGGCTACTGTAATTTTGGTTTTCTTGAAACATCCTTTGGTTTTATTTATTTTCCTTTAAATTTTACTTCGTTGTCTTTGTGTTTTCTCATTTAACTGTCCTTCCATTTTATTGTTTTATTTTCCTTAGAATCCCTGGCCTTCCCGGCCACCTTTTATTGCACTCTACTGACGGTTCCTTAAAGTCTTCTGAAACTTTTCTTTTGGTTCTTCAACTAAATCAGATTCAGGCCTTTGCTCATTCTCTGAGTCTTCAAAGATAATTTTCCCTTTCCCTCAGATTTGGTTAATTTTTTAAAACCACTTTCACCTCCTCCCCCCTTGAACATTCCATTTCTTATGAAGAAAGAAATATCGAGACCTCAGCATGCCAACTGTACCTGGCTTCTGTTAGCTTCACTACCTATTTGGGTGGCTGTTGAAAATGCTTCTCAAAGCTACTGATCTTGGCCCCTTTCCTACTTCTCATTCTTTGTTCTCTGAAACATTAAATTAATGGCATTTCTCAGTGGTTCTTAACAGCAGTGATCATCACAGAACTTTAAAAAGTACCTACTTCTGGACTTAACAACTGGAAATTTGTGCACGTATGTGTGTGTTTAGAAGAATAATGGAGCAGTGTTTGGAAACCTGTATTGCAAAAACTAGATTTGATTTGACAGTCGTGGATCACTTACTATCTGTGGCTAAGTTTTCCACTGCAGATGTAAGAACAGAGTCCTTGTGCTTTGTGTCTGGCTGATTGTGGCAGCCAACACTGAATGGGCGGGGGTGTGCAGGGGGCAAAACACGGTAAAAAGAGAGAAACATGGAGAGAAAATTTTTACAACTCAGAAATAGCCTTGTAAACAATGAAGAACCTGTTTTATTTCAAAAAGAATCTAAAATTCGAACTAAAAAAACACAACAGATTTGAGTACTGGCAAGTACTGCAATTGGTACTATATTTTTCTCAGTTCCCACCAGTTTGCTTTACTTTTGGAGACCATGCCTTCTGGCAACACTAGCTTCACAGGCGAGCAACCTGTGCATTTGCACAGAGGCCTGTACTTGGAGAGCCCATGCTTGGTTTAATTTTCTGTTGTCTCTGTCTTGAAACTCCTAATTTTATCTTTGAACCTGTGTTGTGTAAGTGAAGTCCGGTGGGACCATGCAGCACGTGCGTGAACGAGCAGGGTGTGCCTGCCTTCTGTCCCTCACAGCCCCGTTTGTGTGTTGCCTTTGTGATACTCCATGAGCCTCGAGGATCCTGGGTGGGATTCTGAGAGACTCAAAGCGAGCACCTCTGTGACTTAGGCTATTAATTTCCTTTTGCTGCTGTAACAAACTACCACGAACTTAGTGGCTTAAGTGATACGAATTTATTTTCTTATAGTTCGGGTCGTCAGAAGCCTGAAATGTGTGTGAGGCGGCTGAAATCAAAGACTGACTCTTTCTGGAAGCTGTAGGGGAGAATCTCTTCTCTTGCCTTCTCTGGCTTCTAGAGACTGCCCACATTCTTTGCCTCATGGCTGCATCCTCTGCCAACTTTACAACAAACAGTAGAGCATTTTCCAGTTTCTTTCTCTGCTCCTGTTATGTTGCCTCCTCTGACTCCGTGACACTCCTGCCTTCGTCTTGTAAGCATCATGTTGGGCCGTCCTGGATAATCCAGGACCATCCTGGGTCATAACATCCTTAACTCAATCACATCTACAAAGTCCCTCCTGTCATGTAAGGGTCACATACTCTCAGGTTTTGGGGATTAGGGGGTGGATATCTTTGGGAGGAATTATTTAACTACCACACTGAGTGAGGATACCACACTTTCTATCTGAACCAGAACTTGCTTCAAACGCAGGAAAAAAGCCAATGGAATTTCTGGAAACACAGATGACCAAGCAACCCTGTCATTTCTTGCTCATGGCACTTCCCTGCATTAGCCAACTGCTTGCACTCAAAGTGATGCCACAGAAGAAAAGGCAAGAGGGTACCCACAGTTTCTTTTACTTTCAGTCCTTCCTTATTCACCAATAAAGGAAGAGTGGGCATATCGGTAGAGTGTGTGTGTGTGTGTATCAAGAATTGAAGTAAAAATAGTGGCAGTACTTCCACTATTCTGGTGGAATGACTTATGCATGTATGAACTATGAAGTACATGGTGTAATTTGGTGACTTTGCATGTGAGGCGAGTGCTCTTTGCATTCACATTTAAAACCGGCACTGTACAATAGAAAAATGCACAGTAAAAGGCATGGTAATAATTACAATTTTTAATTTTCTTAGAATGGCATTAAATAGCAAATAATAAATACTGGAGGAGAGAGAGATCATCAAAGAATGAAAAAGCAATGTACTTTCATACCTTTACAGCACTTTCTTGCTTTCTGAATAGGGGCTCCACATGTTCAGTTTGCATGGGGCCTTGGAAAGGATGTGGCCGGCCCTCCTTCTGGGAACTAAGGAACTACTGTTCCTCTTCCATACTTCATATATGCATGCACATAGCCATACACACGTACATGCATACAGGTGGTTATGCGTATCTATGTATTTGTGACAGACAAGCTGAGTTTTTTCACTAAATTGAGAGGAAATAGATGGGAAACTGGCAAGAGGGGGCAGAACAAGAGGAAGCAGTACTCTGTTGAGGGACCTTCTCTCTCAGCTTCAGCAAGACAGTTTCTTTTTTTTAAATTTCTTCAAATCAGCAGGTTTCAAATTTTTTGATTTCTGGACCCCTTCCCTATAATATCTTAAGCTGTATTGAGGATGGCCGTGCGCTTTTTTTTGTGTATTATATTTATTGATGTTTAGCATAATTTGAAATGAAAACTAAAAAAATTATGAAGTGTTTATTAATCCATTAAAAATGTTAATTAGCTATTACACATTCACTTTTAAAATAAAAACTATATTTTTCTAAGTAAACAAACGAGTAAGAAGAGTAGCTTTGCTTTATTTCTTTAAACTTTAATATCTGGCTTGATAAAAGACAGAATTGCATATCTGTTCTTACATTTTTTTAAAGATTTTATTTATTTATTTATTTATTTATTTATTTATTTATTTATTTATTATTTCTTTATTTGACAGAGAGAGACACAGCGAGAGAGGGAACACAAGCAGGGGGAGTGGGGAAGGGAGAAGCAGGCTTCCTGCCGAGCAGGGAGCCCTGTGTGGTGCTCAATCCCAGGACCCTGGATCATGACCTGAGCCGAAGGCAGACGCTTAAATGACTGAGCCACCCAGGCATCCCTTGTTCCTACATTTAATTTGTTGCAATATCACATGTCATATTGCTGCTGGAAAGTTTCACAGCACATCCGTGAGAAAATCATAGTGAAACATATAAGTAACATATTATTATGAAAATACTTTTGATTATTTTCATAGGGGTTCCTGACCACAGTGCCTTATATCATGCATTCTCTTGCCACAGGGCCTTTGCATATACTCTTAACTCTGACTGGGACACTGATTTTATCCTCTATCAATTCTTCCTCTTTTCTTACCTTGAAGATCATTTGCCTTAGGAAACCTTCTCTCACTTCCTCCAAAAGGTCATATTCTGTTACTTTAGGCTTTTATAATGCTAGGTACTTCCTATTTAAAATGCTTTGTCACAGTTCTATGTAGGTCTATGTGATTATGGGTCTTTCTCTCCCACAAGACTAGAAGTTTCAAGAGAATAAGACTGTGCCTCACCATAGCATCCCAAGTATGAAATATAGTATCATAGTCCATATAGGTTCTAAAAGTTGTTGGATAAATAAGTATGTTAACCTCAATAATATGGTAGATTTATCATCTGTCATGAATTTCAAAACATTACAAATTTCAATAAATAGGACCACTGTCTTGTCAAGACCAGGATATAGAAAATTATAAGCATATTCTCTTTGCATTACAACAAAATTAGAAGAAGGGGATCAAGTTAAAACTTGAGGGATTTGAGTTAAAAAAATTTCTTGATATTTAGTTTCTACTTTAAAGATTTTATTTATTTATTGGACACACAGAGAGAGTACAAGTAGGCAGAGCAGCAGGCAGAGGGAGAGGGAGAAGCAGGCTCTCTGCTGAGCAGGGAGCCTGACGTGGGGCTAGATCCCAGGACCCTGGGATCATGACCTGAGCCAAAGGCAGATGCTCAACTGACTGAGCCACCCAGGCACTCAACTGACTGAGCCATCCAGGTGCCCCTTAATTTCTACTTTAAACTAAAATTTCAGGATGACAATTAAGAGTTGGTGAGTTGTTAAAATACTTTAGTGATCTGATGTCAAGCATTTGGCTATCTCTAGATACTTAGAGAGTACTAGATAATAGGTGGACTGTTACATTGACATCCAGGTGATTGGTTGGTAGATTAAACATTTGCATTTCTTTTAGTGTTGACTAGAATCAAAGTAACAGAAAAATCAGTAAAGGGATCTTGTTTGGAGGGTTTTAGCTGAAAATGTTAGGGAGATGATTTCAGTGATTAATTTTTTTGTTTTGAAATCTCATGGGAATATGAAAATGTCTTTTTTTCATACCCAAGAAAAACTAAGAAAAAAATCATATGCATGGCCAATAGGATGTACAGATTCTTGAATTTAGGGTAAAATTTTGTATCTGTTTTAGGGGATGGGTGGTTTTCTGGTTTCTTGATCTCTGGATTATATGGCTAACTTGATGTTGAGGTTGGGGTCTGTCTTCCTTCTACCCCTGGTTCTCCTTCAGTGCTTGGACAAAGGAGGGTACTTATTTTGAATGAATAAATTGATACTTGAAGCAAACTTCTTTTCTCCACCTAACTCTCTAATAACGGAACCAAACTGAATTGTCTGTTGTATGTAGTAAGAGTGGCTTGAGCAACCTTGGTTGTTGAACATTAGGTTTCCCGTTTGTTTTATTTAATGTATCAGATTATATTGATAGTCTTGTCCTCTTATCATTTTCTATCAGATGGAAGGAAAGAAGTAATCTATGTGGCTAAGTAGAAGTTAAGTTATTGTCTATTGAAGATTTCAAGGTAATTTTCATTTTTATGTTCCCCAGTTATTATACCAACCCAGCAGGCAGTCACCTCCTTTGCCTCTTCAGGTATGAAATGGCAGGGGCTATAGAGACACAGCTTGGTCACCATTCACACAGTGGAGCAGAAGTTAATGATGGAGCATCATTACCCTTTGAAAACGATTGGCTGATGTTATACCAGAGAGTCAATTAAAGGGAAACTGTTGAGACAAGAATTATGCTAGTTTTTAAAAAGTTTGCCTCTATGACTAACAGTTGAAATCATTAAGAATAAGAACAGAAAGTGAGATTCCTAAATTCTAATAAATTCTGTTTACCTCACTTTTAGATTGGCTTAATCTAAATTTACTTTTTTCCCCTCTGTTTTTAATGCACTCTGCTTGGAAAATGATATTACACTGTTCAGTGTCATCTGTCTTTTTACAATTGTAAGAGCACTTTTTTTTTTTTTTTTTTAAGTTTTAGCTTCTCATGCCTCTTTAGAATGGATTTTGTCTTTCGCTCAAGGGCCACTATCCCAAGTCACTGGATAAAAGACGCTATAAAATCTTCCCTGGGTTTTAAGTCTTTGTAACTTTAAATCCATTGACTGATTTAGTGTCATTGAGTTTTCAATTTTCGGAGGGACTTCTTTTCATTTAATGGTCTTGCTTTCATTGAGATAAAGATATCTATTTTTAAAACACCTTTAATGCCAAATGAAATTGAAATTATTAATTGAATTGTTCCGTATTTCCCCATACAAAGGATTTTCTGATACTATACCCTGTTATTTGTGTGCATAGAAAGGACCAAAAAGGAGGTTAGTGGAAATGATCTACATTTTGAATTAATATATTCTTTTTGGAAATATAGCATCTATAATTTCAAGGTCAGCCTAGGGAGAAATCATACTTTAACAACAGTACTTTTCCTGTGCACAAAACATCATATTTTCTCTTTACTGTTATTGCATTTGATTTTGGAGAGGAGAGACTGGTATAATACACTGTAACAGAACTTTATTTCTAGGACTTGGCTTTCTGAGTTCAAATCTCAACCCCATACTGTACAGTCAAGTGGCTTTGTATGATACACTTAGTTCTAAGATACCTCTTTCCTCATAGCTTATATGAAGGATAATAGTAATAATATGTCTCTCATACAACATGCATTGTAAGGTTACAGTGAATTGTTTTTAATAATTAAGTAAGTTTCTTAGAATAAGTCCTGGTCCAGAGTTAGAAATATTATCATCACCACCATCATTATCATCATCATCATTACCATCACCACCACCATCATTCAAGAATCTAGATTGAAATATGACCACAATTATACTCCTGAACCTCAAATCACTAGAGATTTGGGATACACACTGTTGGTTGCTTACTCCAACATCAATTTCCCTTTCTTTCTTGCTAACAGAATGCTGCTAGCAAAGTACCCAGTCATGAGTATAAATCATGAGGCATAAGCCAGTTATGGCTCTTGCACTCCAACTAATGAAATGTAAGAAGAAATTTGCTGGGAATTTTCAGGGAAATATTTTTCCCTCTTAAGAAAATTTCCTATTTATATGCTTCTCTTTTTTCTTGCTTTGGGTGCTGTGATGATATGATGCCTACTGGTTTGGCAGCCATCTTGTGACCACGAGGATACAAACTTGAGGCAAAATCCTAGACTTTGAGTAGGAAAGAGAAAAGAGTAGGAGGAGAAAAGGAAGCTTGGTCTTTGATGGCAATTTTGAAAATGGAATCACTTCTAGGCTTGTTAACAATAAATATTCTTTTTTTTTCCCTCTTCTCCTCTTCCTCCTCCTCCTTCTTTTGAGAGAGGGGAGGGGAGAAGGGGCAGAGGGAGAGAGAAAGAGAAGCTTAAGTAGGCTCCATGCTTAGTATGGAGCTTGACATGGGTCTCCATCCTACGACCCCTGAAATCATGATGCTGAGATCATGACCTGAGCTGAAATCAAGAGTCGGGATGCTTAACTGACTGAGCCACCCAGGTGCCCCCAACAAATATTCTTAAAGTTTAAGATATTATTAGTAAATTTTCTTTACTTGTAGATGAAAATATCTTAACTAATACCTCAGCCATGAATTTTTTTTGGTGCAAGTGACAGAAACAACTTAAACTAGGGAACTTATTCAGGGACTGTTTAGTCAAATTGATTTGCTATCAGAACCATGGTAGTTCTAAGGACCTCAGAGATGGAAACTAGGGCCTTAAAGACCCCTGTACACTTCCTCTCCATTTTCCCCTCTTTGCTTTTTCCTGTGTCAACCTCATTTGTTCCAGTGCAGATGAACTTTTTTTTTTTTTTTCTGGTGGCATGTGCTCTCCATCAGAAAAAACAAAACAATAAAAACAGAGCCCTCGCTCTTAGCTCCTGTTTGAAAAAAAGCTAGGAAAGAATGCTAATTTGGTTCTTGCACCAATTGCTACAACCAGGGAAGGAGGTTATATCAGCCCACGCCTTTGATTAGGTTGTGAGGTCTCTTTCTGATAAACTAATTGGGATAATACACATATGTTGGACAGAGAATTATTGTGGGAAAGGCAGCCACCCCTATTTATTTCTGGTATAAAAATTTAGTAGTTGTGAAAAATACTTTCCCTGGGGTCATTTGGGTCATGGTTTGAATTAGTTTTGATGTTTTCTTTACTAGGGTCATTTCTAATTTCCCTGGACTCATTAGACCCTGTGTGTATGTGACCAAAAGAGAAACTCAGAACCTGGAGGATTGTGAGGGAATGCTCCTGTGGAATGTGCTAATGTGGCTTACATTCTCATTTTCCAGAGGCTATTGCTTGGTGGGTTGCACTACACTGGGATTTGAAATGGGGTAACAGATCATGTATCAAAAACTTCTTGGGCTCTTGCCAGAGACTACTAATGTCAGTCCTGAGCCCCCTCCAAGGACCTCTCTTTATCTCAAGTGTTTTTAGGAGGTCTCTCATAAATGCTCATAGCAAACCACGTGGTATTCCCTGAGCGCTGCTCCATGGGAGACACAGCTGCTGGACCTCGCAGTGCCCTCGAGGCATCATTGTTGCTGTTGGACACTGTTGTCACCCCTCAGAACTGCCGTTTCTTAGATGTTGCTGATCCCCGATCTGGGCTCTGCTGCCCTATTTGGCGAAGCGCTGTGGTTTCTCCCTGCTCATGCTCTCTCCCTTTTTGTCTTCCAACAAGCTGCCACTGCCACAGGCTCTGAGATGCCCAAGCTACTCAGTGGCACATGGAAGGTGGGGAGAACGCCTCTGCCCCTTTACAAGCTACACTGTTAAAGACGTTTCCAAATGTCAATATCTTACAGAGCGTTTTTTTTTTTTTAACATATTATTTATTTATTTGACAGAGAGAGACAGCAAGTGAGGGAACACAAGCAGGGGGAGTGGGAGAGGGAGAAGCAGGCTTCCCGCTGAGCAGGGAGCCTGATGCGGGGCTCCATCACAGGACCCTGGTACCATGATCCAAGCTGAAGGCAGATGCTTAACGACTGAGCCACCCAGGCGCCCCTTTTACAGAGGTTTTTTTGTTTGTTTTGTTTTTTAAGTAAGTCTAGTGTCCAGTCTTCTTTTTTTTTTTAAATATTTATTTATTTATTTAAGAGAGAGTGTGAGTGGGGGGTGGGGGGCGGGTAAAGAATCCCAAGCAGACTCCCCCTGACTGTGGAGCCCTAAGCGGGGCTAATCTCATGACCAAAGATCATGACCAGAGCTGAAATTAAGAGTCGCATGCACAACTGATTGAGCCATCCAGGTGCCCCTCTAACAGATATTTTAATAAGAACCTGGCTCTTCTTATTTCTTCAGTTATGACCTGCCCCTTTCCCTTTTCCTTTACTATCATAACTGCACTGCACCGCACCTAGACTTAAAGACCTTGCCTGAAGCTGGCCCGGGCCAGGCGTGTGACATACACCAGAATCATCACCCCCCCATTTCCTGGAAGAAGGATCTGCTGTTGAGCTTAGCTTATCCTCTTGACATTTTTTTTTTCCCTATTGTGCTGTTATCTCCCAGGAGGTTCTTCAGTTTTGAATGAGAATAGATTTCTGGCAGGCTTATTCCACTCACTGTCTCACTCTGAACGTGAAAACTTGTCTAATCTGAGAAGTGGGTGTCACTAGAATCTGTGGTTTTCAGAGCCATAGGTTTAAAAAAGATCAGTAAAATTTTAGAGAAAAGGGACTTATAAAGGAGTTCCAACTCTATTTTGCTTAATCTGGTACTAAAAAAGTAATCCAAAATTCCCTCAATACTACTATTTATCCATTATTTCATAAATGAAAGATAAAATTTAAGAATGATGAAAATGACATAGTTTTAGAAAACTATTTTGTTTCAAAAATATGCAATTGAAAATATGCCTACAGACACAAATATTCAACAGTACCTAACCCTGACTGCAATTCATAATATACATATATTTACATAGTTTCTGGGCTTAATCCCTAGAGATGTTGACTCAAGACTGGTGATCTATATATTTAAAAAGCTCCCCAGGTGATTCTAATGCAGTCCACCAGATTAGTATGTACACTATTTTTCTCTTCTACTTTTGCAGATCAGAAATGTCTACAGACTGGCGCTTGGGACCCAGCTGGCTCAAATAATATCTGGAGCCCTGGTTATCTAAGATTTCCCTGAGATACCCAAGTGCTTTCTTTCCTCACTGGAAGGAGAAGTCCTAAATGGTAAAATGTTACAGATAGGAAAATTATCTGACTTGATCCAGGTCAAGTATGACAAGTGAGTATTAAGTGATAATGAAGTGCCCGTCGATTGGCGCTGACTGCTAGAATGTCACCCTGAAAAGATGCGAAGGATCAGCTCAAGCTCAGAAGAAATGAATGTCATGATTGATTAGCAGTGTCTCTTCTCAGGTAGAAGAGGAATATCATAGCGCATGTGGCACGTGCTTGCCATTTTTAGTCTGCCTCCTTGTAGATATATGTGTAATGTTTGAGAAAATATTAGTGGTTTTAAGTGTTCTAGCCTTCTATTCATTATAGTACAGTAATAGTGTATTTGAAATTGTACTAAAATAATGCCTGAATGCCTGTCATCTCAAAAGTCTTTGTGCATTAAGAAGTCCTTCAAACTAGAGTTGAGTTACAATTACTGCATTTAAATTGAGGCCATACTCTTGTGTTACATCTGTCTGGCCCCTAAGGCAGATCTTACTATTTATTGAATGTACGTGTATTGGCTATTTGCTACATACCAGTTCTAGGCAGTGAGTTAGGGAGAAAGCCTGGGGAGAGTCCTTACCTGCAGGGAACTTTATCTATTGGGGGAAGTAGATGTAGAAACAAATGATAATAGTAGAAAATATGTACAAAACATCCCATAAACAGATAAAGGAAAGATTAGCTAAATTTTAAATGAAGAAAGAGAAATAGTGTATTTCAGTTGAAATAGTGAAAGAAGTTAGTAGAGTAAGTTGTTTCATAGAAGATGCTTTGGTAGGACCTAGAATGTGTTGCTGAGTGTGGTCATTGAGTCTTTCAGCCACAGATTTCTATAGCATCAACTAGATGTGATATTTACTTCTTTGAGACAACATAAAATTTATTCATTTATAGTGTTTCATGGTATTTACTTTACATTTTATTAGCATTTTTATCTGGAGACTTCCCCCTCAATAGATTGTAAGCTGATCTATATAAATAGGACTTCTATCAAAATAGGACATAGAAGAATGGAGTGAATGTCCAGACATTAATCCCTTGTTAACTGTGTGACCTCAGGCAAGGAAATTAAAAAAAATTCTTTATAACTTCTCATCTGCAACATGAAAATAACAATAACTGCTACATTAGGTGGTTGTGAACATTCAACAAGGAAATGTATGTAAAAATTCTTAGCACAGTGCTTGGCACTTAGTAAATACTCAGTAAATGCTAATTATTACTAATATTATTATATGTCTTTGAGCTCTAAATCTATGCCTGTATCACAGTGGACACTTCGTTATTATTTGTTGTTTGTATTGAAATGAAGAACCCTTCATTTTATGATTTTCTTCTTCATCCATCCATCTCTCTTCAGATTATCTGCTATATGCCTGACACTCAATCCCATTCCCTCCAAAGAGCTCACAGTCTTGTCTTCTGAGTCTACGCTGATAACTCTTTAATTTTTATAACTCCCTTCTAGAGTATTTCAGACAGAATTGAATAAAAGCTTTACTAGAATAGCTTAAAATCCTGTTTCGATCACTAGGAAGGGGCAGTGATGGTAAATTTACTGGGGAGACAAGTGGCACAGGCAATGTTAATATGTGAGATAAGGTACCTCTGAATATGACAATGTGCTCTATCACATAATACTAGACTTTTCTTTATGACCCTGAAGACAATCTCAAGTAACTTTGCTTTTTAGTTTATCTCTTATTAAATTTCTGCTCTTAAAAGGTAAAATACATTGTATCTGTTTTGTTCTTCATCATCTCTCTGAATCTAGCAGATTGACTTCTACCTAGTAAGTACTCAATATACATTTGCTAAAGGAAAGAATAAATGAAATAAACAAGTTGTGGAGTTGACATTATGACTTTGTATTTTGGGTGTGGATATGATTGTATTGAAGTAATATGAAACAATGTTCTATTTTGGATCTTTGTCTTTTTGGTTTCTTTAAGGCAAGAGTGTGTAGGCATGATTCAATGTGTATGTAGGGGGGTATGCTAGGGTGGGGTGGAAGTGATCACTTCCCATTGAATGATTCTGGTTTTCTGGAGGCGATACAGTTTTACAGTTGGTAATATGGTTAGGTCAAAGCTCATTTAAAAACTCTCATTGTTTCTACAATATAATTCTGACGTAAGTGAAAATACTACATAAAGCATTAAGCTAAATCAAATTAATACCATGTGTTTTTGGAGTCCTACATCTTACTCAGATACATATGCCAAGGATTTCAGCTTTTGTTATACCTTATTGTTATGTGCTTTTAGTGCATTTGACTTCATTTACATTAATGTGTTAGATAAAACTTAAATAAAGGAGAAATTAAGAATAAGGTATTATTCACGTCAAACATTGTAGCACCAGTATTTTAACCCAAATCTTGGGAGTAAAAATTCTTACAGGAAAGATATCTAAGCTTTTCAAATTATATCTATAGACAGAACTAGAATCTCAAACAGCATTTATCTCTAAGTCTGAGTTATAGCTCGCTTCATTGCTCCCTAAACACCAAATTTTCCACTATGGATGTGGACATATGTTCTTTCAACTCAGTATGCTGTAGAGCCCAAGTGTGGCACATTTACACTGGCAGCTCCTTGGGAAGAAAAAAATAGCACAGGGAACATGGAAATCTTATAGTAGAGGAGGTTTGAAATACAAATGTTGAGGTGCTAAGCTCTCAGAAAGTAATAATTTCACTGATTTTTATTAGAAAGAGGATATATGAGCATAGCAATGAATGGTAAATCAGCATTTCTGCCTCTTTACCAGCTTTTATGATCGGCATTAATGGTGGCAACTGTCACAGAGATTATGGCTGCTTTATTTCAAGGGAGTCTAAGAGGCAGAACGTAGTATGAGTATTTTATAAACATGTATTTTTAAAGTCAGCCATTTGAGTTTGCAGGGATGACAAATGATTCCTGGGAGGGCTTAAACAGGGAGAGGGATGGAGTAGAGGAGGGAAGAAAGTGGGGAAAATAGTATCATTTATTTGATGTAGAAATTTGGGTGTTAGTTATAGTCTACATTTCTGTTAGCCATTTTATTCTAGCCTAAGTGGTGCCAAAATTATTTTATTGATCAGCTATCCTGGGATTGAAAAAGCCACATTCTGACCAGGGCCATGTGACTTTTACTTCCCATTACAAATCAGTATGGGCCTCCAGAGTATAGTTGGTTTAACTACATTTGTGATTATTTTGTTGAAGATAAAATCCCCTATCTGTCACTTCCCAGACCTTCAAGCCCTTATGTGAGGTTTACAAAGTCATAGGGAGGAGATAATCCCTACCATTTTTCTCCTAGTGTGTTCTGTATATTTGATAAAAGGGAGCTAATGTATATGACTATGATACAAAATGTACCCAAAGCAAATTGTTCCTGTCAAATAGCAGTAGTACCATTTGCTAGAAAGGAAGCTTTCAGGCAGTTTCTGACTTAAAGATATTTTGTAGATGGAATACACACACACACACACACACACACACTAAAGACATGAGCATTCCTGCTCTGTTCTCATTGCTCTATTAGAGCTGCAGCTACGGAAGCCCTTATGAAAATGTCTGGAGGTTTTAGAAAATTTGTTGGTACAGAGGTGGAGGAAAGACCCACTTAGAGAATCTGACTCTCAGCTTATATAGCTGTCTTCTATAGTAAACTCTTGACATTTCGAACTTCTTTTTTCCCCTTTACTCCCAAGTTGTTAGAATATTTCTTTTGCTCATTTATTCCTTCATCAGCAAACACTCATTTAATATTTAATATGTGTCAGGGATTCTACTAGGTTTTGAGCATACAGTGGTGAATGAGACAGAAACAATTTCTGTGTCCAGAGAACTCAAATGGAGAGATGACATATGAGACAAGGAAGTGAATTGCTGGAGAAGCACATGGCCACCTGACTCGGTCTATAGAGGTTTCGGACAGCTTCCCAGAAGAAGCAGTTTCTAAACTAATAACTGAAGGATGAGTAGGAATTAAATCCCACATCAGATGGCTTCATAAGACGATGTATATGAAATAACTTATAAATTGTGAAGTACTGTGTAGAGATTATATTTTATTACTCATCTTCTTGTAATCAGGTAAATCTTATTGTAATCCTAAAATATTAGGGATCTTAAACATCTCAACATATTTTGATATATTTTGTGGCAGCAGTATTGTTATTGGTGGTAGGAAGCATCTTATTTATAGTTGTTGTTTTCCATATCCTGGCCAAATATATCATTTTCTAGAACTGGTGCTGTATAGCCAACCATCTAAAATATTTTGCCTGCTTAAATTTAGGGATTCAGTTAGGTCTTCCCCATTGGGAGGGGCTGGGAGGATGAACAGTTTCTGTCCTGGAGTATAGCCGAGGGGTTATGACCACTGCTTGCCTGATTCATAGGTAGATGGTCTTAGCGTCATAGGGATTCAGAAAAGCTGGTTCTTGCTCTGATGTATCAGTTAGATAGGCAAATGGCCCAAGACAAATCACTTAATTTCATTTGGTCTCGTTTTCTCATCTGCAAAATGATTGACCTATGAGACAATCTGTGATAAATTTGCCAGTGAAGTTTATTTTAAGTCTAATGTTCCCTATTTCTTTCCTTCCTCCCTCCCTCCCTCCCTTCCTTCTTTTCTTTTTCTTTCTTTTCTATGTAGGCTCCACATCCAGCATGGGCTCGCTTGAACTCATGACCTCGAGGTCAAGACCTGAGCTGAGATCAAGAGTCGGACGCTTAACCAACTGAGTCACCCAGGTGCTCCCAAATAACTTATTAATGCCTGCTTTTTTAAAATTTCCTATTAAGACTCTCAACAGAGCTTAAGTCATTTGCTGATTTGCTTACTCCATGGAGCAAGTTTGCTTAGCTCTTAATCCAAAAAGAACAGATGCAAGTTGCTTGTACATCTAAGTATATTCTTCACATGTATAGGTGCAGGCTGTTAAATTGCTAAGTTAAAAAATATCTTCGGAATGAAATGAAAAATGTCTTAAAATGTCAATATGTTTTGCTCCCTTTGCTTATTAAACTCAATTTTTTTTTTGCCCCAGATTCAGAAAGAATCATTTTTAGAAGGGGCTAATAGATAACATCTGTGGGAACATATATGAATTGAGGCTCATATAATACAGTAATATAACATTTAATGTATAGTAATTTTGATGTATGTCAGAGACTAAAATAAGACCTTAAATACTTTATATAGTGAAAAACAATGGTAGGTAAATGTGGGATATTTTAGCTAATCACTGATGATGTTCCTATGTTCTATGCCTACAATTCAGAGCTTTCTCCTTAACTTAGACTGTTGGCTTACTTTTTCACTTATTAAACCATATCAAATAAGGCAACCTTACAGAGAATAATACAGATATGCCTTAAAACAACTGTTGTTTGAATTTTACCGACTATGGATATTTTCACAAATGTTGAAACAGTGACTTCGACAATAGTTTCTTCTCTGAAATTTTAGTGGGACCTTTACCCAATGACATTTCTTCTCCCTCTCCAACGCTTATGTGACCACCGGTCATCACTTTAGGTTTATAGGACAATGGGATATGTGAAGGATACATCAAGATAGATGCCTAACAAGTGAGCCAACATGAAGAAGATTTGAGTAGCACTTTCCTGATGAAAGCTAATTTCTGGGTTTTATTAGTCCCAGCAAAGAGAGTCAGACTGCTAAATGACATTTATTTTTATTAAAATTGAACAAACGTAGTCTTAAGTTGATACATAAGCTGTTGATGCTTCCATGTAAAACAAACAACAGGTCAGAGAACAGGCTGTAAAAGCAAGAACAAAACCTATTCATGCCTTTAATTTTCCTGTGGCAATCAGACAACAAGCTGATGCCAACCCCACCTCTGATTTATGAAAATCCTGAGGGAAGAAAACAAATCACACATTTTCTCTCTTTACTTATTCTTATACTAGTACTGCCAGTTTTTTTTAATTAAAGTATAATTGACATTTTGGGTATAAACCTAATGATTTGATATTTGTGTACACTATAAAATGATCATCACAATGTCTAGTTTTCCTTTTACCATATTAACTTATATAATATACTATATGATATTATTGACTATAGTCACCATGCTGTATATTACACGCCATGACTTATTTATGACTGGAAGTTTGTGCCTCTCTACCCCTTCTCCTCTTTTGCCTGTCCTAGAATGCCCCATCCCTCTGGCAATCACCAGTTTGTCCTCTGCATCTATGAGTTTTATTTTGTTTGGATTGTTTTTTAGAGTCCACATATAAGTAGAATCATATGGTATTTGTCTTTCTCTGACTTGTTTCATTTAGCATAGTGCCCTTAAGTTTCATCCATGTGGTAGCCAATGACAAGATTCCATTCTTTTATGGCTGAGTGGTATTCCATTGGATATTTATATCACACCTTCTTTATCCATTCAATTATTGATGGACACTTAGGTCATTTCCATACCTTAGCTATTATAAATAATGCTGCAGTGAACATAGGGGTGCATGTATGTTTTCAAGTTAGTGTTTGTTTTTACTCAGAAGTGGAATTGTTGGATTATATGGTAGTTCTATTTGTAGTTTTTTGAGGGACCTCCATAATGTTTTTCATAGTGGCTGTACTAATTTACATTCCCACCAGCAGTCCATAAATGTTCCCTTTTCTCTACATCCTTGCCAACACTTGCCATTTATTGTCTTTTTGATAATAGCCATTTTGACAGGTGTGAGGTGATATCTCATTGTAGTTTCGATTTTCATTTCCCTGATGTTTAGTGATGTTGAGTGTCTTTTCATGTGACTATTGGTCATCTGTGTGCTATCTTTGGAAAAACGTTCAGATCCTCTGCCCATTTTTAAATTGAATTGTTTGGGTTTTTGTTGTTGTTGTTGTTGTTGTTATTCAGTATTTTAGATATTAACCCCTTATTAGATATGACTTGCAAATATAATTCTCCCATTCAGTAGGTTGCCTTTTTATTTTGTTATTGAATTTCTTCACTGTGCAGAAGCTTCTTAGTTTGATGTAGTCTCATCTGTTTATTTTTACTTTTGTTGCCAATGTCTTTGGAGTCAGATCCAAAAAATTCACCAAAACTGATATCTGAGAAGTTCCTTCCTATGTTTTCTTCTAGGAGTTTTATGGTTTCTGGTATCACATTAAGGTCTTTAATATATTTTTAGTTAATTTTTGTCTATGGTGTAAGATACTGGTCCAGTTTCCTTTTATTGCATGTGGCTCTCCAGTTTGGTTTGGATGTCCAGTTATTTCAGCACCATTTATTTAAAAGACAATCTTTTCTTCATTGTGTTGCCTTTGCTCTTTTGTCAAAGATCAGTTTATTTATGTGGGTCTATTTTTCAGCTCTCTATTCTGTTTCATTGATCTATTTGTCTGTTCTTTCACCAATACCGCATAGTTTTATAGTAATCATGAAGTCGCATAGTGTCAATCCTTAAACTTTGTTCTTTGCTTTTAATATTGTATTGGCTATTTTGAATCTTTTGCCTCCATTTAAACTTTAGAATCAGTTTGTTGATGTCCACAAAATAATTGGATGGGATTTTCATTAGAATTGTACTGAATCTGTAGATTGAATTGGGAAGAACTGACATTTTGACAATATTTGAGTCTTTCTATTCATGAACATGGAATATAGTCTCCATTTATTTAGTTTTTCTTTGATTTCACTCATCAGAGCTTTGCAGTTTTTCTAATGTAGATCTTGTACATATTTTGTTAGATTTATATCTGAGTATTTCAGTTTTTGGAGGTGCTAATATAAATGATAATGTGTTTGTGATTTCAAATTCAACTTGTTCAGAGTTGGTTGATTGACTTTTTAACTTTCTATCCGGAAACCTTGCTATAATCACTTATTAATTCCATATTTTTTCTATATATTGCCAAGCTGTTATCTTAATGGCTGTTGCAGTTTGCATTTCCACCAGAAATTGATAAACATTCCTATTCCTAACATTTTCCCTAACAGATTTATTGTCAAACGTTTAGATTTTGCCAATCTGATAGGTGTGCAATGTTTCCTCACTATAGTGGTATTTAGAATTTCTCTTATTGAGATTGGCCACTTTTTTCTTTAAAGGTCATTTCTGTGTTCTTGTTCTGTGAACTACTATTCATATTCTTTCATCATTCTTCTATTGGATTGTTGCTCTTTTTATCTGAGGTTTTGGGGAGCTCTTATTGTATCACTTATGCTGGCCTTCCATCCCATCCCCTTATCAGTCATAAATAATTTCTCCAAGTTTTTATGTACATTTTAACTTTGTGTATAGGGTTTCTGGTCTGCAGAATACTTTTAAATTATTAATTATTCATTTTTTCTTGAATTGTTATTGGGTATTAAGATAGTTAGGAAGATTTCCCTGATCTCAGGTTGAAAAGGTATTCATCTATATCTCCTTCCAATTCATATAAAATTTTAATTATTTTTTTAAAAAGAGTTATTTTTAAGTAATCTGTACACCCAACATGGGGCTCAAACTCATGATCCCGAGATCAAGAGTTGCACTCTCTACCAACTGAGCCAGCCAGGTGCCTCATAAAATTTTAATTTTTTTTTTTTACTTTAAATATATGATTTTTCTGAAGTTCATCTTAGTGGATGGTGTGAGATACAGATCTAATTTTGCCCTAGCCAAAAGGCTTTCCAGTTGTTCTGAAGCCAATTATTAAAAAGTCTGCCAGGTAGATTCTAGTCACAGCAGAGTTTGAGAATATAGATTTTAAGAATTTCAGTTTTTTTAGAAGAGGAGTGAAACACTTTGTTACACACACACACACACATACACACACACACACACATTAAGTTTCCTGATGTGGAAAATAAATTTTCATACAAAAACTCAAAAAACTCAGGAATGACGTTTTTGAAATAAATGTTAATACATACTTAACCTGGAGCCCAAATTCATTATCTTTCAAGTCCTTTTAACTTTCTCCCATAGTTTTAATTCCAACTTTGACAATTTAGAGTTTTCTGGAGGGTAATATTCTCTAAGTCTTATTAAAGAAAAATAAACTTAAAAATTGGTTTGTCAAAATATAAATATTAATTCTCTGTGTATTCCATTAAAGACTTCAATAAATGAAAATCAAATATAAGGTAACAAGCTTTTAATAAGTATTTGGACATAATCCAATCTAAAAATTCAGAAAAAAATAAGTGTTTTTTTTAAAAATAACAATTTAATCCAAATGTAACATTGTTGCTGATCATAGAGTCTCACCATGTGATTTAGAGCAAAGCTGTTTTCATCTACCCACTCTGAAAATCAGCATGACCACAGGCAGTTAGAATCAAATAAATGGTCTTAGAAATAATTTTGTCCAATTTCTGTATTTTCTGAGGGTACAATTATTGCCCATATTGATGCTCTCCAGCTAAAGACCATGAGGAACACACCTGTAGTTAGACAATTTGGACTTATGCTTATTGTAATGAGCCATTGAGGGGGACTACACAACTGGTCACGGGAAATCACAGGACATCTAAGTAGGAGTGTTGGAAAGGTTTTTAAAGTAGGATTTCAGTGTTGGTTAGGTGATTTGGGGGAAGATGTCAGGAATCTTAAATCTTTGTTCTGAGGCCTTGTTCTGGATTGGATGCTGTCAGGAAGCAGGGCTAATTCTGATTGGGTATTTAGTATATCTTACTTAGGAGGAGGGAGACTAGAGGGAAGCTAAAACTAGGCAGCATTCACTCATATTACTCAAGACAGGGAGATGTGGGATTGTTTTTCTGGTTTGGACAATGTTTACATTTTTCTCTGTGTTCAGACATGATTATAGAATGGTCTTGTTTCTGTTTTTATTTTTGATTTGAGTATAGTTGACACAATGTTACATTAGTTTTAGGTGTACAACATAGTGATTCAACGTCCCTCTAGGTTATGCTATGCTCACAAGGGTAGCCACCATCCGTCACTGAACAACACTATTCTAGTACCATTAACTATGTTCCCTATGCTGTGCCTTTGATTCCCATGACTTATTCATTACAGTCTTGTTTCTGTCTTGATATCATAGTTAGAGAGTGCTTTGTCTGATGTTGGTGTTCTGTAAGAAAGTGTTCAGGATAGTTTCCAGGTGTCAGGAGCTGCTTTTTTCTTTTGCACTCCAGAAAAAAAAAAAAAGGCAGAATTTTTCCTTTTTTTTTTTTTTTCAATTTGTACACAATAAAATATACCTGTATCAGTCGGGGTAACTAGTTCCAGCTGCTCTAGCAGATAATCCCTAAATCTCACTTGCCTAACACAATCATATTTTTCTCATGCACACGAAATCCAATACAGACCTTCCTTATTGGGCCAATCTTCGGGTCCCATCCATCTTGTGTACCACATGTAGCCATCCTCTCCATATGTGGCTTCCAAATATGCCACAGGAGGAGAAGAGAAAGTGGAGAAAGCACACCAGGTAATTTAATACCTCACCACAGAAGTGACACACTTCACTTTTCTTATATTCCTTTGGCCAAGATTAGTCAATCATCCCATATGGATTTTAGGGGGTCTATTAGTTAGAATTCTCCAGAGAAACAAAACAGAACTGAGGGTATGTGTGTGTGTGTGTGTGTTTGTGTGTGTGTGTGTGTGTGTAGAGAGAGAGAGAGAGAGAGAGAAAGGAAGGACTTTATTTTAAGGAATTGGCTCACATGATAATAGAGACTGGCAGATCCAAAATCTGCAGGGTAGGTCCAACAGGCAGGACACCCAGGGAAGAGCTGATGTTGCAGTTGAAGTCTGCAGGCCGTCTACTGGCAGAATTCCTTCCTGTTCTGAGGAGGTCAGTCTTTGTTCTATTCAGGACTTCAGTTGACTGGATGAGGCCCACCCACACTATGGAGGGCAATCTGATCTACTCAAAGTCCGCTGATAGAAATGTTAACCTCATCCAAAAAACACCTCCACAGAAGCATCTAGAAAAAATGTTTGACCAAATATCTAGGCACCAGGGCCCAAACTGACATATAAAATTAATCATTGTAGGGAGGTATGTGATTTCTGTCTGGATTTTCTGCCAAACCATTTGGAATTGGCAATTTGCAGCATAAGTCTTTGGTTGCCAGCCAACTTTCTTGCCAAAACACTCCTTTTACTAATATGTATGTTTTCAATAAAAATTCATATTTTATAAACATATGTTTATTCACATTTTAACTCAGTGCAAAAACCTGACATTTACCTAGCGTGATTTTATACGCTGTGTGATAGGTAGGATGTGTATTGTTATTTCCATTTTACAGATAAAGAAATGAAACTAAGGTGACTTCTGTGGGGTTACATGGTAAGGAAGTGAAAGGCCCAAGTCCAGAAATCCAATCTTCACTTCTTTTATCCACCATAGACACATACATAACAAAACAAATCAAAGGGAATGAAACAAATCATTCTTGGAATTTTGGATTTATATCATCTGCCAATAGGGAAAAATGTCTGTAACCTTGCATCTTTTTAAGATATGAAAATAAAAGTAATTGACAGAATTTCAGTTCTTATCCTAAGTGTAATGGCAATGTCATGGAATATTTAGTCTTTCTGTAATATGGGAGGAATGATTAGTCCAAAAGGTGATGCGGTGGCATGATGATGTGGATTAATTATATTTAGGGCTTTTAATAATAATTGAGCTCACTGGCATGAGACTTATGAGAGATGCACAGTGGTGAGCAAACTCAGTGGACCTGCCAGGCTTTCTAAAGTAAGTGCAAGCCAATTGCCCGCTCCTGAGTTTTTAAGAGCCAGTGGCAGAATCATGCTGACGCCTTCCGTGTTACTTTAAGAGACTGTTGAGACATCATGCAGCTGCTCAAACAAGGGTCAGGGAAACCACACTCTTTGTAGTGGTTTCAAATATACATATTCTATATAAGCTGAATACAGCACAGTCTGAATTCGTGGTTATGATAACTCTTTTTAATTCCTTTAAAGATGGCATATCCCTGGCATATAGGAGGGTAATGCCAGTGAACCAGAAACATGCCCCCAGGAGAAGATTTCGTTCAAAATGAGCCCCTAGGCTCATTTTGGAGAAAATCATATTTAATCATGATGACAGAAATTTAAAATAACCTCTTTTCACTGTACCAGTCTTCCTCCTTGTATCCACTTTTTGCTAGCAAGGCCAAGGAGCCGGCAACTTGACAAAAGATTTCTGTGACTTGAGTAGGAAACAGATGTTGAAGTATTAACCCTACTTTTTCTGGCACCTGAACTGACATTCAGTTTATGGGAGGGAAATGAGATAGAGAAACCATGGGGCTGACTAGAAGAGGGAGCAGGTGCCGGCGGATCAGAGCTGAGGAGAATGCCATGCTTGCTGGATGATTGCATGTGTGCGAACCATAATACATCAAAAAATTCCCTAAATTGTTCTCTATCTCCCCAGTCGTTTCTATTGATTCATGTTAGTTCTGTATTTATATCTGCTGTTAAGAATGACACAAAAGAAAAGGGGACTGTGGGTAGAATCAGTACTTGGGATTTAAAAAAAAAAAAGCTTTAGCATTATTTTCTTGGTTGTCACGTTTCACTGATTCAGAACAACTGGTGATTTCTCTCTCTATAGCTTTAATTATGTTTGCTGTCAGAGACGTAAGCCGTAGGAGAGGACAGGACAGCAACTTTATTTTAAGCTGGATTGAGTATCACTAAATCTCACCAATTCCTATCAGCTCGAGAATTATAGTTCTTCTCCATAAGAAACAGTATATACTTAAGGTTTTTTAAGTTTAACTTTTGAGTTGTAAAATAACAATTTTACTCTTAAAACATAGTCAGAGTGGGGCTAGACCTATAATAATTGGTAACATTTTATAAGTATACACAAAGAGGGTATACTGTTATGGTAGTAATGTCCACAGATTAAAAACTTCTGAGCATGTGTAAGGAGTAGAATATGTAAAAAAAACAAAAACAAAAGGAGTAGAGTATGTAAAAAAAACAAAAACAAAAGGAGTACAATGGTAAACATTGTATTTAAAGTCATCTGAAGTAGACTTTAAGCAACTTCTATTTAATATTCATAAGGGAATCTTTTCCCTATATATGGAAATCCAATTGTACTTCAAAGTATTTACCCCAATTGATAATGTGTGATAAAAATATATTTAAAAGGCCTAATTTCTTCCTCTGATGTAAGATTAAGATGAATGTTCATATTTTCTTTTTTTAAAGGGATTTTAATACCAGTATTAGTATTTTATTCTGTTTTTAAAAATTGAGGTATAATTGACATACAACATTATGTTAGTTTCAGGTATACAACATAATGATTTGAGAGTTTGGTAAAATAGTTTCTCTTGTGGGCAGGCCTCATTAAGAAGAACAGAATGCATTGGGTCTATTTCCAAATAGTTACTTGTCCCCTCCCCTGCTGGAAGTGAAGCACATTTTCTCCAGTCTTCAGTGTGAGATGCTGGTGGGGATCCTGGAGAAATTTTTTGTGGCATTTCCCTCAAACGGAGGATGGCTTCCCCACCCAGCACTCTCTCACACCATTTACAGGGAGCGTGTCACTGGTTTTCCAAGCAAGGCCACAGTCACCTCCTTGACCTTGCTAACAAACACACTAGCTGTCTCTGCAAAAGCCTGGACCCAAGGTCAACTGACATGTTCTAGCATATGAAAAAGCAAGGTCCTGCATTCCTCTTACCCGAGATAGGAGCCCAACACCCCATCTAGTTTATGCCCATAGCCCCTTCTCCTTGTCTTAAGATAATCTGAATTTTCCCTTGTTCTGATGTTAAGTCTCTACTTCAAAGGGAACATGGGATGTATGTTACATATATGTTTGCTCAATGTGCATGCTCCATCCTTCCTTGTGAACTCATTGAATAGTCATATTTCCTTGCCCTTTTCACCAATTTGTATGTAATCTCAACCTCTATGAGTATAAAAAACTTGTTCTCTCCACCTTCTGGAAGGCAGATTTGGGAATGCTCCCCTCTGATTAGGCTTCCATCTGATAATTCTCATTAGGCTTCTCTTATGATAGTAAAATTTTCTCTGCTTCAAAAATGAATAAACAAACAAAAGCCATAATGATTCAATATTTGTATATAATGCAAAATGATTACCACAAATAAGTCTAGTTAATATTTGTCACCTTATATAGTTACAGAATTTTTTTCTTGTGATGAGAATTTTAAGATCTATTCTCTTAGCAACTTTCAAATATGTAATAGGGTATTATTGACTGTACTTACCACACTGCATATTACATCTCCATGACTTATTTATTTTGTAACTGAAAGTTTGTATCTTTTGACTTCTTTCACCCATTTCATCCCCTACTCCAACCACCCACCACCTCTGCTAATCACCAATTTTTTCTCTGTTCTCTGTATCTATCAGCTTGGGTTTTGTTGTTGTTGTTGTTGTTTTGGTTTTGTTTTAGATTCCACATATAAGTGAGATCATATGGTATTTGCTTTCTCTGTTTGAGTTATTTCACTTAGCATAATGCCCTCAATGTGCATCCATGTTGTCACAAATGTCAAGATTCCATTCTTTTATATGGCTGAATAATATTCTATTGCATGTATATCACATTCTCTTTTTTCATCTGTCATTGGACACTTAGGTTGTTTCCATATCTTGTCTACTGTAAACAATGCTGCAATGGACCTAAGAGTGCATATATCTTTTCAAGTTAGTGTTTTCATTTACTTCAGATAAACACTCAGAATTGGGATTGCTGGATCATATGGTAGTTCCATTTTCAGTTTTTTTGAGAAAGCTGTTGACTATCTGTATGTCTTTTTGGAAAAATGTCTATTGAGATCCCGTTTTTAAATGGGATTATTATTATTTTTTTTGCTATTGAGTTGTAGGAGTTCTTTATATATTTTGGATATTCACCATTTCTCAGATATGTGATTTGCAAATATTTTCTCTTATTCAGTAGGTTGACTTTTCATTTTGTTGATTGTTTCCTTTGCTATGCAGATTTTTTTTAGTATGATGTACTCCCACTTAATTATTTTCTCTTTTGGAGTCAGTTCCAAAAACTTGTTGCCAAGACTAATGTCAAGGAGCTTACTGCCTGTGTTTTCTTCTAGGAGTTTTATGGTTTCACATCTTACATTCAAGTCATTAATCCATTTTGAGTTAATTTTTGTGTATGGTGTAAGATAGTGGCCCAATTTCATTCTTTTACATGTGGCTATTCAATTGTCCCAATATTATTTATTGCAGAGACTGTTCTTTCCCCATTGTATATTCTTGCCTCCTTTGTCATAAATTAATTGACCATATATGTATGGTTATATTTCTGGGCTCTCTATTTGTTCCATTGATCACTGTGTCTGTTTTTATGCCAATACCATATTGTTTCAAGTTAGGATAACTTTGTAAAATAGTTTGAAATCAGGGAGTGATGCCTTCAGCTTTATTCTTCTTTCTCAAGATTGCATTGGCTATTTGGGGTCTTTTGTGGGTCCAAACAAGTTTTAGGATTATTTGTTCTATTTACGTGAAAAATGCCATTGGGATTTTGGTAGGGATTGCATTAGGTATAGGTTACTTTGGGTAGTATGGATATTTTAACAATATTCTTTCAATCCATGAGCACGAAATATCTTTCCATTTTTTGGTATGTCTTTTAAAATTTCTTTTATCAATGTCTTATAGTTTTCAGAGTATAGAGGAATTTCACTTCCTTGGTTAAATTTATTCCTAGGTATTTTAATTCTTTTTCATACAATTGTAAATGGGATTGATTGTTTTCTTAATTTATCTTTCTAGATAGTTTGTTAGTGTATAAAGATACAACAGATTTTTGTATACTGCTTTTGTATTTTACAAATTTACTGAATTGTTTCATTAGTTCCAGCAATTTTTTGGTGACATCTTTAGGGTTTTCTCTGTACAATATTATGTCATCTGCAAATATGGTAAATATTTTCTGTTCAACATTTTATTGCTTATTAATCAAAGGTTTAACCATATGATTGTCAGATTTGTATGGCTTTTCTAAAAAATAAACCATTTTTATTTAAATTGGATTATGGTAGCCAACTGATCAGATATAAGTTGATGATTCTGAAAAACAACTTCTGTGATCCAATTGGATGCCAGTGGGTATGAAGAATTGTGCATGCAGTGTTATTTTATAACATTTTTCCTATTTGGTGGTTTTGTTTATGTGTTAGGAGATTCTCATTCATATTTCTATCACCTAATAAGAGGACTTAAAACTCTTTTATGCACTACTTATTCCTGAAGAGGTGTTACTTGATGTTTTTCAAAGGGAATGTCATACAGAAGAATTCCATAATGCATAAGACCTCACACAAAATCACTGTGGTATCTGGCCTGTAAAATACAAATCCCATTTTGTTAATGCAAGAAGCTAGTGTGGCTTGAATAGAAGTGGTAGAGGTTGGAGTATATAAGGCTGTTAGGCCATGATTAGGAGTTTGAGTTTTCTTCTACATAAGTCAAAACGAGGAAAGACATTGGCAGGTTTTGAGCAATGGTGTGAAATTATCTGGTTTTTATTTTAAAATGTTTACTTTGGCTACTGTGTAGAAAATTGCCTGAAGTGGAACAAAAGCAGAAGAAAGGAGAAGCAACAGGAGGCTCCTGGAATAGCCTGAGTTATGAAGGTGGCTCTGTGGGGAGACATGCTGGATTGGGGATATCTTTTAAAGGTAGAACTCTCAGGACTTACTGATGGATTAGATGTGGGGTGCATAAGCATGAGGACAAACAAGATGACTCCTAGGTTTTGAGCTTGAGCAAATATATGGAGTGTGGTACTAATTATCAATTATAAACCTAGACTAAAAATTTAATAATCTTAAAATTATTAAAACATGTAAAAATCACATTCTTCATTCAATGTCATTACTTTTAAAAGCCAGAGAGGTGCCATAATGTATGGTCAACTAATTATCCTGCATTGACATTGAAACTATATCATTAGAAAATTGAAGATAAAAAGATTATTTAAGTAATAAAAAAGACCACCATACTTTCTTATAACACTCTGTGACATGGTTATTGTAGACTCCTGGGTAGATGGGTAATAGGACTGACTCAAATGACATTATAGACTCCATTTCTATCCTCCATTAGCTTTACATTCTTCTTTGTGGGATTCTTACATAATCAGGCCAGGTAGGTTTCAAACAGGATCCTGTTTAGGTTGAATCTTTCAGAAAGAGAATAATAAAGTGCTAAGTGAAGACAACTTCCTAATACATTTCAATATTTCCTAACTGACACTGAACCTGACGAGAGATGGAAATAAATTTAGAGGCATCGTAATTGTCCTTTCCCCCATACTCTTAGATAGATTTTATATTCAAAGAACTAAAATAGAAATGTGTGGGTCCCTGACGTTTAATTGCAGAATGAAGTACAGTTATGATTCCCTGAATTGGTAAATTTTTATTTCTGTCTTCCAATTTTACTTTTCAGTGGAAGAAAGGCAACACATAATGTGACTGGCACTATGTGTTCTCTTCTGGGCTTTCCCCAGATAATGAAGAACAGCAATAGTTTATCTGATCTTTCATTGTGATAGAGATGATACACACTGTCTTGTAGTCTAAACATTGATGTACAGAGCTGTAATCACATCTGACTGGTAGGCAGACCAGTTGTCTTTGCCTTCAATCTCTCCTGTTGTACTGCTGTAGAGTGCTGTCACAATGACTGACAGGGGGATTGAAGTTGTAAATTCAGGGGAATGATTCTGTTATACAAGCAGAAATGGTGTCTTTCTTGTAGAGCAATCCTTATGCGTAAGTAGAGTGGAAACCACCCACATGTGAGAGGTTTCAGCTCGTAAGGAAGACAGCTTCATTGCATTCCAAAATCTCTCTCTTACTCCCTTGAGGATGTCCAGAGTTACACAGTCTTTAATTCAAGCCTAAGTAAGGATGCAAATGACTTAAATGGGTGACTTGTTAAGATCAAATGGCCATGATGCAAGTTTTGAGATAATGGAGAAGAATACAAACAAATCAAACACTTGGAGCTGGAGAAAATGGAATTGTTATCAGAGCACAGGAAAAAGGGCATTGAAGAAGAAAAAAATTGCCTACATCACAATTTTGTCTTGGATTGACCCTATAATTTTTCTCTAAGTAGTAGGTTGCCCTATGAGTTTAGCTGTCTATATGCATCTGTGATTGTCTGTCATTGCTTTCTTTAAATTGTGTAACATGTAACCAACAGAAAAACCATTAGAATACTTGCCTACATTTTCAATTTAGTCGATTACCACTGATTTATCTATTTCTGACATATTTTCTATTAAGGAGGAGTCTCTCTAAACATGTAAAGTGTTACACCTAATTAACATTTGACAAAATTGCTACCTGGCTAGTTCTGGCTATCTTTGCAAAGTTCTTGAACATTTTCATGGCAAAATAAAAACATAGGACCACAGAATCACATGTATTTTGGAAAGTAAATTAAATTCTTTGAACTTTTTCTATAGACTTACTCTACCACTAGAGGCAATGTGAACTGATAAAACCAGTTGGTTGGAAGACAGGTATTCTATTTCTTGGTGTACAATTTTGATTTCTACATTTAACCTGTTTTACCTTATTTGAAAAATGGAAATAATATCTGCTACTCCTCAACTCAAAGCAATGTTATAATCAAGTAGATTTTTAAAAGTTTATGCAAAGGGGGCAGGGACTTTTAGAATGGCAGAGTTTGTCTAATTGACTTATATTTCACTTAGCATAATACCCTCCAGTTCTATCCATGTCAGTGTAAATGGTAGGTATTCATCCTTTCTGATGGCTGAGTAATATTCCATTGTATAGATGGACCTCATCTTCTTTATCCATTCATCTGTTGAAAGACATCTTGGCTCCTTCCACAGTTTGGTTATTGTGGACATTGCTGCTATGAACATTGGGGTGCACATGCCCCTTCTTTTCACTACATCTGTATCTTTGGGGTAAATATCCAGTAGTGCAATTGCTGGGTCATATGGTAGCTCTATTTTTAACTTCCTAAGGAACCTCTGTACTGTTTTCCAGAGTGGCTATACCAGCTTGCATTCCCACCAACATATGGTTTCACTCATATGTGGAATATAAGTAAGAGTGCAGAGGACAATAGGGGAAGGGACAGAAAACTGGATGGGAAGAAATCAGAGAGGGAGACAAACCATGAGAGACTTTTGACTCCAGGAAACAAACTGAAGGTTGCGGAAAGGGAGGTGGGTGGGGGGATGGGGTAACTGGGTGATGGGCATTAAGGAGGGCACGTGATGTGATGAGCACTGGGTGTTATATGCAACTAATGAATCATTGAACATTATATCAAAACTAATGATGTACTATATGTTGGCTAATTGAATTAAAAAAAACAAAAAGAAGTTAGAATGGCAGAGTTTGGAGCTTGGTAGACTCCTTAACAAACAACAATTTACTGATGAAAATGATAAAAAAATTAAGATTTTAAAACTGTCCTAAGGAATACAGAGAATGGAAAAAAATTAATTCAAGAAAATCTACTAAATCTTTGGACAGGTGGAAAAAGTAGTGGCTTTGAAGTCATTATTTGCTTCCTTACACTGCCCCCTACCAGCAGCCCTGCTCTATGTTAGGGAAGCTGTATTCCAGGTGTATACACCCAAGAAGACGGGGGCTCTTTCTCCCTTTAGCTCCCAGTCTAGGGTTAAAGTTTCATTTCTGGAGGGACAGGTTGCCATTTCTCATCCCTCACAGCACCATGTTGCAGGTAGGGGCACAGAGAGAATTGGATCTCCCCTCTTCTACCTAGCCACTGCTCAAAGGGCAAGAATTCCACTCCAACCTGATCCCAATATTCTTATGAAAATGCCAGAGAACCTGAACAGCTGAAACAATTTTGAAAAGGATTGTGGGAGTATTCACAGTTGGTGATTTTAAAACTTACCACAAACCTATAATCAAGACAGTGTGGTACTGGTATATGGATAGACATACAGATCAATGAGATAGAACTGAGATTCCAGAAAGAAACTCACACTTACAATCACTTGATTTTTGACAGCGATGCTAAGACAATTCAATCAATAATCTTTCAGTGAATAGTGCTGGGAAACTGAATATCCACATGCAGAAGAATGAAATTAGATCCTTACCTCATATTATATACAAAAATAACACAAAGTGGATTATAAACCTAAATGTAAGAAGTAAATCTATAAAACTCTTAGAAGAAAAGAATCTTCATGATCTTGGTTTGGACAATGTTTTCTTAAGTACAATACCAAGAGTGTAAGCTACAGAAGGAAAAACAGATAAATTGGATACATCAAAATTTAAAACTTTTGTGCTGAAAACAATGTCATCAAGAAAGTGAAAAGACAATCCACAGAATGAGAAATTTTTTGCAAGTCATATCTGATAAGGCACTAATCTATCACCTATCTATATTATAATTCAATAATAAAAACATCTAATAAATCAATTTAGAAAAAGGACATAGGATCTGAATAGTCATTTCTTCAAAGAAGATTCATGGCCAGTAAGCACTTGAAATGATGCTCAACATGATTAGTCATTAGAAAACTGCAAATCAAAACTCCAATGAGATAATACTTCATATTCAATAGATGGATATAGTAAAAAAAAGTCAGACAGTTGCAAATATTAATGAGAATGTGGAAAAACTGGAACTCT
The DNA here is from genome assembly GCF_009762305.2 of Zalophus californianus. Lineage (NCBI taxonomy): Eukaryota > Metazoa > Chordata > Mammalia > Carnivora > Otariidae > Zalophus > Zalophus californianus. The sequence continues at coordinate 54,176,505 of NC_045596.1, read as the reverse complement.
TTTATGTTGCTAGTGAGAATGTGAAAATGGTATAACCCTTTGGAGAACAGTTTGGCATTTCTTCAAAATATTAAGCACAGAGTTCCTATATGACCTAGGAGTTCAACTTTTACTTATCTACCAAAGAAAATAAAAGCATATATCTACACAAAAAACTTGCATATGAAAGTTCAGAGCAGAATTACTCATAATAGCCAAAAAGTAGAAATAAGCCAAATGTGCATTCACTGATAGAGAAATAAAATGTGTATAACCATACAATGGAATATTATTCAGTGATAAAAAGAAATGGACTGATACATGCCACAAAATAAATAAAACTTGAAAACAAGCTAAGTGAAAAAAGATAATCACAAAAGACCTCATGTTGTATGATCCTATTTATATAAAATGTCCACAGTAGGCAAATCTGTAGAGGTTGGAAATAGGTAAGTGGTTGTCTAAGGCTGGGGGTGGAGTGGGGCAGAGGCAAATAAGGGTCTGGGCTTTTTTGTTTGTTTGTTTTTTTTTGAGAAGACAAAATGATCTAAAATTAGACTGTGATGATGGTTGCATAAGCCTGTGAATACTATGGTAAAAAATACTGAATTGTACACTTTAAATGGACAAATTAAATGTTTGTTAATTATATCTCAAGAAAGCTTTTCAAACAAGTAAAAAGGTTAGCATTAAAAAAACACTTATGTAAAACACATAAACTTTTAATATTGATGTAATTTTTAATAATTATGTTTATCTTATAAAGAGGAAAGGCAAAGCCATTTTTCTTTCAAAAATAATCTTTTGCCTTTATAAAATGATTTTAAGTGATTACACTATTTAACTTAAAGAAGTTAATTAAAACCTAACAGGTTCTCTCCTTTGGGGTAGTTCATATTTTAATGAGGAAGTAAGTTCATGGTAAATGTGGAAGAAAAGAAATCCATTCTTCATTGTACAGGAATTTTTAAAGATGCATCTACATCTGTGCAACCTAGTAGAAAACAGATTTTTTCCTTATGACATTTCAGTGAAAATACTACTTAAACTTTTTTTTAAAACTTTTTTTTGAGTAAATGAGAAAATTTCATTCTATAAACAGCTTTATAATTAAAAAAAAGATTTTATTTATTTGAGAGTGATAGAGAGAGAGTGTAAGCAAGCCCGACATGAGGCTGGATCCCAGGACCCTGGGATCATGACCTGAGCTGAAGGCAGAGGCTTAACTGACTGAGCCACCCAGGCACCCCACAGCTTTATAATTTTTAATACCGAGGCTATGTTTTCATAAGAACTCAAATTGACTAAACAGTTAAAAATGAAAAATAAATTATAATTCTGATATAATATGACTCTTGCTACTATTGAAATATGTCGAATTTGTAAAGTTAATTTGTTTAAATCTTACCCGTCATTTCCATTCCAAGACCATATTACCTATATTTTTGTGTCACCCACTGCTGCCAAGTAAAAGTGTCTTGAATATGAACTTAAGAGCAGGTTCTTTGCCAAGAAAGACCAGTTGAAGAGTTGAAAAAAATATATATGATCTAGTGGATTACATCTTAATAAAATCAAACAATTAAAGTAGTAGATATTAAAAACAAGAGAAAATATCACTTTGAAGATGGATGACCAGATATAAACTATCCTTAATCTGCAACTGTTTTTAATAACCACCGTTTAACTCATTCTAACTCTGATGTTTTCTTAATCTGATGAGAACTCACACTGAAATTTTGGCTGTTGAAAGGAAGAGTTAGTTTTAGGCCTGTCTAGAGCTTCTTGTTTCCTGGTTCTGCTGTATTCTGCTGGTCAAGGTAGCCTTTAGAGTAACAGCTGACAAATTTTTTTCTTATTATAAAGGATCAAGTAGAAAATTTTTTTAGCTTTGTGACAACTACGCAAGTCTTGTAGTATAGAAACAACCACAGGCAGTATGTAATGAATGGGTAGTGGCTGTGTTCTAGTAAAAGCTTATTTACAAAAACAGGCCAGTGGACCATGGTTTGCCAATGGGCCTTAGACTTTAATTTGCTTGGAACTCATGAATTTCTCCCTGTTCTAAAAGGCTCTTTGCTAGAAACTTAGATGTGTTTATTAGGGGGAGGGTTGATTCTTTTGCATATGGGATAGGAGGGTGGTCTCATGATGATGTTCATCTAGTCAGGATATCTACCATCACTATACAAAAACAAACACTGTTTTGGTCTTCACCAAGAGTAAGGGAAACTCTTCCGTCAAGGTTTTTCCTTTAGAATGTTTCTCTGCTCTTTATTTTTAGGTTCTTAAATGAATTTAAAAAACTTTAGGTATTATACTTTCTTACTTTTGATCAGAATATTTGTATTTGTCTTTATCTTTTGGGTCTTTAACAACTGGTTTATACCTGGGTTGCCATATTTAGCAAATAAAAATATAGGATTCTCAGTTAAATTTGAATTTTAGATAAACAACAAATAAATTTTTTTGTATTTTAAGATTATTTATTTTTGAGTATAGTTGAGACGCAGTGTTACACTACTATCAGGTGTGCCACTTAGTGATTGGACAAGTTTATACATTATGCTATGTTCACCACAAGTATAGCTGCCATCTGTCTCATTACATCGTTATTACAATATCATTGACTCTATTCCTTATACTGTGTTTTTTATTCCTGTGACTTATTCATTCCATAACTGGAAGCCTATATCTCCCTTTCCCCTTCACCTGTTTTGCCCAACCCCCCCCCCCACCCTTCCCTCTGGCAACCATCAGTTCTCTGTATTCATATCTCTCATTCTACTTTTTGTTTGTTTATTCATTTTTTAATTTTAATTTTTTTAAGTAATCTGTAGCTACATCCAACGTAGGGCTTGAATTTACAACCCTGAGATCAAGAGTCAGCATGATCTACCAACTAAGCCAGCCAGGCACCCCATGTTTATTCATTTTTTTACATTCCATCTATGAGTGGAATCATGTGGTGTTTGTCTTTTTCAGTCTGACTTATTTTACTTAGCATAATACTCTCTAGGTCCAATCCATGTTGTCTGAAATGGCAAGATCTCATCCTTTCTTATGACTGTATAATATTCCATTGTGTATATATGCCACATTTTCCTTATCCGTTCATTTCTTGATGGACACTTAGGTTGCTTCCATAGCTGGGCTATTGTAAATAATACTGAAATAAACATAGGGACACAAACATCTTTTTGAGTTAGTGTTTTTTTTACCCTGCGTAAATACCTAACAGTGGATCATATGATATTTCTATTTTTAATTTTTTTGAGAAATCTCCGTACTGTTTTCCACAGTGGCTGTACTGATTTACATTTCCACCAACAGTGCACGATGTTTCTTTTTTCTCTACATCCCAGGCAACACTTTTTATTTCTTGTCTTCTTGATTTTAGCCATTCTAACCAGTGTGAGGTGATATCTCATTGTAGTTTTGATTTGTATTTCCCTGATGATGAGTGATGTTGAACATCTATTTATATGTCTGTTGGCCATCTGTATATCTTCTTTGGGAAAATGTCTATTCAGGTCTTCTGCCCATTTTTTTTTTAAGATTTATTTATTTATTTGACAGAGAGAGACACAGTGAGAGAGGGAACACAAGCAAAGGGAGTGGGAGAGGGGGAAGCAGGCTTCCTGCGGGCAGGAAGCCCCATGTGGGGCTTGATCCCAGGACCCTGGGATCATGACCTGAGCCGAAGGCAGACACTTAATGACTGAGCCACCCAGGTGCCCCTTCTGCCCATTTTTTTTAATCAGATTTTTTTGTTGTTGAGTTGTATGTGTTATATGTTTTGGATATTAACTCCTTATTGGATATATCATTTGCAAATATCTTCTCCCTGTCAGTAGGTTGTCTTTTTGTTTTGTTGATGTTCTTTGCTACACAAAAGCTTTTCATTTTGATGTAGTCCCAATAGTTTATTTTATTTATTTAGTTATTTTTACTTTTGTTTCCTTTGCCTTAGGAGCTGTATCTAGAAACATGTTGCTATGGCTGATGTCAGAGATTGCTGTCCGTGTTCTCTTCTAGAATTTTTGTAGATTCACATCTCATGTTTAGGTCTTTAATCCATTTTAAAATTATTTATTTATTTATAAGATTTTATTTATTTATTTAAGAGAGAGGGAGAGCACAATCAGGGGGAGCAGCAGAGGGAGAGGGAGAAGCAGGCTCCTTGCTGAGCACCCCTCCCTCCCTGCCATGTGGGGCTCAATCCCAGGATCCTGGGATCATGACCTGAGGTGGAGGCAGATGCTTAACTAATTAAGACACCCAGGTGCCCCCATTTTAAATTTATTTTTGTGTTTGGTATTAAAAAGCACTTCAGTTTCATTCTTTTACATGTAGTTGTCCAGTTTTCACAGGACCATTTATTAAAAAACTATCTTTTCCGCATTGTATATTATTGCCTTCTTTGTCATAGATTAACTCATCATACATATGTGGGTTTATTTCTGGGGTCTCTACCCTAATCCATTGATCTATGTGTCTGTTTTTTTGTGCCAGTATGATACTGTTTTGATTACCACAATTTTGTAGTATATCTTAAAGTCTGGAGTTGTGAGACCTCTTTTTTTTCTCAGAATTGCTTTGGCCATTTGGGGTCTTCTGTGGTTCCATACAAATTTTAGTATTATTCGTTCTAGTTTTGTGAAATATATTATTGGTATTTTGACAGTGATTGCATTGAATCTATAGATTACATTTGATAATGTGGATAGTTTGACAATATTAATTCTTCCAATCTGTAAGCATGGAATATCTTTCCATTTGTTTGTGTCATCTTCAATTTCTTTCATCAGTGTTCTCTAGTTTTCAGAGTACAGGTTTTAACCTCTTTGGTTAAGTTTATTCCTAGATATTTTATTCTTTTTGGTGTAATTGTAAATGGTGTTTTTTTTTTTTTATATTTCTCTTTCTGTGACTTCTTTGTTAATGTATAGAAATACTACTGGTTTCTGGGTATTAATTTTATCCTGCCACAAAATGTCCTGCCAGTTTACTGAATTTGTTTATTACTTCTAATAGTTTTTTGGTAGAATCTTTAGGACTTGCTATGCATAGTATCATGTCATCTGAAAATAGTGACAGTATAACTTCTTTACCAATATAGATGCTTCTTATTTCTTTTTCTTGTCTGAATGGCTAAATAAATTAATGCAGTGTTTAAGGCACCCAGATATAAAAGTCTGTTTTTTGTCTGAAATTAAAATATAACTTGGCATTCTGCATTTTATATTGCACTGATAGTTATCCTCCATCCCAACCCTCCCAAAACTTTCAGAAAATGTTTCAGTTACCATCATAAGGGTTTCATCAATTATTGAAATTTGCTCTAAATGTCCTTTCAGCTACTTTTCATATATTTTACTAAAGTCTTTCTATAATGGTTTCAGATTACCTACTGTAAATAAAGCAAATTGTACATATTATCTACCCTTAAGGAGCTTAGCAACCATTTCCTATGCAGACTTTTATTCTGTTTCTTGTTTCCTAGCCTTCCAAACTATCTAATTACCCAATCAAATACTCTCTCACTTTACATGCACTAATGTGTTATAGCTATTTATCAATGTCTTTACTCTTTTTCTAGTATTTTATTTTTTCCTACCTAGGCAATGATTTGTGCTTCACACCAACTGCATCTGGACACAAGCAAGACATATTTTTAAAGTTTTATTACTATTTAAAAATTTATCAAAATAGTACATGTACATTATTTAACAAGTAAAAACAGTAGGCTAATATTTAATAATAGTCATCTGCCTTATTCTCTGCAGTCCTGGTTTCTACTACCTTGTATAACCCTGTTCACATCTTTTTAGTTGATTGATTATTCCGATAAATGCCCTCTATTTATATTGATAATTTTTTTCTTTAAAAGATTTATTTATGAGAGGGGGAGGGGCAGAGGGAGAGAATCTTCAGGCGGACTCCCTGCTGAGCACAGTGCCCAATGTGTGGCTCGATCTTACGACCCATGAGATCATGACCCTGACCTGAGCCTAAACCAAGAGTCAGACACTAACCTGACTAAGCCACCCAGGAGCCCCTATATTGATATTTCTTGATTATTCAGTTTTACATATTATTTATTAGCCTCCTATTTATGTCATTTTTTTCAATATGGTTGTATTATAATATTTGATTATATACATACTCAATATTTATAGTTTTATAATATAACTTATTCACAGATGACTCAAAAAGTGTTCTGTGATTATGTTTCTTGTTAATTTTTTGCTTTTCCTGGAGTTCTTGACTACCTAATGTTGGAATTTGTCTCATTTTCTATGTATCCTTTGATAATTAATCTCCACTTTCTTTACAGAGACCTCTTCTAAAGTTCTTTAAGCACAGTTGATATTTTACCAGTTTCATTTTCATCTTGGAGTTATCTCCTTCTGCCTCTGTCTTCCCATTTCAGTTGGGAAGGCTGAACTCTATGTTTCTTACACTGATGCATCCTCTGCTCTTCCTTAACCATCAATCTGGAAATTCCTTGTGCCTTATGTGCTCTATTTCTTGTTTCTTGGATCATTTTGGTTTATTGCAAAAGTTTAGTCTATTTAGGTTGTATATGACATTCCTATGAGACACCTACATGGAGATGTGTAGTAAGCAGTTGGAGGGACCTTAGAAGTGAGGTCTGTTCTCTAAGTAAGTATTTGTTAACCATTAATATATAATTTATGTAGATAGTAGAGATTATGAATGTATAATGTGATTACCCAGAAAGAGTGTATGGATTAAGAGATTTTGCACTTAGAATGCAATCTAAATGTATACTGACAATTAAAAAACTGGAAGTAGAAGATTCTGTGAATTGTCCTGAGATTACATTGGCAGAAATATTAAGGGAAAAGCAAGAAAGTGTTTGGAGTAGTTGAATCCAAGACGGAAAGTAGCCACCTGTATAAAAATACTGTTAAATGATGAAGTTTGTTGCATTTAGCAGCATTCAAGATATGGATTAAAGTACTTTAGGTGGAATTATAAGAGATAATTTTAGTGGTTAAATAATTATAAAATAGAAAAAAATTGTGATCATAGTTAAATGCTAATGAGGAGTTAGAAAAGGAAGATTTTGGAGATACAAAGAGGAGTGGAGAAAAGCAACAGAGTAAATGACAAAGAAAAGGATGATTGATTATTAATGCTTGTACCTTTGCGGGCTTTTGGTTGGGAATGTAACAGGGTTCCCTTCTTATCATTTCTGTGATAAAAAAGCAAGAATGAGTCAAACTGAGATTTCAGGAGAATGTGAGCTTTTGTGAAGAATGAGAGAGAGAGTTCAGAAGAACTAATAGTATTTCCAGGGAGTGTAGGAAAATTCATTTGATGTTCATGAGCACAAATTTATAGTTGAGTCAGTCTATCTATTTATAGATATTTTATAAGGTGAAGGTGCAGAGAAAACAGATATTTTTGTTATTTCAAAGTAAGGTCTTTTTTGGGGGGGTGTAGGGAAGGAAAGGAAAATGAAGAAAGGGCTCTGAGAATATGTGCAAAATCATAAAGATTAGAATTACTTAGGATAAAAAACCCCATTGGGTCAATAGTCAGTATGATAAAAAGAGATAAACTAGGGGTCCTGATGAGGTTGAAGAATTGGTATCATAGGAAATGTTTAAATGAATGAACTTGGAGGAAAAGAGGCTGTGTTTAGAAAGTGAGATGAGTGAATCCATTATTTCAGAGGAGACACTGATCCAGGTGATGAAAAATCCATGTACACTTATAGAATGTGGGGCTGAAATGGTGTTGGGATCACTGAAGTGGGACAGTGAAATAACTGATTGGATAGGTTGGTGAATTGATAATAAATATGAACTTTGAAAGCATCCAGGTTGAGCATAGGCCATGTAAGACATGAAGTTCCGGGGGTTATGTCATCAAATGGCATGATTCTCAAATGAATAATGGTCTATGAAGAGGAGAGAGATGACAGATTTGGGATCTAGATTCTGAGGCATATAAGAATGCATAAATGAACACACTGCTCATGAGAGAGCTCAATAAGAGATGTTGTTACTCGCAACATGTTGTTACTCAACGACATGTTGTTACCAGAAGTGTATTAGGATAGGTACAAACAGCATCTAGATCTTAGGGTTTATATAACTAAAGTCTAGCACAGAAAATTCACTGTCATGTTGAATGACTCTCTAGGACCTCTGTATTCCATGGGGTGGCTCAGTATTCCTGCATTTTTTCATATTTCACTTGAATAGCAAAATAAACTTCCACAAATACCGCGCTGAAGGAAGAAAATATGAGTCATATACTGGCTTTTAAATACTCCAAAGTAATACAATGTCCCTTCCCCTCACATTTCACTGGGACATGAAAGTTACATGGTTATACCTAACTTCAAGGGGGTACCCATACATAAACATTCAGGGAGGAGAAGAAAATAAGACATGTTGCTGATCATTAGTAATGCCAACCTCAAGTGGTAAACAAAGATTTCAGTTACAACCATGTAATAAAAGGAGAATTCATTAAAGAGGTGAAGGATTTTGGGAAGTTTGTTAATCATGGAATGCAAGTTATGGGGTGCACAGTAGATGGGATTGGAGAAAAGTAGTGAACAATTTTTAGAAGATAAGGGCCTTTCAGAATTAGGATGAATGTATGGTGAATATAAATGGCTGGGGGAACTTATAGTAGGGCATTGGCTTAGAAATATCATCATTATAAGCAAGGAAGGATCAGCTGGTCATCACTTTGTCAAAGAGCAGATACTCTGGCTCCCCAAATTTGTGCTCTGAGGCTGGTATCAGGGGTTTCAAGGGATAGACAGATCCATCACAAATGTAATGCATAGGGGTGAGGTGGGAAGTTTTTAGTGTGATTCACAGGAGAGATACAACTGGTAGCTCAGCAGTGGTTTGTTCTCATGATCTCCATTTTTTTTTTAATTTCTATTCTGTATTTTCTAATTCATTTCTTCATACATATATAGAACATACTAATATTTACTTATTTTAACTTACTATTTCAAATTCAGTCTTTCACTTTCATCATTTTTATTCTTTATCTCTATCATTCTCTATTTTAATCTTTCCTTTATTTCCTTGCATCACTTGGATCCTGCTTTCTAGAAGAACTTATTTTCTCCCCTTCTCAGTGACCCTGGAGAAATTTCTTGATTCATGAAAAGTGTAGTATTTTTTCAAGTCCCACTCTGAGGGGATAAACAGACATATGAAAATAAAAAACTTGAAAACTATTGGTTGGCTAAACACTAGAGAATTAGAATCAAGGATTTAAGTCTCATTAATCAATTTAGCCTCAATTGTAGGCTTTTGGCTTGAAAATACATTCATGTGAAGTTTATACTTTAAGAAAAGTAACATGGGAAAAGAATAGTTACATGGGTTGTATGATCATGATATTGTCATCAAAGTCCTTGAGAACCAATATTGCTCTACAATTCCAAAGATAATTGTATGTGGCCTACCCCACACTTAATTTGGTACCTCAGGATTTCTAAAGTGATTTTCAGCTGTGACAATGTGCCATTTTTAGACTGTCACATTGCTAAATGTTAAAATATAGAGTATATGAAAATCAAATGGCTTCTAAAATGCACACATTTTCAATATGCGTTGATAAAAAATAATTTCATTGTTTTAAAATCCATTAGAATAATGGATGCAAATGACTTGTGACACTAATTTTTTTTCTATATCCACTTTAGTTCACCACTCTGTAACCCGTATCAGTGACCCTAATGGTTCGACACATTACAAAGACTTGCTGATGGGGGAGAACACTATGGTTAGCTTGAAACAGTGAAGCTGAAAGGGTTGCAAGGCAGAGTCGTGAAGTACCTAATGGAAGTACAGAACTGTTTCCTACCCAGGAGAACTGAAGTCAGAAAATTTCCTGAATTACAGGAGAAAAAATGGTGGAAATCAACTGAAGAGACAGAAATAGTTCAGTTGTTTTTTACATTTGAAGCCAACTCAATGTAACTGCCTAATGGAAACAATTAGAATTGATATTTGAGGTCTTGCCCACTGATACCAGATCAGATTGGTGGGAGGCTCTTGGAAAGGGTTAGATAGTGTGTAATACATAAACTTTCACCTAAGTATCTCAAAGCATTTAGGAGCTAGGATACTTGGAATTTAGTTCTAGATCTGCCACTGACCAGTTAGGGGACCTGTTGGATCTTCACATAGTTCATGTAATTCACCAGGGAATTGTGTGATAATCGCTACAGGTTTTCCACCAACACTCTGAGCTCTACTCCATGAGAAATGCACACATAGCTGGCCTTTCTGCTGGTCAGGATGATTTGAAAAACCTTTCCGGTCATTTTTCTTTCCTTTTCACTTCCATTTTCTTCTTTACTTTCTCCTTCCTTATCCTTTTATTCTCTCTTATTTATATACAAATATCTGTGGAAAAAGCACCCTGTAGTAAGCATTGTGCTAGCCTATAAATACTGCGTTTATTTCTGAAGGAAATCACAAACACTGAACACTTATAACACTAGTCACTTTTAGTTAAAAGGACTTTACAAAGTAGACGGCAGCCCCATTTCTCTCTCTCTTTTCGTTGTTTGCATGTGGGAGCATACACTCACACGAACACACAGAAACAGAATTAAAGGCAGAGCTCTGCTGTTCCTACCATGCAATCCTGTGTGATTTATGGGAGTATATCATAATGAGAGATTGTTGCTCAGTCTGCAAGGTAAGGGAATTTATGTTGGATTGGCTTCATATTTGGTACTAAAAAAAAAACAAACAAACGAGAAAGTATATCATTAATCATCCTGTCTTCATTTGAGTAGTCATTAAAACTGCGATCTGAGGTGCCTGCCACAATTCCTAGGTACATAGCGTGCCCAGTGACTATACTGAAACACAATCACTCTGTGGATTATATCTACACACCATGCTGCTCTGACAGCTGGTGCAGCGTCCTGCCCACATAGGTGGTGCTTCATCGTTATTTCTGATGCCATGGGGGTTTTGCTCTGATGTGTATCACATTTGCTGTGGTAAGCTTGTTTATTACTTATAATCCTGTGCTTCTACTTTAGGTTCATTGTGACTTGGAGGAGTTCTAGAAGCTTCTTGTGTTATTTATGGTTGATCCGGATCTCCTAAACAGGAAACATTGTTTTCGATTTAGTGTGGGATATATTGATGCTACCCCATTTGCTTCTTTTTTTTTTTTTAAGATTTTATTTATTTATTTGAGAGAGAGAGATAGAGAGCACAAGAGGGAAGAGGGTCAGAGGGAGAAGCAGACTCCCTGCTTGATGTGGGACTCGATCCCGGGACTCCAGGACCATGACCTGAGCCGAAGGCAGTCGCTTAACCAACTGAGCCACCCAGGTGCCCTACCCCATTTGCTTCTTAACAAAGGCCTTTAGTTCAAAATTTTTTCTTACCATGATACCACTGGAAAGTGTTTTGCCCCAGAAGTACAATTTAGAGACCATATTTTGCATTGTATTTTAACAAAAATGTTAGCTTCTTTGGACAATTCCTTTAATATATTATAGTATTAAATACCTAAATGGCAGTTCATAGTACTGTATTCAACTCTGTAAAACTGTGCATGATTGATTGCACATCATGCACTCACTTTTGGGTACCTGGCCAAGGTCCTAGGTGAGTGGCTTTATGGTTTTGGATATTGTCTGTTGCCTCCTGACTTGGAAAATGGAGATGAAAAAGAGAAGAGAGTTTTTTGGGCTCCAGGTGTCTGTCAGGGCCTGTCCCTCTCCAGTGTTCTCTGGTCCTGCCTGAAGATCACTTAGGACATGTGGGTTTGGAAGATGTAGTGGTGCTTACTGATTTCTCATGGCATGGACAGGAGCCCGGCAGAAGGACTGGCTTTGGTACAAGGCAATCAATAGCTTTGAGAACTGACCAACAAACCGTTTGTAAAATTATAAACCCGATCCTGATGATATCATTTCTTGAATATTATTCACAAACCTTAGGACAAATGTAGTATCTTCATCTCCATTTTGCAGATGAGGAAATTGAGGCCCTTGGAGTTCAAACAACTTGTCCATAGTCACAGTGTAGTGAGTGGCTGCACAGGGATTTGAACAGAGGCAGTCAGGGAAAACAGCATTAGGATACAACATTCTTCAGGGGCACCCAAGTATCCCTTCTGTGCTCCTTGTCTCCTGCCTTCCATTGTCCTGCTGGCTGGTTGTGAGCTGCTGCCTGATTTGCCTTCTTCTTTTGTCAGGTTTCCCACTCCTTCTTTCTTGTATTGTGTCCTATTTCTGGGTCTGGCCTCAAGGTTAGGACCCCCATGCAGCCATTTAACACCTTTGTTTGAATTCAAAGAGATTCCTTTTTTTTTTTTATTATGTTATGTTAATCACCATACATTACATCATTAGTTTTCGATGTAGTGTTCCATGATTCATTGTTTGCGTATAACACCCAGTGCTCCACGCAGTACGTGCCCGCTTTAATACCCATCACCAGGCTAACCCATCCCCCCACCCCCCTCCCCTCTAGAACCCTCAGTTTGTTTCTCAGAGTCCATAGTCTCTCATGGTTCTTCTACCCCTCTGATTCCCCCCCTTCATTCTTCCCCTCCTGCTATCTTCTTCTTTTTTTTTTTTAGCATATAATGTATTATTTGTTTCAGAGGTACAGGTCTGTGATTCAACAGTCTTGCACAATTCACAGCACTCACCATAGCACATACCCTCCCCAATGTCTATCACCCAGCCACCCCATCCCTCCCACCCTCCACCACTCCAGCAACCCTCAGTTTGTTTCCTGAGATTAAGAATTCCTCATATCAGTGAGGTCATATGATACATGTCTTTCTCTGAATGACTTATTTTGCTCAGCATAATACCCTCCAGTTCCATCCACATCGTTGCAAATGGCAAGATTTCATTCTTTTTGATGGCTGCATAATATGCCATTGCGTATATATACCACCTCTTCTTTATCCATTCATCTGTCAATGGACATCTTGGGTCTTTCCACAGTTTGGCTATTGTGGACATTGCTGCTATAAACATTGGGGTGCATGTACCCCGTCAGATCCATCCATTGTATCTTTGGGGTAAATATCCAGTAGTGCAATTGCTGGATCATATGGTAGCTCTATTTTCAACTTTTTGAGGAAACTCCATACTGTTTTCCAGAGTGGCTACATCAGCTTGCATTCCCACCAACAGTGTAGGAGGGTTCCCCTTTCTCCGCATCCCTGCCAACATCTGTCGGTTTACTGATTTGTTAATTTTACCATTCTAAATGGTGAGGTGGTATTTCATTGAGGTTTTGATTTGAATTTCCCTGATGCTGAGGGATGTTGAGCACTTTTTCATGTGTTTCTTGGCCATTTGGATGTCTTCTTTGGAAAACTGTCTGTTCATGTCTTCTGCCCATTTCTTGATTGGATCATTTGTTGTTTGGGTGTTGAGTTTAAGAAGTTCTTTATAGATTTTGGATACTAGCCCTTTATGTGATATGTCATTTGCAAATATCTCCTCCCATTCTGTCAGTTGTCTTTTGGTTTTGTTGACTGTTTCTTTTGCTGTTTCTAGGAAGAAGTTGCTGCGGCTGAGGTCGAAGAGGTTGCTGCCTGTGTTCTCCTTTAGGATTTTGATGGACTCCTGTCTCATGTTTAGGTCTTTCAACCGTTTGGAGTCTATTTTTGTGTGTGGTGTAAGGAAATGGTCCAGTTTCATTCCTCTGCATGTGACTGTCCAATTTTCCCAACACCATTTGTTGAAGAGACTGTCTTTTTTCCATTGGACATTCTTTCCTGCTTTGTCAAAGATGAGTTGACCATAGAGTTGAGGGTCCATTTCTGGACTCTCTATTCTGTTCCATTGATCTATGTGTCTGTTTTTGTGCCAGTACCATACTGTCTTAATGATGACAGCTTTGTAATAGAGCTGGAAGTCCAGAATTGTGATGCCGCCAGCTTTGCTTTTCTTTTTCAACATTTCTCTGGCTATTTGGGGTCTTTTCTGGTTCCATACAAATTTTAGGATTATTTGTTCCATTTCTTTGAAAAAAGTGGATGGTATTTTGATAGGGATTGCATTGAATGTGTAGATTGCTCTAGGGAGCGTTGACATCTTCACAATATTTGTTCTCCCAATCCATGAGCATGGAACATTTTTCCATTTCTTTGTGTCTTCTTCAATTTCTTTCATGAGTATTTTAGTTTTCTGAGTAAGATTCTTGGCCTCTTTGATTAGATTTATTCCTAGGTATCTTATGGTTTTGGGTGCAATTGTAAATGGGATTGACTCCTTAATTTCTCTTTCTTCTCTCTTGTTGTTGGTGTATAGGAATGCCACTGATTTCTGTGCATTGATTTTTTATCCTGCCACTTTACTGAATTCCTGTATGAGTTCTAGCATTTTTGGGGTGGAGTCTTTTGGGTTTTCTACATAAAGTATCATATCATCTGCAAAGAGTGAGAGTTTGACTTCTTCTTTGCCAATTTGGATGCCTTTTATTTCTTTTTGTTGTCTGATTGCCTTGGCTAGGATTTCTAATGCTATGTTGAATAGCAGTGGTGATAGTGGAGATCCGTGCTGTGTTCCTGACGTTAGGGAGAAAGCTCTGTTTTTCCCCACTGAGAATGATATTCACTGTGGGTTTTTCATAGATGGCTTTTATGATATTGAGGTATGTACCCTCTATCCCTATACTCTGAAGAGTTTTGATCAAGAAAGGATGCTGTACTTTGTCAAATGCTTTTTCTGCATCTATTGAGAGGATCATATGGTTCTTGTTCTTTCTTTTATTAATGTATTGTATCACATCGATTGATTTGCGGATGTTGAACCAACCTTGCAGCCCAGGAATAAATCCCACTTGGTCGTGGTGAATAATCCTTTTAATGTACTGTTGTATCCTATTGGCTAGTATTTGGTGAGAATTTTTGCATCCATGTTCATCAAGGATATTGGTCTGTAATTCTCCTCTTTGATGGGGTCTTTGTCTGGTTTTGGGATCAAGGTAATGGTAGTCTCATAAAATGATTTTGGAAGTTATCCTTCCATTTCTATTTTTTGGAACAGTTTCAGAATAGGTATTAATTCTTCTTTAAATGTTTGGTAGAATTCCCCTGGGAAGCCATCTGGCCCTGGGCTCTTGTTTTTTGGGAGATTTTTGATGACTGCTTCAATTTCCTTACTGGTTATGGGTCTGTTCAGGTTTTCTATTTCTTCCTGGTTCAATTTTGGTAGTTGATACATCTCTAGGAATGCATCCATTTCTTCCAGATTATCTAACTTGCTAGCATATAGTTGCTCATATTATGTTCTTATAATTGTTTGTATTTCTTTGGTGTTGGTTGTGATCTCTCCTCTTTCATTCATGATTTTATTTATTTGGGTCATTTTTCTTTTCTTTTTGATAAGTCTGGCCACGGGTTTATCAATCTTGTTAATTCTTTCAAAGAACCAGCTCCTAGGTTCATTGATCTGTTCTACTGTTCTTTTGGTTTCTATTTCATTTATTTCTGTTCTGATCTTTATTATTTCTCTTCTTCTGCTGGGTTTAGGCTTTATTTGCCGTTCTTTCTCTAGCTTCTTTAGGTGTAGGGTTATGGTTGTGTATTTGAGACCATTCTTGTTTCTTGAGAAAGGCTTGTATTGCTATATACTTTCCTCTTAGGACTGCCTTTGCTGCATCTCAAAGATTTTGAACAGTTGTGTTTTCATTTTCATTTGTTTCTGTGAATTTCTTTAATTCTTCTTTAATTTCCTGGTTGACCCACTCATTCTTTAGTAGGATGCTCTTTAGCCCCTATGTATTTGAGTTCTTTCCGACTTTCCTTGAGATTGAGTTCTAGTTTCAAAGCATTGTGGTCTGAAAATATGCATGGAATGATCCCAAACTTTTGGTACTGGTTGAGACCTGATTTGTGACCTAGGATGTGATCTCTTCTGGAGAATGTTCCATGGGCAGTAGAGAAGAATGTGTATTCTGTTTCTCTGGGATGGAATGTTCTGATTATATCTGTGAAGTCCATTTGGTCCAGCGTGTCACTTAAAGTCTTTATTTCCTTGTTAATCTTTTGCTTAGATGATCTGTCCATTTCAGTCAGGGGGGTGTTGAAGTCCCCCACTATTATTGTTGTCGATGTGTTTCTTTGCTTTTGTTATTAATTGGCTTATATAATTGGCTGCTCCCATGTTAGGGGCATAGATATTTACAATTGTTAGATCTTCTTGTTGGATAGACCCTTGAAGTAGGATATAGTGTCCTTCCTCATCTCTTATTACACTCTTTGGTTTAAAATCTAATTTGTCTGATATAAGGATTGCCACCCTAGCTTTCTTTTGGTGTCTGTTAGCATGGTAAATGGTTTTCCACCCCTTCACTTTCAATCTGGGGGTGTCTTTGGGTCTAAAATGAGTCTCTTGCAGACAGCATATTGATGGGTTTTGTTTTTTTATCCAATCTGATAGTCTGTGTCTTTTGATTGGGGCATTTAGCCCATTTACATTCAGGGTAACTATTGAAAATATGAAGTTAGTGCCATTGTATTGCCTGTAAGGTGACTGTTACTGTATATAGTCTGTTTTCCTTTCTGGTCTATGTTACTTTTAGGCTCTCTCTTTGCTTAGAGGACCCCTTTCAATATTTCTTGGAGGGCTTGTTTCATGTTTGCAAATTCCTTTAGTTTTTGTTTGTCCTGGAAGCTTTTTATCTCTCCTCCTATTTTCAATGACAGCCTAGCTGGATATAGTATTCTTGGCTGCATATTTTTCTCATTTAGTGCTCTGAATATATCATGCCAGTCCTTTCTGGCCTGCCAGGTCTGTGTGGATAAGTCTGTTGCCAGTCTAATGTTTCTACCATTGTAGGTTACATATCTCTTCTCCCGAGCTGCTTTCAGGATTTTCTCTTTGTCTCTGAGACTGGTAAGTTTTACTATTAGATGTTGGGGTGTTGACCTATTTTTATTGGTTTTGAGAGGGGTTCTCTGTGCCTCCTGGATTTTGATGCCTGTTTCCTTCCCCAAATTAGCTAAGTTCTCTGCTATAATTTGCTCCAACATACCTTCTGCCCCTCTCTCTTTCTTCTTCTTCTGAGATCCCAATTATTCTAATGTTTTGTCTTATGGTATCACTTATCTCTCGAATTCTGCCCTCATGATCCAGGAGTTGATCTCTCTTTTTCTCAACTTCTTTATTTTCCATCATTTGGTCTCCTACATCACTATTTCTCTCCTGTTTCATTTATCCGAGCAGTTAGAGGCTCCATTTTTGATTGCACCTCTTTAATAGCCTTTTTGATTTTGACTTGGTTAGATTTTAGTTCTTTTATTTCTCCAGAAAGGGTTTCTCTAATATCCTCCATGCTTTTTTCAAGCCCAGCTAGTATCTTCAAAATCATCATTCTGAAATCTAGTTCTGACATCCTATTAATGTCCGTATTGATTAGGTCCCTGGCAGTCAGTACTGCCTCCTGTTCCTTTTTTTGAGGTGATTTTTTCCATCTTGTCATTTTGTCCCGAGGAGAATACATGAATGAGAGAACAAAATGCTAACAGGGTAACAACAACCCCAGAAGAATATACACCAAACAAATCAGAAGAGACCTGAAACTGGGGCAAAAGAAAGGGAAAGAAAGAAAAAAGAAAAAAAAAGAAAAAGATAAAAACAAACAAACAAATAACAACAACAACAAAAAAAGCAGAATATGGTCAAATATGATCAGGCATAGATCATTGCCACACACTAGATTTTGGGCGTATTTTGGTCTGTTAGAAGAAAGTGCCTCCCAAAATTTTAAAGAAAGAAAAACTCATATATGTACATAAATAAGAGTTAATACGATGAAGGGATGGAATATGACTGTAGAGATGAAAATTATAAAAGATTTTATAAATGGAATTGATGAGATAAGTTGGTTGAAAAAAGAAAGAAGAGGATTTAAAAAAAAAAAGGGAGAGAATATGATCAGGCAGGAGACTAGAACAAAGCCATACACCAGAGATTTAGGGGATATTTTGATCTGTTAGAAGAAACTGTATCCAAAAATTTTAAAGAGAGAACAACTTATATATATACCAAAAATAAGGTTAACTACTATGAAGGGATAGAATATGACTCTAAAAATGAAAAAGAAAAAAGATTTTTAAAAAAGGGATTGATAAGATGTTGGCTGAAAAAGGGAAAAAGAAAAATTAAAAAAAAAAACCAATGAAAAAGTTAAAAAAAATTAACTTTGAAAGACTAAAGAATCATGGGAAAAAAGCCATGAATTCTATGTGCAGTATTCTCCTAGTGCTGGAGTTCTCCTGTTCTCCTTGATCGGTAAACTTGGTCTTGGCTTGCTGGCTGTTCTTGCTGATCTTCTGGGGGAGGGGCCTGTTGCCGTGGTTCCCAAATGTCTTTGCCGGAGGCGGAATTGCCCCGCCCTTGCTGGGTCTGGGCTAAGTAATCTGCTCGGGTTTGCTCTCGGGAGCTTTTGTTCCCTGCAAGCTTTCTGTACAGCTTTGGAGGAGGAGAGTGAAAATGGCGGCCTCCCAATCTCTTCCTGGGAGGAGCCGAGAACTCGGGGCCCCACTCCTCAGTGCACCCCCAGAGAAAAGCAGTCAATCACTCCCGTCTCCCCGGTCTCCGGCCGCACTCCGTGCTCACCCGGCCTGTGACCAAGCGTTTCTATCTCTGGCACCCGACCCCGTGTGGAGTCTCCAAACCCAGCAGATCCCTGTGGTGAGTTCCCGCGCCCCTCCTCCCAGGGGAGGAAGGGGAGTCTCCCCAGCTCTGCCGCTTGTTGGGTCCCTGCTGGAAGAGCAGTGGCCTGACTGGGCCGCGGATCACAGTTTATGGCAACCCCAAGCTGAGAGCCTGTGCCTTGTTTCCGTCTCTGCAGCTGGCTTCCCCGCTCTGACACCTGGGAGCTTTGCCGCACTCAGGCACCCCCGGTCTTTCTGTGACCCCGAGGGTACTGAGACCACACTGTCCCGCGAGGGTTCCACCCCCCGCTTAGCCACTGGAGCGACATCCCTCAGTGGAGCCGACTTCTAAAAGTTCCGATTTTGTGCTCCGCGCATCTATCACTTGCCAGAAGCGGTGGAGGCCCCCTTCCCCGCCGTCTATCCTCCTGAATATCGCCTCGGATTCACTTCTCCGCACGTCCTACCTTCCAGAATGTGGTCGCTTTTCCGTTCAGAGAGTTGTTGCTATTCTTTTCTTCGATCTTCTGTTGAGTTCATAGGTGTTCAGAATGGTTTGATCCCTATCCAGCTGAATTCCTGGGACCAGACGAAATCCAGGCCTCCTACTCCTCTGCCATCTTGCTCCTCTTCGAGATTCCTTTTTTTAAGTCAAATTTGTTTATATTATTTTACAATCTACAGAGCCCTATGTGGCAGTAGTGCTGGCTGTGTGCTTACACTCACTCTCTTGCCCACTCATATCTTTGTACCTTCTGTGTGTACATGCCACTAGCATTGCACACATTTTTTTTTAAGGTTTATTTGTTTTTCTTAGAGAAAGAGAGAGCAAGCGAGCATGAGTGGGGGAGGGGCATAAGAAGAGGGAGAGGGAGAGAATCTCGAGCAGACTCTCCGCTGAGGGCAGAGCACCATGCAGGGCTCAATCTCACGACCCTGGGATCTTGACCTGAGCTGAAACCATGGGTTGGTTGCTCAACTGACTGAGCCACCCAGATGCCCCCTTCCTTTTTTGTAAAAAAAGATTTATTTATTTATTTTATATATACAGAGAGACTGCACACATTCTTAACACCCGCTCTGCCACCCATTTCCTAGACTCCTTGGAAGTCAGGCATTGGGCTCTAAGACTTGAGGGCATGAGGACTGGCCATGGCTTAGCCATATGCACGTGTGTATGTGTATGCATGCATTTGTGCATGTGTATGTGTTTGAGCATGTGTGTGAGATCATATGTGCAAACTTAAGGGTCGGTGCTTATGTAGGAGGGTTTCTTTTCCTCTTTCCAAGTCTCATTTGGAAGCTTCAGGATCTCTGTTCCTGCTCTTTCACACTCATGTAAGTTAGCAAAAGTCTAAAATGTAGGGAAGAATACCTTAGAGTTGTGTGCTACCTGAATGCCAACATGCCAAGCCCTGCACTGCCCTCCCTGTGAGAACTTTCCCTATGTGTAGCCAGAAGACAAAGTCTGTGGCATGGGGGTTAAATAGGCTTACATTTCAGACACTCCACTTATTTTTAACTTATTTTTTATTTTATCCTTTAAAATTTTCTATTTTGTATCTGTTATATAACACTTGTGACATATTAGTATTACAAGTGTATATTTTATAAATAAATAAACATTCCTTTTTAGGTCTGTATACTTAGCTATTTTAATTCTTGAAATATGTGTTAAAATCTTTAAAAATTTTTCATTTGCTTACAATCTGAATTTATTTACTGAGTAAATTTGACATGTAATATCGTGTCAGTTTAAGGTGTACAATGTGGGGGCACCTGGGTGGCTCAGTCAGTTAAGCGTCTGCCTTCGGCTCAGGTCATGGTCCCAGGGTCCTGGGATTGAGCCCTGCACTGGACTGCCTGCTCAGTGGGGAGCCTGCTTCTCCCTCTCTCTGCAGCTCCCCTTGTTTCTCTCTCTCAATCTCTCTGTCAAATAAATAAATAAAATCTTAAAAAAAAACCTAAGATGTGCAATGTGTTACTTTAATAAATTTATATACTGAAATATGATTGCAAATATAACAATGTTTATCATATTACATAATTATAGTCCAATATTATTGTCTATATTCGGTATATTGTGCATTAGATCTCTATGGCTTATTTACTACTCACTAAAAATTTATGCTCTTAAACACCATCAATCTTATTCTCCTCACCACCCCCTTAATCCCTGGTAACCACCATTTTACTCTGTTTTTCACAGGGTTTAGCTTTTTTAGATTCCAAATATGAGTGATATCATGCAGTTCTTGTTTTTGACTTATCTCATCTAGCATAATGTGCTCAAGGTCCATCCATGGGGTCACAAATGGGGAGATATTCTCCTTATTAATGGCTGAATAATATTTCATAGTGTATATGTACCACATCTTTTAAAAAAATCTATTTATCCTTGATGGGCTTTTGGATTGTTTCCATATCTTGGTTACTGTATATAGTGATGAGATAGACATGGGAATGCATGGATCTTGTTGAAATCCTGCTTTCATTTTCTTTGGGTATCTCAGAAGTAGAATTGTTGGATTGTATGGTAGATTTATTTTTCATTTTTTGAGAAAATTTTCTTTATATTATTTTCCATAGTGGTTGGACCAATTTACATTCCCACTCACAGTGTACAAGGGGTCCCTTTTCACTACAGCCTCACTAGCACCTGTTATTTCTTGATGATAGCCATTCTAATAGGTGTGGTTTCGATTTCCATTTCCCTGATGACAAGTGATGCTGAGTATCTTTTCATGTGTCTGTTGGCCATTTTGATTCCTCTTTGGAGAAATGTCTGTTTAGTTCTTCTGTTCATTTTTTAAAAATTTTATTATGTTATGTTAATCACCATACATTACACCATTAGTTTTTGATGTAGTGATCCACGATCCATTGTTTTTGTATAACACCCAGTGCTCCATGCCGAACGTGCCCTCTTTAATACCCATCTTCCCAACCCCCTCCCCTCTAGAACCCTCAGTTTGTTTCTGAGTCCACAGTCTCTCATGGTTCATCTCCCCCACCGACTTCCCCCCTTCATTTTCCCCTTCCTGCTATCTTCTTTTTTTTTTTTTTAACATATAATGTATTATTTGTTTCAGAGGTACAGGTCTGTGATTCGACAGTCTTACACAATTCACAGCGCTCACCATAGCACATACCCTCCATTTTTAAATTAGATTTTTTTTGTTACTAAGTTGACTTACTTCTTAATATATTTTGGATATTAACCCCTTATCTGATATATAGTTTACAAAAATTTTCTCCTTTTCTATTCGTTCTCTTTTCATTTAGTTAATTTTTTCTTTTGCTGTGGAGAAGCTTTGAATTTGGTTTAGTTACTTTGTGATTTGTTGATTTTTTTCTTTTGTGGTTCGTGCTTTGGTGTCATGCTCAAAAAATTATTGCCAAGATCAATATTGAAGAGCTTTTCCCCTGTACTTTCTTTTAGGAACTTTTTGGTATCAGGGTTATGTTTAAGTCTTTGATCCATTTTGAATTAATTTTTGTGAGTGGTGTGAGATAGGGGTCCAATTTCATTGTTCTGCATGTGTTTCTCCAGGTTTCCCAGTGCCATTTGTTGAAGAGACTATCTTTTCCCCATTGGGTATCCAATATTAGTTGACCATATATGCTGGGGTTTAGTTCTGGCCTCTCTATGTTGTTTCATTGGATGATGTGTCTATTTTTGTGTTTGTACCATACTGTTTTTATTACTGTGGCTTTCTAGTAGATTTTGATGGGATCGCATTGAATCTATAGATGGCTTTAGGTAGTATGGACATTTTAACAATATTTATTCTTCTGACCCATGAGCACAGGATGTTTTTCCATTTGTGTCTTCAAATTTTTTTTTTGCAAAGTTTTGTAGTTTTCATTGCACAGATCTTTCATTTTCTTGGTTAAATTTATTCTTAAGTATTTTATTGTTTTTGATACTATTGTAATGGGATGGGTTTTTTTTTTTCTTCCAGATCCTTTATCATTAGCGTAAAGGAATGCAATTCACCGGCATTTTGTATTCTGCCATTTTATTGAAATCATTGATTAACTCAATAGTTTTTTTGGTGATTCTTTCTATATATTTTAATGTAAATTAAAAATACACAGGATTTTCTATATATTGTCGGGTTTGGCCAGCAAACCCTGAGATGGTGAATGAAAAAATTACTCCAGGCACCTTAGTAGGAGAAAGGAGAGGCCTGGGGACCAGATGCTGTAGTGGCAAAAGGCTTCAAGCCAAGCTTTGTCTCTGCTTTTATTGGGGTCTTATCAATATACCAAGTACAAGCACAAAATAAGAAGGAATGTGTAACCTTAATGATCAGGACAATAATATATGGGGCAGTGTGTGATAAGGGCAAGCAGTATTTGCAAGGTGATTGCAAGGCAAGCAGGTGAGGAATTCGTGCAGTACATGACCACTATAGGTGTCTGTTTTTCTTTAAATTTAGGTATTTACTCCCTAGATGAGAGCCGTGTGTCACAGTAAGAATCTGGCTGCTTTTAGCCAAGAAACTTCAAAGGAGGCCCAGTATTCCAGGGCAGTTCTCCTTTGCTTTTCAACTAGTCTCATCCAGGGAGGCATATACAAGTCAGATTTTATCTATCCAGCACTGGATTCCCACAATGTATAGGATTATATGATCACTAAACGATGACAATTTTACTTCATCCTTTCTGATTTGGATGCTTTTTATTTCTTCATCTTGCCTAATCTCCAGCATGGACTTCCAGTACTTTACTGAATAGGAGTAGTGAGGGTGGACATCCTTGTCTTGTTCCTAATCTTAGAGGAAACACTTTCATTATTTCTCCCTTGAGTATAATGTTAACAGTGGGTTTATCATATATGGCCTTTATTAAGTTGAAATATGTTCCTTCTATACCTAATCTGTTAAAGGTTTTTATCATGAAAGGCTGTGAATTTGGTTTAGTTACTTTGTGACTAAAGTAACATATTTTGTCAAATGCTTTTTCTGCATATATTCAGATGATCATATGATTTTTATTTTTCATTTTATTGATGCGATGTATTATATATATTGATTTGCAAATGTTGAATTATCCTTGCATCCCAGGGATAAATCCCGCCAGGTCAAAGTGTATAATTCTCTTACTGTGTTGTTGATTCAGTTTGTTGAGATTTTTTGCATCTATATTCATCAGGGATATTGGTCTATAGTTTTTTTTTTTTCTTGTGGTAGCCTTATCTGGTTTTGGTATCAAAATAATGGGGCCTCACAAAA